>NC_088985.1:5944494-6259117 GCF_963932015.1 Anas acuta
ACAAACAGATCATAGTTCGCAGTTAATTATACTGGAATATGTAAGATTCCATTTCTCTGTTTTGAATCTCTTCATTAAAGCTGTCTGGCCTCTGTTTATACTGCTTTTCAGGTGGGACAGATAGAGGTATCAGATGAGGATAAAATGAATAAGAGGGATTTACCTACAAGATTTCTCAGTGCATATATAGGAAGGCATGAACTACAGGCACTGCATGGTGGGCATTTGTTACTGTCAACTGTCAGAGCTTGGTGCTGTGGTACACCGAGGGCTGCTGCTCTTGGGTGACTAACATAGGATATGGCAGGAAAAAGTTGCTGCCAGAGAACTTACTGCTCTTGGAAGGTATATTACAAGTGTTCACTCTGTTCATTTCCTTTAATTTTCCTTCTGTGTCTAAAACGTTTGTATTTCTAAATATATTGTGGCTATAAATGGTGGTCCTAGCCAGATTGATTACTGCAGCTCAGCTCTGCCACTGTTCTGTTTGCCACGTGTGTTTCTTTTACAACTTTTCTTTACACAAGTCATAATTTTTCTTCTGGGACTTGCAGTTCAATCTAGATTAATGAGAGTCACTGAGTTACTTGGAGAATCTTGTCTTTCTTTTCTTACTCATACCTTTTTAAACTGTGAGGTTTGTTTATGTTTTCTCTCAAGGGACACTTTCAGCATACATCACCAAATTCTTTCTGAGAGCAGTTCTTCTCTACAATACAGCAGGCTCTGAGGCCCCATGATAATCATAAAGCTTTTTCAGTGGATCTCAGGTGAAGTGTAAGTTGTGCTTGAAGAACAGACAGTTGTTGGGAATAGGAATGCAAATGACTTCCTTGCTCTCACACATTCCCAAGTTAGAGCCACTCAGATAACATCTCACATTAGCTTCTGAGGGATAGACAAAGCAAGCAGTGAGAGGAAGAATTACTGTGGAAATACTCTAAAGGGAAGTCCCTACTGAGTGGCCATTCTTCTCCTTTACATCTTCGATGCAGTGTGGAGCCTACATTTTGTGTTTCCCTTTCAGTTAGACTGTGTGGTGTTTCATCACTAGTGCTTTAAAAAATTCAAGAGACTTGTCTTCCTAACCAAATGTAGGACAAGCCCTGCTAAAAAGCTATATAGACAAATAATTCTGCTCATACAGTGTGATGACCATTATAAATTTAAAGAGAAATACATAAGTATGTTTAATGGTTTGCTTAACTATGATAAAAACAGCTTTTCTCATCAATACAGCAGACTTATTAATATGGAAAGAATTATCATGGCCTGGGATACAGCACAAGCTGCAAAGCAGAAATCCACGGGATTCCATCAGGATTTCCGTGAACAACAAGCTCTCTGTGCTGCAACTTGTTCCAGAATTTCTGAATTCCAGAAGTTCTCTTCAAATGTATTTCCTGTTGAGTGACAAAACAAGTTACAGTTATAGTTCTAGGACTTAGAATAAAGTATAGTTTAGTTCTGATGAAAAAAATAGGTTAAGAATTTGTCATTTTTACTCAGGCCTATCATCTTACTCTCTTTGGTATGTTGTATTCAACTGAAACACTCCGAGAAGGTAGTTCTCCTGTTCTGTCCTAGGAAATTTTATTTACTGTTACACAATTTAAAAGTCTGTTACACCACAGAGTCTGTGCAGAGCAGCTTTTCCAGTGCTCTTATCTTGACATAGGGAAGTGACAGTGATGGTTGCCAATGACAAGTAAGTAACGTGTCCTGTTGAATTGTGTTGAATATATTTTTTTTGTAGGAACTGTGTCCATTCAGAGAAGAAAATTCCTTTGCCTTTTTGGTTGTTAAGAAAACCTTTGGAGTGTATAATCAGTGTAACCAGGAATGACCTGTCTTAACAGAGGTTGCACAGGGCAGTTCGCAACAGTAAGCAATGACCTATTTAAGACCCAGATTCTGGCTCTAGTTCAGTCTCTGCAGTTCAGCAGGTGGGTACTTCCATTGCTTAAGGGAAGGAAATCCCTTCCTCACAGCATTCTGCAAGAGGGCTTCTACAACAGGAATGATGAATGCTCTCTATTGCCCATCTATTGTGAATTCCTTAAGATGAAAAGAAACACAAAATAAGCTAAGCAGCTTTGTGCAAAATTATCAGCAGACAACTGTCTGCCAGAGGGTGTGCATTCTAGCAGGCAGTACCGGTGTTAACAATTTTTCCATGTCCATCTCTCAGTTTACCACTTACCTCTCACTTCCATGTGGCTGCACGAGAGCTTTCTTACTGATGTCTGATGAGTAGAATAGGGATTAAGACCTTCCATGTTTTAACTGCTGTCATTTTGGGCTCAAACAGCCAATGTTGTCAACTCATACTTTTGTTAGAAATCTTTTGTTGCATATTACTTCATATCTTGACACTTGAGTTATGTTACTGTAAGTAAACTCATCACCAGCATGTTTCATGGCTATTGAGCAAATCCTGGAAATGTGACTCCTGAAGGCATAGAAACAAAGCAAATACAAAGAACTTGAGATTTATTTTTTAAAATAACATGGTATTTATTCCAGTTTTGTGGTATTTTGGATCCTACTTCATGATACTTGAATGCTTAAGGCTGACAGCACAAACATTTCACTCACATTCTCTCTGTGTTACACTGTTTACATAAGTAGTTCTGAGTGACAAGGAGAGCCCATCAAGAAAGTGGGAGATTTTGGAGAACGGGAACATAGTGAGAATTCCCCTTCAGTGCTGTGGAGCCATTCATAACTCTGAGAGTCAACAGTACAAATGAGAATGTGTTTGCTTACGTTTCCTTACAAGCATGAAAAGTGCAACTATCAAATTGCTGCAAGAAAAGTACAAAGAAAAAATACACTGTTTCTAAAACTTTTTTATCCCCATTATGCAAAGCATTTATTTATTCTGAAAATCTGAGATTAGTTTCCTTTTGCATTTTCAAGGCAGGTACTTTTTTGTGGGAGTCAAGTACAGTATTCAGGTTGCAGGTATCAAGGAATCAAAATTGTGGGTGTGCTACTGCACAAGAAGATAATATTTAGGATTTGATCTTCCTGAGCATAACTGAGAGAGTGGAGCCAAGTCACCTATTCGATGGTCACCAGACTTACAGCAGAAAATATTTTTTCAAGGGATCGCTCTCGTATCAAAACACATTTCCATCAATTTTAAATGATTTTCATATTAGATGCCATGTTAAAAGAAGTTTCTTCAGGTCTCCCATACAGCATACATAAGCATATGTATAAAGACACCTTATAGGAGGTGCTGTGATAGAACTTCATAGTGATTTCTGAAACAAAACTGCAAAATAATGCTGCTTTTCTGAAGCCAGGGAAATGCAAAAAAAAAATAATTACTGGGAAATATTTTGATAACTGGTTCAACATATAATCAAAAACTTGTGCAGTATTTAGAAGATGAATTACTGAGCCATTAGCAAACTAGCAATATGATTAGATATCCATATTAATAAACATCTGTCACCATGGCACAGCAGATGTGCTAGGTGCATATATAACACAAAATGTAAATTTTGATGAGTACTTTTTTTTTTTTTACTGCAAAATACGTTACTGACATTAGATACCTTGCCATTTGTTTGATTTTGCAACAGTGAAAGTGTTACTAAAAAAAAAAAAAAAAAAAAAAAACCACAATTGTGAGGACAGTATTCTTGTAAATCCTAGGATGTGATTCTCCGAATTGAATGGACTAATGTTGAAAGATGAATTTTATTTTCTTCAATTGTCATCTAATAGACGTAACATTACAGGTTTATTATGTGACATTTTGGTACTGGTCATCTTGCTTTTGCTATCTTTCTAGGCTCAGTATCATCTTCAGTTCCAACTGCTGTTGATTTTATAATGCATGGTATGTAGGGTGTACAACTTCGTGTCTGTCTTTAAATATCAGATGTTGGAATCATGCAAAATTTGCCATTGTGTCCCGAAGAGGAAAGTTATGAAGTTGACAAATACATTTGTAAGATGTAGTAGTTTACTACCATAAAAGTGACTTAGTAAGTCCAAAAATTTCTTTAAAAGTGCTATGTTTTTTGTACTTCATTCAACTTAAAATCCGTTTATCATATTTTGAAAACTTGTGATTATTACGAATGTTTTCTTTGCAAAATAGTAGCTCAGCAAAGGATCATGTGACAGAATTTTTATATACCATTAGGCAAATACATCTTCATGAACAAAAATGCTAGCTAGCCCAGTTGAGTTTTTGAGTCAGCTTTTCGTATTAATTTATATTTTCCTGTGGATTTTTCGGAACACTGGTTCCTTTGCTATGATGTACTGGGTAGTTATAATTGTACCCCCTGAGAGGGCTTTTTATTTTTCTACTAGCTCTGAAAGCTATTAGTGATAGCTTGTGGGCAGAGGTGTTAAAAAGTACAATTATTAATAGCACATGTTAACACTAAAAGTGGGATAGCAGAAGTAAATGCTTAAAATGGCATGACTGGTGATTAGCAAGATGGTATTATAGGTAGTAAACGGCATTCTGAAAGATTGATTTTGGAATCAACATTTCTGTGGAACAATAAAGCCTTCAATATAGAGCATTAAGGTAGGAAGTATTGGTAAGAAGGAGTTGAAATGACTGTACTGTGAATCAACTTAAAGATTTTGAAGAAGGTTAGAGGGAAGGTGAAAGAGCTTTGTGAAGGCTAGCATTGTAGAGTAAAATAATGCCAAAAGGTAGACCCGTTTGTAGCATGGTGTCCTTTCTAGCCCATTATATTACTTCTATTAGTTTTGCCAGTTCTTACAGTTTTGCATCTAGCAACATTTTTTTCTTTTTTTTTTTTTTTTTTCTTCTGAGGTATCTAGAGACCTGTGAGTAGATGAGTCCTCAGGGCTCTCATTCACATCTAAAGATGTGAGATTTTTTTTCTTCCAGCCCTCATCTCTCCCCTTTGCGCTTCTTGTGGAGGTGCCCAACATGGCTACAGTCCTGGTACTGAGCAGGAGCACATGGAGGGACACTGCAGAGAATGGCCTGGCAAAACATGGCCACTAACCATAGCCGTCCATGTTGAGGCAGCCCTTGTTTTGACGTGGACAGAGCCTTCGGCTTTCATTAAAAAAAAAATAGTTTGTGCTTTCGAGTTTATAGATGAAAAGCTTGAAGACATCACTAGTGTGCAGTCCTGAATTGTAGAAGTAAAACAAGCTTAAAATACATGAGACAAAGGAAACAGTATCTGAGCACTATACTTTGTGACCAGTCTTTTGATTTTCAGTGTCTGGATGATGTTTATGAAGGACTGATTTAAGATGTAGACAAGAGGAATGAGAAAATGTGCTGTAAAAAAGGGTCAGAATTAAAATGGTAAGGTTGTTGTAAATTAATTTTGTTAGAAGACCTCTCAACAACTGTGTTCACACACACAGACTGCACAGTGGAACATGACTTTCTTGTTCTTTTGTATCTTTACGTAGTTTCTTACGTACCCTCAGCAGGAAACATGTACATTCTGAGTCTCGTGGTGTTGTAAAGGTACTCAGTTGTCACCGTCATCCATTGAAGAGTCACCTTTTCCAAATACCTGGAAGCTCTAAGATGGGATTCTGTATATAAACAGCCATTGACTATGATGTGTGTGGTATATACAAGGATTAAGTGTTGTGTGTAGTCAGTCCTTATATCAAGATAGTTGCGTGCAGCGAGTCAACAGAGCACCTGGACAATTAATAAGTGTAGAAAAATGCTGAAGGGAGTTGCGAAGTGAGGTGGCTGCAGGATAATACATGTAGTGTTTTGCCTGCTAGAATACATAGAATTGCATGGAAAACATTATACAGACTTCAGTGCTTGTCCTGGTCCCTGTTTCGTAGCTGGAGGTTATGACAGATTGGAACTACCATCATTTAACACCTGCATAAAATTCCTATGTTCGATCCATTGAACATAGGATATTTACAAGGCAGTCAGATGGTAGATAGTGGAGAAAAAATCCCACATTTCATAGAATTATATACTGTGTTGATTTGGGAGATGTAATGAAAGTGAGAAAGTTGAAGATGGGTAGGGGAGAGGTGAGATGTATTTCCCACTCTTTGCAGTTTGTTTGGCTAGTATCCCAAACCTAAGTTCCAGGTAGTCTCCATGTAGAGACAGTTACTCAAGAAGGTATCTATCGTCTTATCACAGAGTATATGTGGTGTTCAATGATGTGAATAAAGACATGGTAAAGCAAATTCAAGTCATTAATCCACCTTCCTTTGCTCTTTCCACTGTCATCTGTGTAGTGGGATTGAGGTTAACTGAATTAGAAAAAAAACACAGATCAAGTGTAAGCTCAAGAATGACATATTTATTCGCCACATATTTTATATAAATGCATAATTACAGCTATTTGGGTGCATAATTACAGGTGGCACTGTTAACCTATACTACTTAATCAGAAGTCTCATTCTGTGACCATATTTCATGATAGGTCTTTCCTACAAATTGTAAAAAGGAGCTCTTTGAACTTAGGCTTTGTGTTTTTCAGTGTTTATTTTTGTTGGATAATGAATTTACTATCTGTTTTGCATGCTTTTATGTTTGCAAATCTAAAAATCCATGAGGAGAGAGTTCTTTACGGTTGATATTCCTTCTTTTGATACTATATATATATATATATTTATCCCAGAAAACACAAATTCTGTACCATATATTTTACTACTGTGTGTGGGGGGGGTGCAATTAAAGGCTTCTCCATAACACTATGGCCAGAGCTTGGGTGGAACCTTCAGCCTTCAGCTTGGCCCTTCTCAGTGCATTTAGTTATGTATCTGTCAGAGTTCCTACTGACCTTCTTCTAGTAGTCTGCATTTTTAATTACAAAGAAAAAGATGAGAAAAGGGCTGTTTTGTATTTGAGAGCATAACTCAGTGGCAAAAAAAAAAAATTGATTAATTATGTATTAGGTTATTTTCTACATTCCAAAATGATTGTACCTGCTTGAGGCCACAGGGGGAAATACTTTTTTCTCATTCGTATATGGCATGCATTTTGTAAATTAAATACATAGGGCATCCTACCATGCACTTTATCCCCTTACTTTGTTCAAGAAATATGAAAGAGCCTTAAAATGTTAGGAAAACAAGACCATTTGATGATTTACAGAACATTGTACTAAATTTGTTCAAGTACCTGGGTGGTCCATGAACTCCCCATGTAGTCACATGCATCCAGGAGACCACGGATGGCTTTGGAACAAGGGAGTGACTCCAAACACGGAGATGGCTGAACTCCATTAGGGGTGCAGTCCAGTGGTGCAGGAGCTCTCCAGGGGCAAGTTCCAGTGTGTCCTTAAAGACTCCCCTAGGCAGCTTCTGCTGTGTTGATAAACAACCGTGTTGGAGAATCTGGCTTGGCCAGAGTCCCCAGGCAGTCCCTGCTGCACAGCTGATGAAACTGTATGCAGAAGAGAGCTGCAAACAGTCAACAGGAACTGATCCTGCAGATGCAGAAATGGTGACTTAGGCTAGTCCTTCATGCCACCTAGCTAGAGAGGATGCATGTGGCTTGGTTACTTAAAAGCAGGGGGTTATGCACAGGCTGAAGTGGTCATGCAGGCCAACCACAGGCCAAACAAATGATAAAAATCAAGCAGAAAAGTGGTGGGAAGTTCTCTCACAATCCAGCTGATGATGCTGTTGTGAGGACGCTTGCAATAGAGTCTGGACAGACAACAACTGTCTTGTTTTAGAAGTCTGATTGCCGCAAGAGGAGTAAAGCTCCCAGTAACTCAGGTTTCTTTCACCACTCTGTCCGTGAGCTGTAAAATCAAAAGGTATGGTCTGCAATTATGTTTATATTTTTAATTGCACAATTAAGAGAAAGAAATGCACTGAAGCACAGTGGTCATAAAATACTAAATTAGAATTTGCTGTTTGACTTTTAACCTATTGGGATTCACTGAGTTTTACTGCTGTAACAGGTCTTGCTACAAAGTACGTTTTGTGAAACAATAAGGAAATAGCCTGGAAAAAAAGGTTAAGCGAAAACAGGCTTATATTAAAAAGTAACAAATTTGAAACAATTCATTTGCTTTTCTCTCACTGGAGAACTGTAAAGATACACTTCAAAGAATAAAGGGAACATGTATTTCCTTTTTTAAAGGTTACAGCATAGCAAGAGGATTTTAAAAGGCAGTATTGACTTCTTTAAGTGGCATTGTTATATGTTTGCACTACAGTGCCTACATACATATTTTCTTTCATTATTAACCCTTAAATGTTTTTTTTTCTACTTCTGCACTGCTAACACGTGCTTTTTCTTGACCATGGTGTAATTCCTTGTTATAGTTTAACCCAGCCAGCAGCTAAGCAACACAGAACCATTCGCTCACCCTTCCCCCTCCCTCTTCAGGATGGGGGGAGAGAATTAGAAGGAAATGAAAACCTGTGGGTTGAGATAAAGACAGTTTATTAGGATGGGAAAGAAAGGAAAATAATAGTAATACTACTACTAATGTATACAAACAAATGATGCACAATGCAATTGCTCACCACCCGCTGACCGATGCCCAGCCTATCCCTGAGCAGCCAGCAACCCACATCCCGTCCAGCCCCCCCACGTTAATAGTTCAGCATGCTGTCAGGTGGGCTGGAATACCCCTTTGGCCAGTTTGGGTCAGCTCTCTTGGGTCTGTCCCCTCTCAGCTCCTGCTGCACCCCCAGTCTGCCTGCTGGCAGAACAGAGTGAGAAGCTGAGAAGTCCTTGGCTTAGTGTAAGCACTGCTCTGCAACAATTAAAACATCACCGTGTTATCAACATTATTCTCATCCTAAATCCCAAACACAGCACCATACCAGCCACTAGGAAGAAAATTAACTCTATCCTAGCTGAAACCAGGACATTCCTTTTGAAAATTCAACACATGGGTCAAAAGAGTAGGAAGCAGATGTGCCATGCTGCAGAGGGAGTCCTTAGAGAGAGCACTGAGTCAGCTGCAACTCACCTCTGTGCTTTCAGACACTGCAGGCCTGGGGCTACAGGGCTCTTAGGGTTGAAACATGCTCCTCATAGCCAAACAACTCTGTGTTTGCTCTTCGTGCTCTCACAGGATAGAACCCTAAGCACTACTTTGCAGACAGGCTCTCAGGTACCTACTGAAGTTTCATGGGCAATGTGGCCCTTTTGTAAAGACGTAAAATGCCCTTTTTCATTGCCCACATTATTTGCACATCTAGGTCAGACTGTGAGGAAACTGCATTTATTAAAATACATGCTGTCATTTTTTTTAATGTTGTTTTTTCATACAAACCAATTACTTTCCATAACAGCTTGGATTTTAAAAACAACTAAAGCTTACAACCATCCAACATGTTGGTTTCTTAAACTTTATATATGTTAAAGTCTGTGGATAATTTGGATAATTTGTTTGTGACGTGGGAAATAGGAGAGGGGAGAGTAATGAGACAAATGACCAACTTCTTATGTAATCAGCAAAACAGTAATGGTACACATGTAACAAGCGATTAAAAATGACAGACATCCAAGTTAAAGCCCCTGACTGTTAAGATCTGCTGACTTTCTTAGAAACTGAAAATCAAAGTGTCTTTTGAAAAGCTGGATTTGAAAACAGATTTGGAGAAGCATTCAAGCGATAATGAGAACAAGAAAGAGGTGAGAAACATATAAGTGATGCTTGCATAAGATTCCAGAACTAACTTGCTTGTGGTGTTGTGATACTCTCTTACATTGTACTGATAATATTTCCTTATGGATTTGGACTTAGAGATTTAAGGATGAAGGGGAAGAGTGTCTGTGTGTACAATTGTAATTATGGAAGGAGTTTGCAGTTCTTAGATTTTCATCTCTACAGATTGTATGTAAACATACACTTCTCTGGTTATTGCACAAGTTAACTAGTGTATATACATGCACATCAGACATTTCCCTTTGATGTGCTGCCTTCCACATTCTGTTGTCGCTGTGATTAGTTCTGTCACGCTTCTGATTTAGGAACTTGCAGTGAAGCTTTTGGCTGTTTTTTCCCCTTTAGCCTCCTGAGCAACACTCCTGACATACTTTCTTTTCTCTTCCCACTTGTTCCATCTTGTGGTCTCATCTCTTCCACACTACTTTTAAGATGGAGTTTCACATTAAGAGGCATCTTTTACAGGTAACTTAATGCTCAGTAACTATTCGAGTAATATCAGCATTTCTTCCCTATTAACTATACCAGGATAGCTCTGTTTCAAAAGTAGCATTTTCAGGCTTATAGTGCAGCAGTCTACTGTACACAGGGCCACATTTTGAGGCAAAAAATGCTTTGTTTTTAAGCTTTTTAAGATGGGAGACCAGGAACTGTGCTTCCAGTGACAGTTACTTCACAATAGTGTCACGTCTACCTTTGACCCTGCAGCCAAGTTTCAATGCCTGGACTCCTCTACATTTATACAGCTGACAAAGTAAGATACATGAGCTACAAACAAGAGTGTTTTGTCTGTCCTTTTCTTGTTTAAATATTTGTATTCCTACTTCATTACTCAAAGCAGAGAGGAACAAAACACAATGGATCATTAAGAAAATGTCTAACCCGTGTTTTAATAGTATAACTTTTGTCACAACAGTTATGCAAATGCAGGGGATTTGGTTTGTCATTATGCAGTCACATAGTATTTCTCAGGGTCAGAAATGGCCTGTTTCAGGAAAAGTGTGGGGAGGTCAAGAGGTAAGTGCCTGTTCCTATGTGCCTGTTCCTGACTAACAGCTTTTGCAGGCTAATGGTCAGCCACAAGGCCACTTGAAAAAGCAGGTGAGGGAGAAGGGGGAGGTCTGTGCCCTACAGACCAGAATCCCTGTTGGTTAAGCACCCACCAAAGATCAACTACAGTAACCACACAGTTTTCATGATATTTTGTGAAATTTTCAGAAGATGGTATTTTTTTTTTTTAGCGATGAAAACAAGTCACCATGGTATTGGTGAAATACAGTCAATTTTAGACATTGCAATCAACATCGCATTTGGCAGATGCTAAAGATCTTTGGAAAATAAAAATGCTGCTGCATTGTCTGCTAAATGCTGAGTAAATTTTTGATTGGTCTCAAATGGCAAAATACAAGAAACATGAACAACAAAAAGATATGACTGGGTTTCTCTTAGAGTAAAACCTTCTAAATAACAGCTTTATTTTGTAAGGCTAGTGAAAGAACAGGTTTGGGGAGAGGGATGACCTAGGTAAGAAAATCACAGTAGGAGATGCCCCGGAACAGAAAAAGAAACAAAGGGGCTGACATAAACTTGTACTGATAGGTAAATTGCTGCAAATCACAGTACTTTCCACTTCCCATTCACATAACACGGTGCTATAAAGGATTTAACTACTCCTATGGCTTATTACTCTCGCTTTTATTTTCAACACTACTTTAGCCACAGTTGTATTATCATTCTGCACAGGTCTGGGAAAAAAGTAAAAGTTGGCCTTCTACCCATTTAACTCAAAGGAAAAGTCAGGACTTTTGAGCTGTTTCTATGTTTAGTATGACTCCTAATTTATTATTTTTTTTGGTCAAAACCTTTTCTTCAATGCTAGTGCTGTTGAGTTGAGACAGTTAATCCAGTTCAGGTTTGTCCAGAAAGTCTAAGTCACTTTCTGATGCTCCTTGGAACAGGAGGTGGCCACTTTGCCGGAACAGATGGCTTTGACATAATAAAACATGCATTAGGTGAGATGTCATTGTTGATGGACCATGTAACTGTATGAGTGTAAGCACCATAGAATCCTGTTGTGTCATGTAAGCCAGTGACTGCCATTGTAGGAATTCCCATGTCAAGGCTTTCACAGAGCCTTACGCCACTATAAAAAGCTGAACCTTTAGGAAACAAAGCCAAACCTAATCTACTATGATTACATTTGGTCTTTTATAAAGTCTTTCCAGGAATGTTTTCTTTGTCAGACTTACCTACAGAGACCTCATCACTGCACAGAAGCGCAGAAGTTACTTCTCCATACATACCATCTTGCCATTGCTTTTTCTTCTGCAGCATGCTAGTTCGGATACTTGAGCAACATGCGATCCACTAGAACTCCAAATTGCTTCTTGTAATGGTTTGTAGAGACCGACATTACACTTCTGTATCTGTGTATTTTATAATTTTCCTACCTGAGTGGACATTCTCTTTTTTTATTTGTAGTTATAGCTAAATGTTCTTCAATACTTAAGATAATCAGAAACCTGGCCTCACAACCTATATATGTATATTAACCTATATATATTAACCTTCCAATCACTGTTAAGTTTAAGTAAAGTAAGCATTCTCTTTTTTCCTTAAGTCAAGCAATAAAAAAAGAACAGAGCAGTGCAGAAATCAGGACAGATTCCAGCAAAACCAGGTTATTTTTTTTTTTCTGTGTTGCCCTCTATTGTAACAGTTGTCATTCGATAACCAAAGCTGTCTTAGAGGATGCTCTTCTAGCAGTTTCCCATCTCTTGCAGTGATTTTTGTTTAGGCCATATATTCTTTAGGTAGTTCATGAAAATATAACAGGAGACAATTTCAGAAGCCTAAATGAACTAAAAATACATGGTATGTATCTTTCCCATCTTCCTAGAGGCTATAAAATCTTGTTTTACATGGGGGCTGACAATAATTGTCCTAGAAGTCATGTTGATGGCTACTTATTTCTTTGTTTTAGTCAGCATGCTTTGAAATTGATTATGAATTGATAGTGTTTATTGGCACTGGGCAGACACATTTTGAACTGAGACATTTCCACGGAGATTCTCAAGGATTGCACTCCATCACGGTCTATGAGTGATTTATGCACAATTCAATAAAAACAAGTCAGAGCCATACCAGCCCACATTACACTCATCTACAAATACGGTATTTGCTACATACATGTCACCAAGCTCTCACTACCAAAAAAGTCTACGCTTTTGGACCTCCTCTCCTTTTTGAATCCCTGAGGGGGGAAAAAAGAAAGAGGAAAGAGAAACTTCCGTCTTCCTAAACTCATTTGAATTTCTAGAATGCTAGAATGGTTAGTAATACCTATGTTGTGTTTGCAGTTCCTGGGACTTTCCTGACCCATTCATGGGTACCCACAAGGCAAGTATTGTTTTAAATCTTAATTCCCTCCCTTCCAAAAGCTACACAATACTATTTAATTCAAGGCGTTTACAGTCCTTTTCCTCATACCTATTAGTACTTCTTCACATCAGCCTTTTCTCATCTGGCTGTGCTTTCACTTGTATTGCATTTGTTTTGTTAATGAGTGGAAATGCTTCAGCCACTACATCTGTAAATGCTGAGTGTCTTTACTCAGTTATGCTAGCAGGTTTCCTAGCAAGAAGAATATTTTTCTCCTAATTTTCCAAACCTGTAAACTGAGACTAGGCTACATGGCAAGTGAAAATGGAATTTTCCTTCTCCCCTACCCAGAGCCTTATAAGATGGCAAGGGAGATTTACCTGTACAATCTACTGTTATGTTCACCCTAACATAATTTCTTGAGGAACTCTACCGAGTCCTCTTCAGGTATAAGTGATAAACATGTGCAGCCACTAGTAAAATGTTTATTTGTTTATAACCTTGTTTTTTTAATGCATAATTCTGTAGTTTTGAATGAGCACTCAGAACTTCAAAAATTTTATCTGAAACAGTGTGCCCTGAAGTGGGAGTGAGACGAAGTCCATAGTATTGTGAAGCACCTGCAGTTACATCCTGCTTCTGTGGGGCTTAGGCTTTGTCTTGAGTTGGGATCTGTACATAGAAATACTTTCAGTCATTCCTTACCAGTAAAGAAAAGGAAAACAGTGATAAAAGATTCTGAAAATATTGCTAGAAGAGTAGTATATTCTAGTTCTAAGATGAGCAGTTGCATAGGCTCTGAGAGTTTTACTTCTTTTAGCCTGTCACATGAGAGCCACATTAGCTATGAGTATTACATTAGACGTATGTTAGGAGTTTGTTTCTGAGACTGGCTAGCCAGCAGGACTCATTAACTCTAATGAAGGGGAAACAAAACATTTGCTGACGTGAGTACAGTGAGTAGAGGTAAGCCACTAAACTTTCCTCAGAGACAGAAGACTGCGATGGCAAAGGCTTTTCAGTTAGAGGTAAAAGTTGGAATTAAGAGAGTATTTTTGATAATTACTTTTCAGTGAAAAATTGCAGTGTAAAAGAAGAAAGTAAGTTGTCACTGATACTGATGCCTGCTAAGCACTGGAGTTACAACAGTGTGCAGGCACTGCACTGTGAGGGACTGACTGCAGACACACTGTTCATCATGGCTTGGAGCAAGAACAACAGGCTTCGGTCTCCCCATCACAAAATCCCTCAGTGTAAGAGCAATTAATAAGTTCTAGGCTTTCTTTTTCTTAGCTTTCAAGAGACAGTTCTGCGAAGCTTTTCTCTCCTACAACTTTGTTGAGATACTCTCAGCTGACTTTATTGTTCAGAATCCAAATACATACCCTCTAGTTAGACTTACCTAGATGCTGCTCTTAAATTATTTATCGTCTTTTCCCAGTCCCCTCCTCGCTGGCTAGAAAACTGATTTAAGTGACATAGTAACAAGCCATCACTACCTTGAGGGTGTATAATTGCTCGTAAATATAGTCCTTTCTGTCTTATCTTTGTTTTCATAGCCTTGAACATGTTATAAACTTACCTAGCTAATAAAGCTTTAGTGCTTGTAAATAGTGCTGCGTGAGGAAAACAGATGGGTTTGATCTTCCACTGAATGAATCAAAATGAGTCATTTGAAGTCCACCGTAGACTGTCAACCCAGTAAAATGATTGGGATGTGTGAGATGAAGCTTGGCTCTGAATGCTATAGAGACCGGAAGCAGTGGAAAAATAGTGAGATAATGCTGATTAAAAAAAGTTACTGAACACCACAACAAATAAATCCAAATTTATCTCATAGAAGAGGGGAAAAGATGGAAAATACATACACTTTTCTCTGTGAAGGAGATTTTTTTTGGGCACCATTAACCAGCAGACAGTACGTAGTGGGAATTACATTTTTAATCCTTCTCTAAGCAGCTGATATAGGTGAATGAGCTAAGGTAATCATCACAAGCATTTATGTGGAAGTCTGTATCTATACTAATTTGTTTATTTTTAACAACTGGACTACCGCCACGGTAGTCTCACAGATTAGGAGGGATGATTCAGTATCAGCTGGAGGATAATCCTGGACTACATTTGTAGAAGGAAGGGGAGCTTGGTACAATGACATGGAGAGGGCACCAAGTCAAGTATCTTAAAAGACAGAGATGGATAGCTCATTGAAACAGGTTCCCAAGAAAAGCATATTTTCATACTTCAAAGTTCATAGGCAAAATGCAAGGACATTTAAAACTGGTAGGAATCTACTGATTGGGAAAAAAATAAAACAACAATGTGCTTTAGCATCTCTAACCTCTGGAGTCGGGTTGTTAATAAGAACTAAAAGGTAAGTTGTCACTGTTAGTCCCACTCTCCTTTCCCTGCTTCATCAGTTCTGGGTTATGTTCCCTTTTTGTGTAGTTTGACTGGTAAGATTGGGTTGTAACTTCTCAGGATGGTTTCTGGACCACTTACATTATTTGTACAGCACCAAAAAGACTTGCCAAGAACAATTTAACAGTGGCTTCTGGAAGAAACCACAGGGGAAATAACAGTAAAAACCTAATCAGTGGACTGAAATGTTGGGAAAGTTCAGTATGCAATATAAGTATTCAGTTGCACAACTAACCGTCAAAAGGTAAAATTTAGGAAAGGCAAATGGTGAAATTTGGTGAAATCTCATGAAATCTGAAGTACTTGACCTGTAAACATGTGATTTGCATCTGAAATTTCATCTCCCAAATGCAGTAATTTTCTATAAACTAAGCAATTCACTAAATAGGTTTTCCATGGCAAGAAGATGCCGCTGCCCAGGGAAGTGGTGGAGTCACCATCCCTGGAGGTCTTTAAAAGGCGTTTAGATGTAGAGCTTAGGGATATGGTTTAGTGGGACTGTTAGCGTTAGGTCAGAGATTGGACTCGATGATCTTGAGGTCTCTTCCAACCTAGAAATTCTGTGATTCTGTGATTCTTTATGTAGTAAAGTAACGTGCTTCCTATCCAGTTCCATTTTTTTTCTAGATGTGGGCTTCAACAAAAAAGAAGGAACACAGCTGATAACCCATCTGACCCCTGATATTTATTACCTGTGGCATCGTGTATGCACTTGACACATCCTAGTCTGTTACAGGTGTTGCATTTTAGCTAAATCCATGTCATAAGCATTAGAAGCAAATAAGCATATATGATAAAATCAATAACTAAAAAAAAAAAAACAGCAATAAAGACAAATTTGAAAAATTCATTTACAAAGACTGTTTTTGCCTTCCCCCAGTCAAAGACTGTATTTAAGAAGAGTTTAATCATGTTGTCATCACTTTTTACTGAATGTTAGTGTAACTACATACAGTAATTTTTTTAGCATATTAATGCCTTCGGTTAATCATTTTTTACTGAAATGGCTTGTTTTGTTTATATATGATGCCACACTGACTTCAAAGAAAAGGGTCTCTTCATCTGAGCAAAGAAGTTTAGTAATTTTCCATGCTGCCCACTTCCTTTGTCCATTGCAGATCTTGTAAATTGCCATGAAGCCTTCAGGAATTAAGTGTTTACATAATAAAACTAAAAATCTTCCTATTGAAAAGGCTGAAGTGCAGAGCTGAATTTAGCAAGGTGCTCACTTTATATGCATCAAGCACAGTAAGTGCTGATTTTAGTTGAGCCGAAGTATTACTTCAGCACTGAAGAAACTGCAGCACAAGGGAATATGAAGATAATGGTTGTCGATACTAGCTACCTTACGCATTTAGTTTCTTCTCACGGTTCCAGAAATATTTCATTTTAAGTTGTTTGCCTGAAGAAAAAGGTGTTTTTTTGACAATCTGTTCACAAAAACTTAACAGTTTTCCTCAATTGTTCTGAAATTACATGGAAGTGGTTTGAGAAAACACCATATCCAAATTGTGGAGGAGTATTTGTAAGTTTTCATTGCAGCCCTGTCCATATTTCCATTCATGCTTGAGTACACCAATTAAATAAAATAAAAACAACCTAGGTTTTCAGACCAAACGTCCACAATGAGGCTCAGAATACGTCACTGCAATGAACTTTCTTTTTGTACTGACTAGAAAAGAGATTACTAGAAAATCGCTAGAAGTGAAATGAACATAAAAATGATAAAACTACAGGATAACTACAGCAAACAGCATAAGGCTTCTCTGAACTAAAACTTCACCACTTCCTTTTTAGGATTATCTGTACATGACATAATGGGACTGGGCTTGAAAATCCCTGTTCTTAGGATTTAGCTTGCATTGTGCTTCTAGTATGAGACAAACGGTGACATTTTTTTGGTACTTATGCATCCAGTTGATGCCAAGCAGTGTAAACTTGTGGGATGTGAAAACAAAACAGTTGTATGGATTCATTATTTTGATTCAATTGTGTTCTTCTTTGCCTAATTTGCATGGCTGTGATTTATTCTCAGTTTTTAAATAATGCAATAAAGGCTTTGTTTCATTTGAAGGGGTAGAGGACCATTGAAGAACACATCTGATGTAATTAATGCAGCAAAAATGATTTCAGAGTCAGGATCAAGGATGGATGTCTTAGCACGGCTGATTGCCAATCAGGTAGGTTATTTATTTTACAGTGCATTAACCTTTGTCACAGATTAATACGTCTACAGAAGCTCCAATACCTGAGAAGGTCACTTACAGAAACAGTAATGACATTTTTAGATCTACCTGTCTAATTTTCCTTTTTATTCTCACTTTTCGGAATTGATGGATACATCACAGCAACAACAAAAACCTGTGACAGCACCTGAAAAACCAGAAGAGGATCTACGTAAATCCATAAGCACAGTCATCTTCCTGGCTAGGATGGCAGCATGCTACCTTAATACATTAATAACACCAAACAACTAATCACACACAATCCTCTTTCTTAAGTAAGGTAGGTAGTACTAGGGCCAGACTGTGCCAGAACCATGTGAAATTTTAGTCTGCAACTATTAAGCCCTTTAGTTACCTAGTCTTTTGTGACTGGCTTTTAGGTCTAGAGTAGCATGGTATAGTCAGTCTTTCACACCCACTCTTCCCCTCGCTTTTATTTTCATAGATAAAACTTACTTTTCTAACACCTATGAAGAAATATTTTTTTTCTTCTTCTGTTACATGACTCTGAAATCCAGATAACATGACAAAATAATTTCTATTATTGATCTATACATGGTTATATACAAACCAGTTGTGAGCTGGTTTGTGGAAAAAAATAGGTAAAATGTCCTCATTTCTAATCTTGACATGTGCTCTTCCATACAGCATATCTTTTTCAAGTGCACTGCCCCCTTTACAGATTCAGTTTTTAACATTTAAAAACTAAAATTAAAAATCTGTAATCTTTACTGAATGTATTACAGAAAATGATGTGGTATCAAAGCTAAAGATGAATGTATTACAATCTTACTCCTTTTACAATATGGTGAATTCTTACTGGAATATTTCTTACCTAAAATTACCTAAAACTTTCTTTGTATTTTCTTGTATTTTTACTGTGACTCCAGACTAGAAACATGAACAGGTTAGCATGAGGAAAAACCATTATAGCTCATAACCACTGTGTACCTTCCAAAGTGCCAGGAAATGTGAAGTTCAAGTTGTTTTAACCCTTTACTGAATTCACTCAAATAACCTGTATTTATTCTAGTTCAGAGCTTGCACACAGTTGATAACCCATCTGACCCCTGATGGCATCTTGTATGCACCTGACACCTACCAGTCCATTACAGGTGTTGCATTTTGGCTAAATTCATGTCATAAGCATTAGAAGCAAATAAGCATATACGGTAACGTCAATTAAAAAAACAACACCAACAAAGACACGAATCAAAAAAGCCTTCGTAAGGATACGAGTGAACCAGGCCATCTCCATTCACTAAGTTCAATACCTCTGTGTTGCACACAACTACAACCACTACTGTATATGCATCAAACTTAGTAAAAAAAGAGAATCTTGACTTTACGCCTCCTATTGCAAGATGTACAATATGATCCTCTCATTCCTCTGATGGCTAGAAATCTTTCAACTTCTATATACTCTTGTTCTTATGCCAAATCGTCCTTTATCTCACTGAGATTTTTTCTTAACCGTGTCATTGTGCTTTTTAAATCTCCATGGCATTTGTAAACACTAACAATTCTTCACTCAACTGTTATTTGACCTAGTTACTACTTTAGCTAGTAAAATAGTATATTATTTGACCTAGTTATTTTATGTCTGCCCTGCTCTCTTGGTGTCCTAAAAGAAAAGAAACTTCACATTCCCTGTGGGCTAACTAATAATTGTTCGCTGAATTTGGTTCAAACTGAAGGACCCTTTCAAGAATTTGCTGTCTAGACTAGAACATAAGTTTTGATGAAATTTAGTGATTGCCTTTCTCAATCACATTAAAATACAGTAAAATATTTTGCTAAAAACGGGTTAGTAACATTTAATTTGTGTGATTTTTTTGATGTCATGTAAAAATGGGTTTGTACTATCTGCTTCAAAAGAGAAGAGTAACAGCTGCTGGTTCTACCATTTTTCAAGTATGTGTTCTAAGATATGTTCTAAGTGCATTCTTCACACGTGTACTTTTTCTGATACTTCTTTACCACCTGTAATTGAACTTAGGCTACCCTAAATCATTTCAATTATTTGTCAGCAATTTTGATACTCTCTATTACCTTACTGTTCACAGTCAGCCCAGGATTTAACTGTTACTCTGACTATGCCTTTGCGGTTATCAGGACCATAGTAACATATGATGAGCATTTTCAGTATTCAAAGTGACATACAAGGAGAAAAGCAAAACCTGCTTTATTTCTTCTACCTAGCTTCAGACCTAAACAAGAATCTGAAATAAGCAACAACTGCATAATGAAGAATTGTATCTCTTTGACCTTTTCTTGCTCATAAAACGTTTTCAAACAAATGATTTTGGTTCACAGTCCATGTAATTTCAGAGACTCCGATTCAGGAACTGTGGAATTACATAGTTCATACGGTTTTCCTATTACAGAAAAAAATCAAACTCTATTTGCAATATTTTATATAAATCATCAGGTGCAAGAGCACCCCTCTGTTATATTGTTTTTCACTTAAGATTTTTATAAATTCCGTTGTTGAAAAGGGACACAGTGCAGTACAATTAGCAAATTCCAATCCATATTCGTATCACTTAAAGATGACTCAAGAGTTAACAACTGTGAACATAATCCCAGTTAGGCATCAACATCAACCTAGGCACATCAATCAGAAGTATACTGAAGATAAAAATTAAACAATGTTTCAACTCCACTGTCAATTTTGTGACCTGAAAGCCTGAAGAATATAAGGCAGTACATCCTGTTTTTTATAAAATACACTGCAGATTTTTACTAAACGATGCCTCCATAACCATTTGTTTTGCAGCAGGAAGTGCTAGTCTGTTATGGAGCCCAGTAAGAAAGGCAGTCAGACTGTGAGGTATCATTTACAATGCTGTTAACACCACCGTTAGGAGATAACAGCAATCTTGTCCCTTCATATAGTGGGAACCCAAGGTGGTGTAGCACAGGATGGGCCTCTGATCCATGCGCAGCATTCTGGGCAAACACTGTCCATACAAGAGATTTCCTCCATTTTCATTTCAGCTATTCATGGGATTTTTTTAAAGAAAAGCAACTCCACTCATTATTTCCAATGTCAGACAAAAAGGATGGTCACATTTCGCTGCAGTCCTACAGGCAAGGGTATGCACATGCCCTTACCACCAATACGAGGAGGGAACTGCTGCAGGCTCCTCCACTGCAAACATCTGGCCAAGCGTATGCTGTGACCGAGGGATTTCTTCAGCACAACCCAGGCCTGAAGGCCTTGTGATACGTGCAGCACAGCACTTGCCTGCTTGGCTTCACTGATACATGGATCTCTAACTACTCAATGTATAGTGGTCTTCTAGTCAGGATCAATAAATACATCAATGCAAGAAAATGTTAATTTAATTCTGGAAGCGTAGAGATCAATGCAAAACAGTGTTTTCTCTTACTACCGAGCAGGTGTTGCTTGTACCCAGTGTTTCTGAGCGCTCTGCAGAGGGTTCCTCATGGAACATCCTCTTCACAGAGTAAATTTCTTTCTAACATTTCTTTATAGTTGGTCGGGATATGCTATAATACTGTAATTCTTAATTGTACTTTATCCTGCATAAGGTGATACAAAACGTTATCTTTAACCCCACACATACCACATCCTTATATTATGTTGGTTCCTGGTTTGATTTTATCTAGTAAAGTTTGATGGGTAAAGTACATAAAAATGGGCATGCTGGGTCAGACCATAGGTTGATTTAGGTCCATACCCTATTGCTGACAGTAGTGACTAGATACAGAACTCAGTGAGATGATGGTACATATTTCATGATACTTCCACAATATGGTCTTCCAACTTCCTGTAACCACTAATGAATTTACTTACCAAAACACATTTTTGGTACATTTGATAGCTTTGATATTCCTTGTATTTATTTTTGTTATTTTTTCCAGTGACTTTTTTAACCCATGTACGATTCTCATGATTATCATTCTGCAGCAGAGGTTTCTACGATTAACACAGTATGAAGAACCATCTCTTCTTTTGACTGTATGCGAGTTACTGTTATTGGCCTTCTGGTTTTGCATTAGAAGAGAGAATACTGATCTTCATGAAAATCTTTTCTGTACTTTACCTGTTCTCTTCTGTGCCAGACAGGGGAACAATGCACCATACATGCCTGCACAGGGCAGTAAAACTGTGGTTATACCACAGATTTACGAAATGTAATTATGCAACTGAACACACCTTTTTTACCCTAGTATTTGCTCTTTTGGGTGCTACTGAGCACTCCAGATTCTCCAGATCTGATTCTCCAGACCAGAGGTCCAGAACACCGGACCAGAATTGTTTCAACCTGAAGGTATCATTCTTAAGTGGCAGTTTTCCTAGCTTTGATGCATGTCATCTTCAGCATTCCCAAAATGTTACACATTTCTGCTAAAAATGCATACAAGGCAGATAGCAAATGTGACTGTCATGCCAATATTATTATATAAATAATCCTGTCAATATTATTATATGAAGTTAAAACGCTGTCTCTGAACTTCTGTAATTGACACTGTCATTACTTGAAGTGGAAGAATGAGATACTGATCAGCATCTGCCTATCTCTTGAGTTTTTCCAGTGGGGAAAAGAGAAGAGTAAGCTGGGGAGAAGAAAAAGTAGAAAAGCAAGCATCTCATAGCAGGAAATACACTTTTAGTATAGCTTTGAAAGTTAAAAGAGGTTACAACTGCATTTGACTGGAAGGACAGATTTCTATGAATTAGTTTCAGAAGTAAAAAATGAGTATTCAGGTTTTCTGAACAGCCACAGAGATACCAGTATTTGAATACTGAGACCACACTGAAAAATGAGGCACATCAATAAAGAGAAGATGTCAAGACACTTTTCCGTTTCTCTTCTAAACTATGCCAAATTACAAAATATGTTTCAGTAATGTATCTAGCAGAACACAAGGTAAGGATAGACATTTAATGCATATTAATTACTTAAAAATTGTTCGGGTTAACTTGTTACTCCTTGCTGCCATTTCTAAGTCTAGAACATCAACTTCTTTGCTTATCTGAGTGTTCCAGTACTAAGCGCAGAGTCCTGAAGAACAGAGGATTATCAGAACCCCCATTTTAAGCAGGTATCAGATTTCTTCAGCAAAGCCAGTAATTTAAGTAACATACTTCACGAAGTAGAATTAGATTTTTTTCTGGCTTTTAACATTTGTTAAGATTTAAACCATTACTCCATCAGTCACTGTTTCATAAACACAAAGGTCTAACTTTATGAAACAGCAGATGAATGTTGCATCTGTACTGGGCTGGGAACACACATACTTTCTTTTCTTAGGAAATTCAAATGAAAATGGTCATGTTTCCAATACAAACTACAGCATACAAAGGCTAAAAATGCATCTTTGAGGAACTTGTAGGAAGCAATTTCTTGTTTCTCATGCTTACTTCACAGTTTTGGTGGCACACTAAGGGCTCACCATTCACCTGTTAGGTATCTTTATTTTGCCAGAGCAATGAACAGCTTTAGAACAAACACGCATGAGGTCTTAGGGTGACTAACTTCTTAGTCACAGAGCAGCATTTCCCCTCCAGGTATTTTTGGTGTTCACATAAGTGAAAATAGAAAGATGTTATTTTTTTATAAAGTATTCAAATAAGTGAGTCAGCTATAAAACATTCTTATTTTCATGTTCCCTCTGATACAGAAGATCTGCCATCAAGCTACATACACTAGATGGAACACTAAAATGTAGATCCTTATTGGAAGATAAAGTACTTTGTATAAATGTTAACACTGCTCTTGCATTTGTGTGTATATATTTGCCCACGTAAATATTACTGTTACTGCAGGTATCTTCTTAAAAATAAGTCAAAGTCTCCTAGGAATTGAAAGAAAAGTAATTATCTATGTATTAAGGAATTTGATCAGTGATGTTTCTGAGGTAAGCTCTGCGATGTTCAAGTGAATATGGAGAAGTTAGGGATTAATCTGAACGATTTGAGTAATTCCTCAACGAAGCAATAATTTGATGTCTGATTTTTTTTTGAATCAGCCACTGCATATATGATATATTGTTCGTTCCTTTATCTTCAGTGTCCAGACCAATCATGTAAACAGGACTTGTTGGCTTACCTGGAACAGATCAAGCTATACTCCCATCAGCTCAAAATCTGCAGTCAAGTTAAAGCAGAAATCCAGAATCTAGGTGGAGAGCTCATCATGTCTGCTGTAAGTAGAAAAATGGTATAAATTACTGTTCATCAAAATAAAATGTCATATTTGCATTATCCTTCCTTTGCTTATGTGTAGTGACTAGTATAGTCATGAATTTCTTCTTTTATTTGCTTTTTTTCTTTTTACACACCCTTTACACAGAGAATCGAAGAAAGTGAAGCATAAGCCTGGTGACTTAAAAGGCAGAGCAATCATTTGTGGATTTATTTTTTCCTTTTAGATTCGTAAAAGGTATTATTCTTCACTACTGTTCTGGAGTACTTTGTTTATAAGAACTGTAACATCTTTATGATAGTGGATTTTAGTTTAGTTTAGTTTCACATATATGGAGTATGCACAGGTGTATATCAGCATATACAAAAAGAAATCTCCAGAGCTGTACTTCGCATTCAGAACAAAATGCTGAGGGGAATTCTTGACTACCTGCTGTGACATGCAGGAGATGGTACATCCCTAAAGAACTAAAGAAAATTAAGAGCAAAGGTGACGTGATCATTGAATACATTTCTTGATTTGCCTTATTGTGAACTAAATATCATTAGACATGGAAAAGATGTTGCTTACAATTTTATGGAAGTTTTGCTCTCAGCAAAAACATACTTTCAAGTTTTACACAGAAACAGTGAGGTTGCTATCCCTGGAGATATTTAAGAGATGTGCAGACCTGGCACTTAGGTACGTGGTACAGTGGTGGACATGGTAGCATTAAGTTCATGGTTAGACTTATGATCCTAAGAGTGTTTTCCAACCTAAAAATTCTATGATCTATATAAGCTATCACTATTATAACTACATATTCTTTGATAATTAGTGGTATTATCTGTGGCATATAGGATTATGATATCCAGACATAAAGAAATTATAAAAAAGAGGTAATGAAAGAGCTTCCCACACCACTCTTACCTTTTAATACTTTCCTCTTAATGAAAACTGCACACATCCGCAGTCCTGAAGTACATACATGTATCAGAAGAACAATTAGTATGTTCGTTAAAAAAAAAAAAAAAGAAAGAAAAGAACCCACCGTTGCCAATACGAGATTCTGAAATACCGACGTTTTATAGCAATATTTTGTTGGATGTTTTACAATCAGTGGAGATTACTGGTTGGTATCAGCATTTATATGACTAGGCTTAAAATTGTGTGTTTTTTCTCACTGGTCTAAATGTCTGTTACTGGGAAAGTGTTCATGATTGACTGCGCCCACCTGTCTTTTCTCAACTAAAATTGTAATTGTATGAAAACACAACCAAAGCAAACTGTGCTGATGGCTTTCCTAGAAGGCTATTTCTAATACGTAACTAAATGAACATTTATACATATTATTTCAAAGAAGATGAAGTGACTGCTAGGACTAAGAATAATAAAAGAATTAAAAACATATGTTTTATAGAGAAAGTGATATGGTATTGCTGATCACTGAACTGCTTTTTCTTTGTCAAAGCTGGAGAAAATTCTGTCTTTGAAAGTCCACGTGGGGCCTTGCTTTAGAATGTGACCGTGTGAGTTAGTTTGGCTTGGAGAAGGTAGAAGGAGAAGGTTTTGCAGAAGGTAGAACAGAAGGTGACAATATGCATCTTCTCTATCAATCTCTCTCTCAAACACACACGAAGATTTTGGAGTACAGTTAGGAAAATGCTGTAGAAAATATGCAGACAGAACATCTCTTCCTTTACTGTCTGCCAAGTATCTGCCCAGGCAGCTGAATTTCATCCTTCTAGCCAATTTTTATGGCTTATGTGACACTGCTAAAGCTTGATGTTTTGTTCACATATAATCAAAGTTATTTTATAAAAGCAAAGTTAGCTTTTTTAAGGTCAGAACCGTAGCTGGATTAGGATTGTATTCTCCCATCTGATCTTCTCTCATCTATTTATGATAATAAAAAATAAGAACCAGAAAGAGAAACATAAGGCATGATAAAGAAAAAGGAGGGCAGGCCTTTGCAGGTAGTAGAGTTCTTATGAAGTACAGAATTCATGAATCTTGAAGTGTCTGATACTATCCTTTCTCTGGTGAAGATCCGTTACAGGAAAACACATCTTAGGAAGGGTATTGGACACGAAATATATGTAAAATTTGCTACTCTTTGGCTTTCACAGGTTGCCTGCAATTTCTCATTTCTGTACTCATGCACATACATGGGTAAGACTGAACTACTTTATTCATTGCCATCCCTCAGCTGTGTCTTAAGTATAACAAGAGTATTACGCATATGAAAAAGTTTATTTTAATCCATATACACCTCATAATTGTTCATTCTCTGTTGTATATTCTTTCTTCTACCTGCTTTTTATCTGTGTCCCTGTGACCTTGTCCTTGTCTTTCCTGTAACTCCTTTGAGAATCTCCCCTTGAACGTTTCCTATATGAAATTAATACCTTCATGTATCAATAGTGTAGGTTGAAGAGGCCAGTTGTCCTGGGACAACCATGAATGATTTGCAAATCCTACTGACCGACTGCCTAACTGCCTTCCTCAATTTTTGAGGCCTTTTTGACTTCAGGCCATATAAGCTTAGAGTTTCTTGCTACATTAAGTTATGCTGCCCTTCCCTGAGCCAAGTATCTTCATTCCAGACGGTAGCTCAGTAGGTGTTATAAGCCCCACTGACCATGGTTGTAAAAGGGAACGCACGTAGAAGAATAGCGAGGGATATGCATTCATTCACTTCAGTTTTTCCATTCATTAAAAATTCCTTTATCGGTATTTAATCTTTCGTGCTCACAAAAAATATTTCTACATATGAAGTACTTCTACACATTAAGTACCTAGCATGCTGACACCATACTTGTTTCAACAATGGGTTAAAAAACATAATTGTATCTCATGGGGCATAAAATCAATATATGAAAGCATCTCTATCTGTAACTCCTGACAAACAATTCCTTTTTGTGCTATTTTAAAGACATTTTTATTGTGTTTCATTTTATATTGTTTGGCCAGGGAGATCCTGCAGGTCAAAAGGAAGTCTTTTAGCCTTATGAAGAAAAAAATCTAGAAGGAAGTTCTCAGAGTTACACTATCACAGAAATTCCTAGCTAGCATAGAAAAGATCTCTCTCATGTTAGCGAGCCTTACCTGTGCACTAAAGGCTATTTCACTGCTTTTCCTGAAAATGTCTCTTTTATCTTGGAATTTTCCTGTTGTCTCAAGTACCAGACTTACTTAAACACTTAGGTAAGTCTACTTTGGTGCTAAACACAGTTGCTGTCATGCTTCAGACTTCATACATAAAGGCTAGATTTAAAAGTCTGTTTCACTTCCTTAGTTACCATGCCAGTTAAATTTCCTGCAAGAGTTGCCTATAAACATGTTTTCAGCTTTGAAGGCTGACAGCAAAAACCCATGGAGCCAAGACCATAGCTAGCATGTAGTAAAGTACAAGATAGGATAGTGTAGCTGCTACCACAGCCTTTACAATCCTTGGATAACCATGCCCCAGGAAAATAATGTCTGAGGCAACATGCAAGGACTGTGGCAGTTGGCAGGCTGCTCAGTGCCTTTTTTTTTTTTTTTTTAAACAGTTGGAGATTTTTAGTTACTGCTAGAAGAAGCCACCAGCAAGAGCTGGCATTTTGCCTGTTTAAGAGCTGCTTCTTTGGCAGGGGATGAGATGGGGAGCAGTGCACTGCAGTTGCTCTTAGGGTTTCTGTTTTGGTTTGTTTCTCTCTCCTAAAAAAAAAGAATTGGAGACGGCAGAATGTCTTCCCTGCAGGCCTAAAGAATGGGAACAAAGGGGTTAGTAACAAACTGGCAATCATTTTGAAATACTGACCACTGAAACAGCCAACTGGATTTCATATAGGTGGACCATTTGTTCCACTGATGAGAGCAATGCTGTCCCGCCAGTGCTGCTGTGTGACCTTCAATGAAAAAACGGCTCTTCTATGTTGCTTCATGTCCATAGCTACTGTTCTGACAGAACTGATGCCTGTGTGTGCTAGAGGCACAGCTGCTGCTCCTTGTTCAGCCAGTTTGTTTCTCCTCACTATTATTTCTCCATGTCATTAGGAACTGTCAGTTCAGTTTGTTTCAACTAATAATGGTGGAGGGCTGCTTAGAGGGCCTTAACCCATGCATACGATTACGTAGCATTTGAATCTGACAATAATAAAACACTGCATTTTCTAACAGTTGACTTCAGTCATTAAGAGATATAATATTTTAAAATTTTATTTTAGTGAGAGCTGTAAAAAATGTTTGCCTTTTTTTTTTTTAATGCAATAACACTGTTATCTTTCCCTGCATGTGCCTAGTGTATGGTTTTAAGTGTGAGCACATAAAAACCCACTAGCCTTTGGAAGCATTAAAAAAAAGGAATACAGTTCTTACTTACTTAGGGTCAGCTCAGTTACTACGGCTTTCTAAAGTCCATCTACCTAGAAGAACTAGTTTAAAGAAGGAAGAAAGTACATAATAGCAACGTACAACACAAGTAGCCTTTCCTTAAAATAGCTACTTCACGGATAAGTAAAATCAGGGCATAGACTCATACACTCAGTATGTTTTCAAAACAAGCACCTTAAACTAAACCATTGGTCTCCATTTCTTTGCAAACTAATCCAAGTGAAGAAGACAGCTAGGGAAGAATTTAAATTAAACCATACTATTCTCTTTTTCTCAAGGACCATTTTTTTCAATGATCAGACGTCTGTTTTTTGAAAGCCCTCCTTTAAGTGAAAGCGGCAGAACTTTGAAGGGACTTGGTTAGCTACCCATACAAGTGTTATGTTCCGTTATGGTGCATCAGGGAAATGGTCTTATGGTACTTAAGTAAGTTGTTCAACTCTGACACGGGACCTGGTCTAATTATAGGACTCGATTTCAGTTCTTCAAATCCTACATAGATTCAAGTAATAGTTTTTTCCTGAATATATTCTATTTCTCCACCTGAAAAATAGGTAAAAAGCAGTAACCCCCAAATATCCTTGAGGTCTGTTAATGTAATTACTAGGTACACAGACACATAGATAACCTACAGAATAGCCACATTTTTACCATAATTAAGCTTATTGAGAAATAAACACCCTTAGGTTGCCCACTCACACAATAAAGCAGATTTCCCTAGAGCAGTTCCACAAAGTCTGATACTCCAAGGGGAGAGCGTGGCAAGGCAGAGGTGAGCCAAAGATACACTTACTGAGGAAGAAGGATCAGTTTTCAGTAACAGGAAAGAAAAATCACAACAGAAAGTCTCCCTTTGGCTTATTATGTAGCCATTTATTTTGTACGGGGACTAAATCTATGGTGAATGGCATCTGGCAGGTACATTAAGAAACATGGCAACTAATGAAGTGCTTCCAACTCTTGACCTTTACCTGTGCTTTCTAGAACCCCAACCTTCTTGTGTCACTTTTAAAATAAAATCTTAATTTTTTGTTAAATGGAATTTATCACTGCTCTGTGTGGAAAAAAAAGATGTTGAAATGTAAACATCCTCAGTTCAGAAAACAAGATAACTGCTGTTAAAATCCTGGCTCTGGAAAAGGAAAACTCCTATGTCTTCAATGGTCAGGATTCCATTCTTAACAGTTTACCTGTTTATTCTGTGTCAGATGTTTACATTTAGAGGTTTTATTCCACTCTTTAAGGAGATGAATACAAAGTGGTTAAAACACTATCTTATATAGCAGCATCGTTGAAAGAACTACAAAGTAATTAACAGAAAAGCTTATAAATAAGGGAGAAAAAACTAGAAGTGTACCATAGTAAGTTTTCTTACCTTAGTCTCTCAACAGCTCGCTATTCCTTAAAATGTAGATTTCATGTTATATTTAGAAATCATCAAATCAAAATCAGCCCTTCTTTAATTAATGTAACAAAATTTGCTTCAAACACATTTAAGTCCAGTGGTTCAATTCAGATCTGTTTTTAATAGCTGACCTTGATTCCAAAAGACTTTTAAGTTCTGACTTCAAATACTGAATAGGTTGTGTATTTGATACTTAAGTCTTGGTTAAAGTGTAGTTAAACTGTAAATAGGACTTGGCAGATTGCAAGCAGCCAACTGATAAATCCGTGCTTTAGTGCTACAATTTTATTTCTTTAAAAAAAAAAATTGTTTGCAGGAGATAAATAAAAAGTATTGCTGTTAGAACCAACTGTGGTTCTAACAGACCTGCATATTATGTCTCAAGAAATGCTTTGTGAGTATCAGCCTGCATTGTTTGCCGCTTCTTTATGTCAATGAGACAGCATCTGCAAGTCTATGCAAAGAACATGAGCAGGAGAATGACGTATTTACCTGCTCTAGGAATAAGGAAATTCTGTATTCTTCTAACTAACAGAAACAACTAATACTGACACATCACAAGGCAAGCATCACTTTCTTAGTACACAGGAAAACACTTCAACACAAAAGTACCTTTACATTTTAAGTCATGAATCTGTTTAGCATTGAGAACATTACATAAAAATAATTATATCCGTTATTATATTACACTCCTTATATAAATGGATTGCTACTACTCCCAAGACACTAAATTATATTTTCCAAATAATGAGAAACACAATGCATGTAAACAATTAAAAGTATCAAGTTCCAAATTATTAGCTTTGTTACTCAAGGAAGAGTTTGCCTATAAGAATTCTGATTTTGAATGCTTTTCAGCCAGATGGGCCATTGACTGTGCTTGCGTACTGTGCCACGAAAAGGCAGGGCACATCCTTTCATGTATGCAACAGCAACGCAAGTGCTGGAGACAATAGCTCATGCCAGCCTGAGTGCTACTAGTCTGATTTTTGTTGATGCTGTTTTCTTTCGTTTGTTTTAAATTACTACCTTCAGTTCTGTATCCTCTGTATGTCACCATAATGTTAAGTTACTGTGGTTAGAGAATCATTCTGTCTCCTCAGTGAAGTAGCAGTAAAGAGGTACCACTTGCTGACAGGAGAGGTGACATTTTAACAAGGGAAGATATGCTAAGGGACACTTTTCCCAAATCCTTTCAGGAATTAGTGTTTTGACTGATACAGTGAGACCTGCAAAACGTGGAAGTTGGAACACTGTGTCTTCATGGGAAGTGCAGAAAGAGCAAAAGTGAGAGTCAGGCAAAAATAAGACAACCTTTGTTTGTGGCTGGTTTCTTTGTTTTGCTAGTGACTCTTTATATACCACTTGCTACAGACAGAAAACTTTCCAGCTATGTGTCTCTAAATAAGATGAACTTAAATGCTCAATTAATATTTTATCGCTCTTTCAATTATGCCAAGTTTCATTTCATTGGTTTTCCTAGATAGGACACCTGGAAGAACCTGCTGAATATTTGAGATAAAAGCATCCAAGTGAAAACAGTACTTGAGTACATTCAGTTTATAGAGTAATAGATTTACACCAAACTCAGTAATGTTACTGGTATTGAAGTATAAAAACAGCTGTTCTCTAGAAAGAATCAACAACAACAAAAAAACGCATAGCCTCATTCTTACCATCTGTAGCTTCAAGAACATATCCTAAAACCTTCTCCAAAATTGTGAATGTGGTTCAGAAATACCAGTATGCTTTTGCCTCACGATACTCACATTTTCTGTATTTAACCAAGGATATTATAAGACACATCCAGAAAACTGAGGGGAAGCAGAAACTAAGACAACGCAAATAGCATGAATATCCTAAAGGATGGCATTAAGTAAATTATCCTGTATTTCATTGCCTATTCAAAGATGCCAAGGGCATCATAAAATAAATGAACATTTCTGCCCATCCTGACATAACATTCCCACCTCCACCATATCCACATCCACCTCTGCTATGGCAAATGCAGCACAAACACTGATTTAAACATCCTTAGTGGTAGTTACGTATTCTGCATTTTACCTGGGAGGCATACCAAACCTATGTTTTAAGATTTTATTTTAGGTATCTGCATCTCAGGGCATCTTCTGTAGATCTTAAATATTACAGCAGAGCTTCAGTTCCTGTGGCATGGCAAGGGGGCAGCGGAATTCAGGCAGGCAGTTCAGTTTGGTAGAGCTGGACAGTTTAGTTTATAATTCAGAGTCCTCAGGTTTTGGCATTTAAAATGCCTTGAGTTGATAGGTTTCTGCTCCAGTGAGTGTGTGGCAAGCTATGAGCAGACTGATATGCTCATACATGAAGCAGACATGTCACATCTAATTGACATTACACCCTCTTCAAAATTAGATAACTGTAAAGCATAATTATTTACTTAATAATAGATATATCATTATGGTTTAAGAAATAGAAATAGCTTTCTTCTTGATCGCAGCAGTGCACAGTGGCATGATGAAGGAGCTATGGACTGTTAAGAGCCCATGGCTATTTTGTTGTAAGGACCCACAGAAGCCAGAGTGAAGTGGTAACTATTCACTGCCCACAGGAGAGAAAAGCCTGTAAGCTCTAACTGTCACCTAAAAGGATTCTACTTCATTTGACATACTTTACAGTATAAACCAGGGTCACAATAACTGGATGGTTTGAGGTGCAATGTTGATACCCAGCCTAGATGCTGGTACACACTTCTAGAAGCCTTTTCCCTTCAATGGAAGCAAATTTTTTTTTTTCTGTCTTGAGAAGCCATGACTGAACTTGCCAAATACCCCAGCCTACTTTTTACCCAGCCTAGCGTGGCTCCAACACCAGGCCACTGGAAAAAAGTGGAAGGATTACAGAAATTTACGTCACTTAGAAACAAAAGCCCCGTAAGCCCATAAAGCTTCTGCCATAGAAACAAAACCAGCTTTTCTTTGCGTCTGCTGGCACACAGGAACATCTTCATATTGGTGTTACTATACAGATGATGCTAGAAAAGTGTGTGTTTACAACGGCACCAATATCAACCAGGGGTGTGTGTGTGTGCATGCATGTACATATATATATATATGTATTTAAAGAGGATCTGTGTAATCTGTCAAAATCATGGCTTTGTCAGCTTTTCTAGAAGGCGACAGCCTGAGAACAGACAAAACTGCGTGCATGTGTGCCCACAATTAACCTCTGATTACCACACAAAATAAACAAGATTATGATTTTTTTTTCTCACGTGCTGCTTCTTATCACTTCCTATAATCAATTAACATACGTTTTATCAAGACAGTAATCAGCAGTTTGAAATACAGACATCATCAGTTCATGTACCAGTAAGTTGATACCTACCACACTAGTCATCCTGCCTACAAAAAGGGATACTTGGGCAACTGAAGACATACCAGGAATATAATGGCAAAGCCTCTGATTAGAGCAGTTCACTGACTGAGCGTGGAAGTTCATAAAACGGTACAAAGGCATTATTTGAAAGAACCATTAGGATTTGAACTGCGAACTTTCATTCAACTCGAATTTTGCTAAAACAGCACCACAAGAATTATGTTTAACTGCTTATCCTACCAGCATGGCCAGGCAGTCTGTTTACCTAAAGTTTGTACACAACAGTCCCCACACATACTTGTCTTCTTAGTTTGAAATACTGCCATGCAAAGACTAGATGACTATTACAAACTGGAAATCCCGATTAAAAATCTCACATGATAGAGCAAGGAATAAACTTTAGAAGTCATATATTCAATTTTACATTTTACCTTTTCCTATAGCATATGTATTCAGTCCATTTAGCATTTTATTTTAATTTTTTTTGGTGGGGGGCATTTCTGGAGAGAGAAGCAACAAAATCGGCATTAACTGATAGATCCTTCTGATCAGGCATGTTTCTTAAATGCAAACGCGTCCCTTTTCTGACTTCGGCTGCATTTTGTATGTGTATGAACTGTTATAAAATTGACATGTAGAGATATAATAAAACACATGATCTTCTCATCAATTCATTCGACCTCGCAGAAGGGAGATGACCTTTGCTAAAAAGTCAGTTTACATATCTCCATATTACAAAAGACTTTGCACTTACAAATTCTGGATGATTCTCCCACTAAACCTCATGGTCCTTTAAAGAACCAACTTCACTATTTTTACAGAAGAGGAAGAAGTGTTTCAACAGAGAGGCTGCACATAAATTGAAATGTTGTTTTCCAAAATCTCTGAACTGTATTAGGCTTCATTAGTGTTAGTGTATATAGAAGGGAAAATTTTCTAAACAATGTGCTGTGAGTGTGTAAATGTCATCTTGTGTACCCGTAAGGTTTGCATACATGCATTTATGCACACAAATGTATGTACACAAAGTAGGAAGTACACCAGCCCTCCTTTGAAGCTTCTGTATTGTCCTGAAACAGGTGCTGTTCTCATCCTACCAAACTGATGCAGATTTCACAGTTGTTGATGCTCCTCTAACCTATTCTGGGGGGAACATCGTTAAATGCTGTGCTGCTCAGGTGGACATTATTTACTTGAATAATAAACATTTATAGTAATATAAGCAATAAGATATTTTTTAAAGGGCTTTCTTAAAAGGTTCTTTAAGAATGGAGATTCCTTTCCAATTGAAATTGTCAGCCTTATAATCAAATACAAATCTGGTGTCCTTGAATAAAAAGCTATTCCTTCAGGCCAGTGAGATAATTCATACCACATAGGACCCTAGCAGTTCTTTGGGGGCAGTATGACAACACAAAGGGTACCATAAGTTGAAGGGGGCACAACAGCCTTCATTCCAATCAATTAAATCCAAAAGAAATGTAATGGTATAAAAGGCACTGCACTTAAAATGAACTGTGGCATCATTCAGCTGTTATCTTAACCTGTCAAAAAAAAAAACAAACCACAAACAGTGGACAGACACCTTCTGGGTTGAGTATGCTGGTAGACACTGGTTTCCGGGTTTAGTATACTGGTAGACACCTTTGCAAGTGCTGAAGTGTGGCATACAATGGCCTAACAGCAGACACAGTTGTAGCGAGCATATACAGACCAGTTTTCTGCACTCAGATTTTAAGACTACAAGATATAAAAGGACACTGCAAACACCAGTTCCCCTTCCGTGAGTCATGGCACTCTTACATCTGGAAGGATTGCCCTGAGCCTCCTTAGTCTATTTTCTGAGAGCATGCAAAATGAGATGACTTTTCCTCACATCAAAATGTTTAATTAATACTAATCACCAATTACAAACATGAGTTCTTTTGCCAGCATTGGCCTTCAGTAAAATATTTCCTCTTGTTCTGTTTTGACGAGACCCAGCCCCCAAGATAGGCTCTGCTGCATACAGCCTCTTTTACATCTTTTTCTGAAGCATGTCAGACCACCATCATGCCTAAACCTTGAGATTCACCTTGGGAAGGATTATCAGAGAATAAAATGCCTCTACTGAGCTCACATCGTAGGATTGCATTTGCCTTTTGCACAGTTTCATCATGCAACACTGCTAAATCGGCCGCTATGTAGGCTGCCAGAGTCATTGGGGGCTGAGGAGTTAACTGAGAAAGTACAATGTCCCCAACACACTCTGCTCCTGGCCCATGCACACTGTGCATCCTGCAAGCCTCAGATGTGAGAAGAGAGCAGTATACAAAGTTTTATTACACCACAGAGCAGTATGGCAGTCAACGTAACAAAACTGCATGTTTGTTCCAGTTACCCAATTTCCAGTTAAAATTGAGTGTGCTATTTTCTATTTCAAGGAATATTAGTGGGAAATACCTTTAACACTTTATGGCTGCATAGCATACTGTTGCATGTTGGAGTATGTCATACAGGGGTTCATTATGCATTACGTCTATGTTCTCATCCTTTATAAAAGTTTGAGGCCACAGTTGCTGAAATTTTCATGTGCTATCCTGCTCTTAATTACCTTTAAGCATCCTGGTCAATAAGACTAGGTTCAGCAGCTCTGACTAATCCAACTACATGACAATACTCTCCATTGCTTAGGAGCATGTGAGAGCACCTGGAGTGTGATGGGACCAGCTGGAGAATTTGCCTAGTGTTGATGCAAAGGAAATAATGGTAACATTTTTACAGCTCTTATTTGAGTTGGTTTAATTATCCATCAGTAGTAATTGCAGTGATGCCCTGCAGACAAGCATTATGAATTCACACACACACACAAAAAAAGGCAACAAACATCTACGTAAGCCTTTTTACTCCATCAGCACAGATTTTTGTATATCACTTCAAGTCTGAGCATCAGAACATGGATATAAGGATCACACCAAGGGAAAACCAAGACATTTTTTTCTAGTGTGGTAGTCTTCGGTTTTAACTGTTGTTTATTCCTGAGCATATTGTGATTAAAAGAAGGCTTTTCCTAGACTAATGTTTTTTTTGTTTGTTTTTTGTTTTTTTTTTTATTACAGTTGGATAGCGTCACTTCACTAATTCAGGCTGCCAAGAATTTAATGAATGCTGTGGTGCAGACAGTGAAGATGTCCTATATTGCATCCACAAAGATCATCAAGATTCAGAGTCCTACTGGCCCACGACATCCTGTTGTGATGTGGAGAATGAAAGCTCCAGAGAAGAAGCCCTTAATTAAAAGAGAGAAGCCAGAAGAAATCTATGCAGCTGTCAGAAAAGGTTCTGCAAAGAAGAGAATCCATCCTGTTCAAGTCATGAGTGAATTTAGAGGCAGAGAAGTAGTCTAATATTCTGCCACTTTGTGTCTCTATCTTGAAATTCTTCCCCCTACTTATTTAATAATAATGTATGTTAAGTGTTTTGCTTTCCCCTAAATCTTTAAGTTAACACTTGCTTAAATTACTTTGAAAACAATGTTGGATTAATTAACAGCACACAGTTGAAAAAATACTCATTGTCTTGCAGTGTCAAACTATCATGTCTTTATACTGCATGGTTTCAGCAGAGCACTTCGGGTGATACATGATGGGACTGTGCTACAGTAGTTGAAAAGCAGGATGCAACGTGCCAAACTCTGCCCCAAGTCCTGCATCTGCTAGGGACAGGCATTCCTTCACTGGGGATGAATGAGGCCAATATTAAACTTCATTGTAGTTTATGACATACAATATTTTTGAACACTGTTTACTGGGAATGTCCTTTATCAAGATCATTACACTGTGATCAAAACAGCTGGACTGCTTTATGCTAACTGAGAATTTTGGCCTTTACTTTTTATCCTGTTTGAAAGGTCCAAAGATCAACCACCTCTAAGCCCCAGCTTTATATAAAAATAGAGGAAATGTAAACTTCAAAATGTTTGAAGAAACAAGTATTATAACAACATGGACATGATAACGTAATGAAAAAGCACTAACTGCAGCATAGCAATAATAGCTCTTTACAACGGCCTTTGAAATGTTACCATTATTCAGTGTTGTTTCCTACTGTATTCTGTGACCTCTAATTCATCTGGCTGATTGATTATTGCAGTAACAACAGAAACTTTTCTAATCACAGCACAAAAGAACAAGTATGAAATGCATCATTATTCCAAGACTACTGTGGAAATAACACAGACACATCTTGAATCTGAAGAATGGTGAGATTTTTGCAAGGTAACTAGCCAACTTGGTGGCTTTGCTTATGTAAGTATAGTCCCAAACGTAGGACTGTGCTGTCTAGCAACTTGCTAAATTACTGCATTATATTTCAACATACGTAATGAAGATAAGTGATACTACTCTGATTATCACCATTCTGTAAGATTCTTATGGAAAGATTTTTTTTCTAAATCTGTTTAAATACTAAATCTGCTTGGACTGACTTTTTAAAGCAAAAGTCTTCCCTGCCCAATCACTAGGTTTTCCCAGATCTCACCTAACTAAATGTCTTTCCTTAGCAAGTAGATTTTTATTTTTTTTTTGCTCAGGTATAAGGGCCCACTCAAATTGCAGAACTTCATGATGCATCATTGACTACGATTAGGAGGAGGTTCCAAAGTATGGGCTGCTCTGTCATTTACTACCACGTTTGCACAACAGTGCCCCTAAACAGCACCACATAGGCAGCAGAAATAACCTTGAACTGTTTGTTTTTTTTCCCCTCTTGTGGCTACTCTGTAAGAGCCTGTGCACAGGATCAAGACAGTAGAGCAATATAAATTTCTAGGCTGTTGGTTAAGAAGCTCCACAAAACCTATGGTGATCATGCATTAAAGATTTTACAGATCAGTATTCCACTGTCCCCGACTTTACTATCTGTCAAATGAAACAAAATGAAGAAGCTGGGGGTGGGGGGGGAGAGAAATGGCACTTTTCCAATACAAATCCCCTCCAATATTTTCAAAAGATCTTAGCAACATATGCAGGTACTTGCTAATCCTTTTAGGACTACACAGTGGGAAGCAACTAACAGTCAAGTAGAGCAAGTAGATACAATACAGAGCTGGTCATATGATATACTTTCAGTATGTCTGCTAGCACGCTAAGCAGAGCTGAGAAAGATTTTTTTTTTGTGGTGCATTGCTCAGGAGAGTACAGATTGTCACATCTTAAAGCTAAAATCTCCAAATAATAATTCAGGTTCTGGCCCACCCTCTTTGATTACATATTTCTCAAATAATATTTAAGTCCAAAAGGCAACAGGCAGATTGGAATAATCTTGGGCTTGGGGGGCATTACTCGTGAAAAAGAAAAAAAACATACCTCACATCTCTGGGATACACCTTTGGTATCAGTTCACATTGATGTTAGATGTTCGTAACTTATGTTTTGTTTTCATATTATTAATTAAAAGATTGTACACCACTTTCAGCATTATGGGTTTTGTTTGGATGTGTTTCTGTTCTAGTCTCCAGCGGTAGCAAAACCCTGTTCAAATGCCTGCCAGGCTTTCTTATTCCTGTAAGTTCCAGCTTCTCTAGCATACTAAGTGTGATCTTACTAGCCTGGTTTACATTAGAGCTCTTCTAGCACTCTCATCACTAAGACACAGTTTATTGCTTAATATAATGTTCATGACTACAATACCAGTCACAGCTCTTTTTGCGTGGCCATTCTCAATAGCCAGTTTCATCTCAGCATCCAATACTGTTCCTATTACATAGGGATTTATTAGGGGGGAAAAATATGTAAATGAACAAGGCAATCAAAAGCCACAGTTGCTTTCTGAGAAGAGCTAAAAGAATGATGTGTTAACTGTATCTAGACTTCTGCTTCTTGGCCAAAATTCAAACCCAAGTGAAAACAGGACAAGGTGAAGTTTATTCCTACCTAAGGAGACAGAGAGGTGAGAAACAAATCCTGAAGTTCTAAAAAATCTGTTGTATTAGCTCATTACCTCCCTCAGCAGATCTGGAAAGTAGGCAACCTTCTCTGCCACTATTAATAATGCTGATGGACAATGTGCTGCTCAGTATGCTTTATTCAGACACAGTTACTTACTTCATTCTGTAGCTTGCACGTTCCTTTCTAGCCCTGGTTTTCAGAGAATATTTTTTCACTTTGCTGTTGTTTTGCCTTAGTGTTTGCATGATAACCATAGTGTAGGAGCATTGACCTTGCAAACTAGGTTCTTAGCTAGAGTAGAGCGTTACAGGGCTTTCTCATTCCAGCAGCTCCCATCGTTTCATTAGCTTACCTCATCCACTCCCCGTTACTACATTATGGTACAAAGCGTGACAGACAACTTAGGGCAGTTTTATTTAAAAGAAAAAAAAAAGTCCATAGACTGTGCAGTCTATGGACTACATAGATTATGTAGTTTGTATTGTTTGTTGTTGAAGCACATTAGTAAAAGAAAACAAATTTAAACCGTTTCTGAGAACACTGAAGCTGTTGATTTTTGATTATTAAAAGAAAACCCACAACCTGGTTGCATCACACTGCTATCACTGCTGATGTTGTTTCCTGTAATATTTAGTGCTTTTCATTTATAAAAGGCAGTTCCTGTCACTGTAGATTGCACTGAGCATAGCTTCCAGTTTGTCCCAATTCCTCTCTTATTACCTGAACTTAGTGAGCCATTCCTGGTAAGTAACGTAAGTCCTCTAATACCTTGGAACTTAAGAGAACTCGGAAAAATTAAATGCGTGGCCCTCCACCTCTGCCCACCCCTGAAGCCTGCCTTTTTGCACAATAAATCTGCTTTGACATAACTGATTGACTGTGTTCGGAAGGGAATGGTATAGAATAAGGTGGGAAACAGCTGGTAACCCACTCCTGGTTTGGCCCACTCATGCCATTAACTTGATAACTATAGAGACGCTTTACAGCTGCGTCTTCAGTGGAGATGACTAGGCAGTGCGACAACACACAGGTCTGCCATTCCAGATGGTTATAAAAGGTTTTTTAGTTCTTCTGAGGGCATCTTGTGCTGTTTTCAGTGTGTTTACAGTTGAAGCATTTAAGAAACAATGTGTTTATAAATGAAGTTTAAATGAGTTTTTAGAAGCATTATTTCTGAAGAAAATATTTGTAGGTTTTCACCAACAGTAGACAATAAAATTCTACGTGGTCATACCTGTTGTTTATGCTCCCACAACTACTCGTTCTTTGTGTACTGTTCTTGGTTAAACCCTAGCGATTGCCCATATATTTGGCTCAGGAAGTAAGTACATAATAAAGAGCCCAATCCCTTTGGTTGGATTAAAACAAAACTGCCATTCATTTTCAGAAAAGAAAAATTTAAAATCAAATACAGCAAATAATGACTATCCAAGCAAATAAATGTGTTTATTTGCTTATGTCTGTTCAACTATATTTTTGTTTGTTTGTTTTTCCCTTTTTTTTCTTCTCCTTTTTAGCAGTAAGAGTAAGAAGGGACCTTGTACCCTTTTTACACTCTGCAGGGAGACCTTTCCTCTTCTGCCTGCCTTTACTCCCCAATCCTCTCACTCCTCATGAAAATCAGGGTAAGAGGACTTCTTGTTTTAAGTGAGAAAAGCTTAACTTTCTTTAAGGCTAAAACAGCATTGAAATTTAAAACCTACTTTCTTAGAACATGTTTTGGATGAAGTGAAACTATCAATAGACAATCACAAGATTGTGGAACTGAATCACTGGTAGCAGATAAACGTGTCTGTTCATCCATCCCGATTCTGCAGCCTCCTCTGCATCGCCTCCTCTGCATCCAGTTCAATTTTGTTTTTTAACACTGAGGTAAGCTCTGGATATACACAATTGCTAATAACCCACTTCCTCTCCAACAATCTACTAAAAACACTGTTGTGCTGTGAAGAAAAAGTTAATATAACAAAAGCAGTGATGAGAAATTGTCCAACAGAGTGCAATTTAAGAGTATATTAGTAATTAAATAATAAAGATTAAGCAGATTACACCATTTCATTTGAGTTTTCCGTGGCATATCAGAACTGATTTACTCTGTCAACATGGTTAGTGGGTTTGTTTTGTAAAGCTTCCTTTGAAGGTGATAAAAACGCTCCACACCACTGATGAAAAAACTTTACAGATTTTTTGTTGCACACTGTAAGTGACACTGCTGCAATGACAAATACCCACCTTTCAATTAATAACCTTAACACTTTGGAAACTTTGTAGTAAAAAAAAAAGATGTATCCAAAACAGAAATGGCTTCAGAGTTATGTAAAACAAACCAAGAGAATGCTTCAAAGTCCCTGGTGTTTACCATCAGGGGAAGAAACTTGTTGCTACAGTCCAATAAATGGAAAACTGAGGGCCTAAATTTTGACTGCAAAATACAAGAAATATTTAAGATCTAAATCTGCAGTACAAGAGATTGATCTAGCAATTTTAATTTTAAAGAGTTCTTAATAGGATAGGAAACTATTTTCTACTTCCTGATAGTGAAAATGGCTGCATATAAGCAGGCTGTAGACTAAGGAGACATCTTGTCATGCAGGATGATGTTTCCTTTGGAGTCCATCTTCTACGAGCCTGGCTATTTTAGAGCTATTAGCTTCTCTGCTGTGGTTCTCAATTATTTATACATGATACAGAAAATGATTTAAAAGCAGCTGAAAATAGTCATGTGGCTCATCAGCTGGGGGGCAGATTGTACCTCCTGGCACTCCTCTTCCATGGAAGCAGAGGGACCAAATGTCAAGGGAGCTGGTGCTAACTGCTTCAGCCAGCCTGCTGGTAGGTATTTTGTCTGCTTAGCTCCCAGAGCTCCCTCATTAGATAGAAACACGACAGGAAATAGCTCCCACGCTTTCAAAACACAGAACAGAGCATCAAGCTCTGTTTGCCCAGCTAGACAGCACAGCTGACAGGAGGAGAGAGAGGAAGAAAACTAACTTTTCTTTGTATTTTTTTAAGCTTCTCTGGTGGAGAAAAACACCTTTCAAATGAAGGATTTTTCCAGGAAAAAAGAATTTCCCTGGAGGGAAAACCTTACAAGAATTGAGGAAAACCTTACAAGAATTGAGGAAACCTTTGCCTTCCAATCCCTCTGTGAACCCAATCTCTGTTTTCTCCATCCTAAATGTGTTCCTGACCACAGATTTTACAAGTGTATAGATTTTGCATTACTCATCCAGGTTATTTTACAGTAACTTATGCAACTATTGGAAAGCTTCCTAACAGTAAGTTACACCGATTACGTTCATGTTACTACTTATTTCAATCTGAGGTACTAAGGACTTCACGCAGCAAGCCACGAAGTGCAAACCCTCAGTGATGTCTCTTGGAGCTTGAATAGGCAGCAACCAACAGAAAGGATCAACAAAACATTCCTACTTAGACCTGATAAGCATGTCGTATGAAAAAACGTCATGAGGTTTGTACCATATTCCTCTGCTTAATAGTGACCACTACACAACTGTAACTAAGCACTTTAAACTAAAAGGAAAGGGAGAGGGACCAGCACTATAAATGCAATGTTGCATGTAGATGGTACCTACTTGTACATTAAGATTCAAGCTGTCATGGCAGACCACGCCTTTATGCACCAACAGGTGAGGTCCTGCACACTTGGGATGTGGCTGCTGTCACATCTTCCTGTATTTTACCCTTTACTGTCAGGTGAAGGAATGGGCTTGCCTGGAATACCACCCTGTATTACTGTCCATCATCTGACACATCCTAACCACAATGTGCCCCTGTGTGCTCCAGAAGAGTCAATTCGTCTGATGCTCAGGAACTTAACTGGGAGTCCTCTGGCTCCCCAGAGGACCTTGGCTTGCCTGTCTGCAAGGTTGGCCAGGAAGGGAGGAGAGGAATGACTGAATCCCCTCCCACAGCTTCCTAGCATTATTCATATACAGCTACCAATTAACCCACCCGTCCTTTTCTTTTCCGATCCACCCTTTAATTTCCATATATACCATTTCCATATATCCCATTATCCCATCCCATTTTGATATTCATGCCCTTCCTTCAGCATTAGCTTTCTGTTCTCAGCCCTGGACACTGCATTTTCTTTAAGCAAGAGGTTTTCAACATTTCTTTAAGCATGAAGACTTTCAACACCCTCACTCCACTTCCCAAGGTCCCATTTCGCTTTATCACCTTCTTGAAACATTACAAAAAAAGAACACGGAAAAATGGGTGTGTGGCTAGCTCAGCAGCCAGGCTAGATCTGCACAGCTATTCTGAGTTCAGTGGTAAAATATCCTCCTGACAGTAGTTACTGTAGTCCTTCCTCACTAGCAGTTCTTTAAAAATGTTATCCCTCATTCCGGCTGGCTAAGACCGATCGGTCACCTTGAAGTTTGCTTTTGAACAGGTAGAAAGCATGCCACCAGTAAAGAGATATGCTCCCCCAAAGAAAATAAGTCTTCCTTGCCCTTTCCTCTTGCTGCATTTCAAACAACTTGTCTTTATTTAGGCAGGTTGGGGCCAACTTTAAAATACCACAATACAAAATATGAAGGTTATTAATACAGCAATCTAAAGGGCAAAGAGCTTATTGGTAGTGTGAGCTACTGAGTCTTGTGGGTGGTGATGGCACATCCTCAAGCACTCTATTATCATAATGCCTGGGCTGAAGACTCCATTAATTTTCTGCATCACCAGCAGCTGAGGACCAAAGCTGACAGCCAAAAATATATGAGTCCAGTGTAAGCAAAATACATGCACAAATAAGCCTTCCCATCACCTAGAATACAATACCAGAACATAACAGGTCAGAAAACACATTGCAAAAGAAGGAATATAATGAAAACTACTCCCAAGTAAAAAAAAAAAATAAAAAAAAATAAAAAAGCCCTTACTATACCAGTTTTCAGAAACATATTTCAGTTCCCAAGCAGACGTATATTTATCTTTCCTCTATGTGAATTCTGATGTCTCAAGTGCGCTAAAATAGCATCACATATTTTGATTTTTTAGAGTATGAAAGGAGAAAAAGTGAACCACTCTTCCTATATTTTTGCTCAAAGTATATATAGAACATGCAAAGCCTCCCTGAAGAGTGACTTAGGCATTAAGACATGCGTGTAATTCTAGGAAAATATTTTTCAATTGATTTTGGTGGGCTACTCATCAGACTTAACAGTATATATTTTTCTTAAAAAAAATAAAATAAAAATGTTCAACCTTATTTTAGATGAAGCAATAAAGGTTTTTTTTTTTTTTTTTTTTTTTTTAAAAAAAAAAGCTCTCTGCTGGTCTTACTTCCTCATTCAATAACTGTGCCCTACTACTGCAATCTCCTTTTCCTTAAACAGGGTATCACCTCAGAATCACTTGGGCACAAAATTCACAGCTAAGTAGTTGAATCTTATTACTGTGGATATTTGACTTTTATATACACAGACTGAACCAAAGCTCGAAAGGAACATTCAATATGATGTGTAGATAATGGATACAGACCTACTGAAACCATTATTGCCAAGTTATTAGATAACATATGGTAGACTAATCATTTGTTGGTTTGACCTTTTTGACAAGTTCATGTAGTTAATACAAGTAGTAATGAAAAATAGAATTATTTGATATGTTGTATTCCCTATAACATGCAAATGTAGGCTAAAATACTCAGTGTTTGGGAAATCTTGACTGAAATACATTTAATTTTTGATTTGTCTTCAACACAATACTGTATCTTTTGGTATTGCCACTGAATTTACACCTTACATTATTTGGTCAGACTACGGTAACATGTTTTACATTGTGACTCACATTGAAAAAACATACTTCTTCACATTTCATCATGGTGGTAAACAACTTCCACTACAAAGAACCCCCATGGATCTGCCAGTATTGCAACAACCACAGCTAAGAATGTGCTTAAATGAACTATCACCAGGCCTGCTCCTGGGATCGTACCTATGTGCTTTGAAGAATAAGAACCACACTGCTTGCACATTTCATTAAGATAACAACCTGTCTCAAGAATCTGCCAAGTATAGTCACTGTAAGAAACATTTCTTCCCAGAAGTTGCATGGACTGTTACAAAAGATGTAAATGTGAAAAAGTAGAAGCTTGCAACTCAGATTTCACTCTTGGCAAGCTCCTGGCACATTCCACCTTTCAGGAAAGCTCTGTTCCTTTAGATACAGAGCATACACACGCCACAAATTCGAAAAGCGCAGAAATACAGTAAAAACAAATAGAAGGAAAATTACACACACCACAAACCATTTGCCTGTAATCCAACTATCCTAATGCTTAGCTGATTTTGCCCTAGGCTGACAAAAAAAAATAACTCTCTTTTCCTGCTGCAGTTGAACTAAAACTGTTGGAATTCATAGCTAGTGCTGTTGGAAAAACAGGAACATTCATCCTTAGTGAGGTGTAGCATTTCCATATTCAGCTTCAATTTTCTGGTTTGGAAGTAATCTCAATGACAAAATTAAAACATATCAGCTGCGGGTCACAGCAATTGCATCAAGTCAGTCAGAAAGTAAATTGAAGCCTAAAACCCTGACAATTAAAATAGAGCACAGAATAAGTATGTCTGCAGACCTCAGAAAAGCTTGAGCAGAATATTTGTATTTGTTAAGATATAGGGAAAAAAGTAAACAACAACAAAAAACAAACAAAAACAAACAAAAAAAAAAACTTTGGGGCTAAGAATAATCTGTTTTCAATGTAATCATCTTTGTCTGTATGCAAACATTATGGAAACCAACGTATTTAAGTCAAACAGGCGATATGTTAACAAGAATGATATAGATGCTTCACTTCCTCCAGCCTCCAATCTCCAAATTATTTTCCCTTATTTTAGGCACCGAATACATAACCTTATGTTCTTAGGGCTACTGGTCAAAGGAAAGCAGCATGTACAAATATACAAATTTCACCAAGTGTATCCACCTGAAATATCTCATCTGAAACAGGTACTGTAAATTCAACTCATACTCTCAGCTAAAAATAATACTCACAGAGTAGGCAACCCTGTAACTGGAATGAAATTCAAGACTCAAAACCTCAGAACTATTGTGTGTTTATTCCTCTTGTCCCAGACTCTGCTTTATTCTATTTTGCTTTTTTAGCTTGTACGTAAGACACTGTCTGCCACTGGATATTAATAGATCCAGGTTTCATAAGGTAAGGGGTTTAGTTTGTGATCTGAACTGAGGTTTCAATTTTTGAAAACGTATTCATACACCAGACTGTGTTACAGTATCTTGGAGACTGGTGTCTAATGAACCCAAAGCTTTAGGGTAACTTTTAAAGGTCTCATTTTCCCCTTGAGTACCTCCAATAACATCAACTGATGTGCCAGCAGGTCTCACCTCCACAATCTCACTACTTTATTCCCAAGTCTCTGCCTTGTGCTGCTGGCCACACTTCCCTTCTGTCCCCTTCTGAGCTGCTGAGCTCTCCAGTAGCCTTGAACACCAGCGTGGAGCCTGCACTCTGGGGAAGTTCACACACTCCCCAGCAACCACGTGTGGCTATTAACGGTGAACCCCAGTCTTCTCTGGGTTGCTGCAGGCTCTTTCTGAGATTTCTGCATAAGAGAATGCATTACCTAATTCTGAGATAAGAAAAAAGTGGGAGAGATGGAGGCACAGTGACATTTACATAACATGGAAAACTTCTGGTTTATAATTCTGTTGTAAAGCCAGCATTTCCCACAGGAAAGAAAAAGCACTACTTTGCTCCAAAAAGATCTATGGCACTTCTTTGTATGGAGTCTCTACACATTCCCGCCTTGTACTCGTCACTTTGCAGCTATTAATTACGTGTAGACAGCAAGGAATTTGAAAGTAGCTACCAAACATGCTTTTGTAAGTGAGCTCCCTTTTATTTTGAGTTCTCTCTAAGACTGGAGTCAGGGGGACGCAATGCTTTTTAACAGAGAAGACAGCAGTAGTAAGATTCTTTGTCACAGCAACTGTACCCTGGAAGCACTGGGTAGCAATATCCCCTGTCACGGGCCATCTTGCCTGAATCAGAAGAATAGTGAAAGCAGATCACTTTGCAGTGGTTTTAATACCGGCATTATAAACACTGATAAACACCTCTGTTGTGTGTCATCATCCGTCCATTCCACCCCCTCCCTCAGCCCCCCCCAAGACACCCTGTTTCTCTTCCTGAAGAATCTCCAATAATAAACAAAAGATCCATTGATCAGCTTCTACCCCAGCCTCAACCTAACTGCAATTATTCACATCACTTCCTACCTGGAACTAAGACCCTCTTCAACTTCCATTTTTACTTGTTTTCTTTAATGAAGACACCAAGCTGTTTTAGCAAGCTGTGTTAATTGCCCGCTGTGATCCTCAAAGATTCCAGTATTTAAAAGAAGGATAAAAGACAGACTAGTGCCTTACACAGCATACAGCACAGGATATCTTGCAAAGTCAAACTAACCAGAGTGGCCAGAGGCTTTTCCACCTGATTTTGCAAAAAGTAACTGATTTCTCAAGAGCAGTAATATTTCCTTACTTAGAGTGTGGGTTTTTTTTGTTTGTTTGTTTCATTTTTAAGCTCCCGTCTTGAAACAGATGGTAAACCGCATGTCATAAAACAAAACTAGAATTTCAAAAAAAAAAAGGGGGGGGGGGGAGGGGGACACAAGTCCTCCTTTTAAAAAGGGAATTCTTCATAAGGCTCCTGAAGCTACTGCACTGCAATCCTTTGTTGCATAAGTTTGTCAGACAGCGTCTGGAATAAGCCATGGTTCTCCTGAAAACTGCAGAGCAAAATACACAGCATCAAAAAGATCTCAGCTACCTCTGTGTCACCACTTACTTCTGTAGCTGTGTCCTAGTTTGAAGGACAGCGGTTTTGACTCAAAGCTGATGCCTGAAGCTCTATCCACAAGCACAGTGACCATCAGATTTTTTTAATTTAATTTTTATTTTTATAAAGTTCTTTCACCATCTCAGAGGGAACCATTTTGTTTATCTCTCAGACACGCAGGGAAAGAATGTAAGAGATACAACATTATAGGGCAATTCCAAGAAATGGCTGTCATGGAAAGAAAGGTCACTGCCTATTGCTATCCATCAAAACAGTGACAGGTTGTAGGCAGTCTTCCCAAGATCTCTTGCACCAAGCAGCCTTATGTGAGAAGACCCAATTTATTTGATGAGAGGAAAGACTTTTCTCTAGCAGACTCTGATACACAACAATCCCCTACCATGCTTCTCTAACACTCACATATAGACGATTTCATCAAAACAGATCTTTCAAAGAGTTATTGACTGCATAAACTGTTGAGAAAGGAAGAGAAATAACCGAAATGATGCTTCCTTCTGCCTTGTGGGAGTGTTCTGTGCATCCAAGATGCAGAACAAGCACAGGTGAGCTTCGCTGCAGCATCCCATGTCTGCACAACTGACCCCAAGCTGGTCTGACTTCCAGAAACAGGAAGACACTTAGCAGGCCAACACAGGGCAGCAACCCCTGCAGCATTCAGAGCATTGTGCACTCCAAAATAACTTCATCTCCCATGAACAGAATAATTGAATGTGAATTGGACAACTGTGGACATTTAACTGCAGGAGACTATAAACATAGGCCATCACAAAGATTCATAACAAAGGCACAGCAACAAAGCAAAGCTAGTATATATGTACTCTGTTTTACAACTAAAGACTATTTTACTTTTTTTCTTTTGCTGGGGCATCCAGGCAGCAGGCCATGTCTTTCTTCCTGGGGAGCGATGACTTTCTGTACAGTAGGCATGCATTAGTCAGAGAAACTGATCATGAACAGATAGAATGGAAGTATATATAAACTCCTGAAAACATTTAAATTACTGTGTTCTGGTACTAATGAATTAGTTCAGTATGAATTTCTATAAAGTAGAGACAAGAAGGAATTCTTAGGATAAGTCTTTTGCGTACAAGAATTTATTTGGACAGATTATTCATCTTCCATAATTTTGTTATATTTTATTGAAGAAAACCAAAACATTTTAAGATTCATATAAATGAATTATTAAACCCAGTTGAACTTTCTTCTTCCAATTACGGGCCATGCTGAGAGAGTGGAATTTTATAGTAGATTTGGATATAATGAAATTTGCAAAATGAGGAATTGAAATGATTTAAAAAAAAAAAACAAACACAATTTTTCTTCTAAAAATGCATTCTCTTGACATCTTTCATTTTCCCCCCACTATCTTTAGTGCGATCATTAAGTGCAATATTCAGAAAGCACCTGGTTTCTGCAAAGCAAAATACATTGCTTTTTGTACTAGTGTGGCAGTAGTAGCAAAACTGCAATTTTTATTCACCCCATTCTGTTTAACAACATTGGAACAAGTGTGTTTTCTGTCCATGTGCAGGTATTTTAACATTAGTAAAGCCATATGAAAAATAACAAGGCCTACAATAGATTTTCTATATGATTTTTAATATACTCAAGTTTCAGATATTTACTCTCTAGCAAGGCTTTGCACTGAAACTCCTTATTTTGTGTACAGAATACAACAGGTATTTTGAAAATATTTTCTCAGATTCTCACACATGACCTTAGTAAAGTCATTTGACCTTTCTGAGAATTATTATGAAGTAACACTAATGATATAATAAAATGAGTGTAACTAATTTCTGTAAAGCCATTCAAAGGAAAAGTCTTCTATTGTGGGTAAAATAGAAGAGTAGATAAAGAACAGTGTAACCAGTTCTTACCAGGTATTTCCCTCCCCCCCCCCCACGTCAGCACCTTAAAAAGACCATTTCATTTTTGCTGCCTATACCAAGAAAACTATCTTGTTCTTCAGAGTTCTCCATTTAAGCTAGTATTCACCCCACCATTGCTATCATGTCGTGACTGTTGATTACTGTAACTAAGCACAGTGAAATGATATTATCACCAAGCACATTTTTCCAGCTCTCCCCATAATTAAATGAACTTAGTTCAATACAGTGCTTCAAACACCTACAGACAACAGAAAAGACAGCCACACGAAACTTAATCCAGCTTAAGAACAGTAACATGCAGAAACTTTTGGTAAAAGTCCCTCATAAGATGAGGAAGTAAACGCAAAGAATGATCGACAAGCTTGATGTGATGTGGAAGTATTGCAAATTTCACTGATGACTGGAGAACAAGTGAAATGCTCTTAAAATGAAGAGTAAACACTGAGCAATACAGAAGGAAAGACCGCAATAAAAAAAAAAAAAAGATCATCTCTGGCCTATTTGGAGGGGGAAAAGCAGAGGGAGATTCCCTCTGCAGGGACTCAAATTACTATTCATGTTTAGAACTACATTTGAACTTCCTTGTTAAATATCCTGAGGAAATTCTGTATCTTGAAACACTGTGGCTTTTCTTAAAAAAAAATAAAATAAAAAATAAAAATCATCAATTCTGAGAAAAGAATTGAAAAGGTACTGCAACACAGAAAAAAATGATTATAAAACATTTAGATTATAGATAACATTACTAAGAAATGGTCTTAATATCACAAAGTGATAATAATAATAATAATAAAAATAAAGACCTGGCAAGTCACACAGAGGTAAGGTCATATAAAGAAACTTCCCTCAGAAACAGCGTATCTAAATTCTTTCAGGTGACTGGTGATTTACTTCACTCAAACTAATTTCCTAGTAAAGAAGGCATGTGGAATTCTGCTGCAGTATGAAGCGCAGGACATGATTTATCTAAGGTAATCTACCAATGCATACGATTATTTATAATGATATCAATCAACAGGTGGTACAAAGACAAGACGGTATGGAGAAGAGAAGGCTCCAAGGAGACATCACAGCAGCCTTCCAGCACCTGAAGAGGGCTACAGGAAAGCTGGGGAGGGACTCTTTGTCAGGGAGTGCAGTGATAGGACTAGGAGTAATGGTAATAGTAGGAGTAAGAGTAAACTAAGAGAGGGTAGGTTTAGATTAGATACAAGGAAGAAGCTCTTCGCTCAGGGGGTGGTGAGGCACTGGCACAGGCTGCCCAGAGATGCTGTGGATGCCCCAACCATGGGGATGTTCAAGGCCAGGCTGGATGAGGCTTTGGGCAGCCTGGACTGGTGGGACGGGGCCCTGCCCATGGTAAGGGGTTGGCTTTAAGGTCCCTTCCAACCCAAGCCATTCTGTCATTGTATGTGAAGGCTGTTAAGTGAAGCCAGTAAAGGCAAGAACACATCTTACACACTAGGGACATCTAAGATCTTATTTACATGCCAGTGTAACATTCGGTATTTTTGTGAATGAAACCTATATACTAAGGCTAACAAACTGCATGATATAATCAGAACATAAACTGGAAAATTTCAGACTGCCTCGAAAACATCACTGCATCAATACTTCCAATGTTATTGTGCCCCATGAAAATCGTTGCTTATGTGTGAGAACTTCTTCTAAGGACTCGTAAAGGAAGTCATAGGCCTTTGGTCTTGAAGACACACCAAAGAGAGAGAGACACTGGAACTGTAATTCTGCAAGAGGTCTTATATTTAAAGATTAACTGGTCCTTTAGGATGTCTCATTCTAATTCAATAAGGTTGGTAAAATATTATTTAAAAAGCAGAAAAGCAACAGGAACTTGTGTTGACTATTTTACCTTGACTCCGTATCTTTATGGCAGTTGTACAGAGCAACAGGAAAAAAAAAAAAATTTATTTATTTTTTTTTTTTACTTTTTATTTACTTACATAATAGAACAGTAGAGAGCCTGCCTTGAACCTCCTGGAAGACCATGAACTGGAGCAGCAGGTGGAATGCTTCAACACAAACGCAGAAAACAGGGTAGAAAGAGCAGAGAATTAACAATGAACACACTTTGCTTCTGAAGAATAAAGGAGAATTTCTGAGTTTGGCTAACCTGTATTTTTAGTCCAACTTTTTGAATTGTATAGAATTCTGTAGTCACTAATGCCTTTAGGATAGAACTCAACCTTCATGCTTGTGTAGGCCTTGCACGACTGTATACATGACATTCTGCTTTAGGAGAACAATATTCACGTTGTTCCAGCTTGAAGCACTTAAATTAGCAGACCATGTAAACTAACCAGGTGATAGTGACTTGTGATTTTAACTCCTCCTGGGAGCAATGCAGAGCACCAGCAACAGTGGCATGCTTCAAATTGTCCTGGGGCAGCATTCCCGTCTCTTCCCACTGCTTACAGAGCAGGCCTACAAAGGCAAACCACTTCTCCAGCATAGCTAGTTGAGGTCCTAAACTTAGGAGGAGTTTGTCCCTGTGTGTTCAGCACACACACTGCTGAAGGGGTGCATGGGGGGAGCTGCTGGTGACTGCAGCAGAGCTTGGCTCTGCTTCTCTGTCATGCCCTAATGCTGCCCTTGGCTGCCTCTGGTACTCTGCCTGCAGTGGGGTACAGCCAGGCAAATGGGGCAGGCTCACTCAGTATGCAAAAATGAAAACAGCATAAGGGAGTTTAGCTGCTGGGATTCACCATCTGGCCCAAAGCCACTTCATGCTGAGTGTGAAGTGGCTTTGATCACAGCACACTGAAAATCTGTTAATATAACCACCACACTTCAGATACCTGAAAGAATGCCCCCAACACCTCTAACCTATTAATTTACTTGAACTCTAAAGAGGAGAAAGTCACTATTGAATATAATTAAAGATTGCTGCCAAGGAAAAATATTTTCTGCCAGTTAGCAAAGGAAAAAAGAATTGATTTCACTAGCAACTATGTTCCAAAAATGATGCCTGCATTGAAAATAACCAAAAACTTGCTGAAAGGACTCAGAACAGCACTCTGCTATTCAGTTGTACATAGAAATTAAGAAATCCTCTTTCATTTAAGCACTGAAATAGAAATCCCAGAGGTCAGACCAGCAGTCAGACCTACACTTATCTAAGAAGGAAGGGAGGAAGGAAAAGGAATGGTACAACTTTAGGATCCTCCTTTCTGTGACTCATCTTGGGTTTATTAAAGACCTATTTTTCCTTTATAACTGGCAGATTATTAAAAAGTCACATCACCTATATAGTCAGTAAGCAGAGGAGCTGAACAGCAGCATATGGACTGTATGAGGTGGATAATGCTAGATTTGCAGGGACAATATTTGTCATTGGGCTTTGTCTCTGTATTGTACTGCTACTTTTCTAATTAAGTGTGGCAGTCATTTTCTTCTCTGTCACTCCCCAAACTGCAATGAGCTACTGCCTGAACTGTCTCCATTTGTACAGCTATGATGCCACGCTGTCTGTAATGCTCTCTTGTCCGTTTTAATATATTAAGCCATCTGCCAACAACAGAGCATGAATAACAAGATTCAATCCATCTCTAATATGAGTGTAGTGCTCTCCTGTGCCATCTCCACTCATTTGATTAGCTTTCCTTCCATTTCTTCTCAGGATAGGAAAAAGACAATCTTTTCCACTTTCCTACTTTCTGCCAGTACAAACACATTTCAAAAAATCAGCCTAATCTAGTCACAGCCTTTTTGATTTACTTCAGCTAAGTAAGCCTCAAGAAAGGCTGTGTCATCTACTGAGAAGCCAACTTGGACACAACGCATTTAAGTACATTTTCAGAGTAGCCCTATGCCTTTCACTTGAGGCACATGGCTGGCTTACTAACAGCACTTGGCAAGCCCACATGCCCCAGTGCCTGTTACACTATTATTCTCTGCCTGTTATTCCAACCTAAACCATAGGAGGAGGTGAATAATGCCCATCAAGAGAAATAAACAGTATGATTAAGCAGGTTTACAGTACAGATACAGGAAGGACCCCAGAAAAGACATATCCACACAATCATCGCTACCAGTGATGAATATCCAGTATTTTATGCTTATCCACTATTTTACCCTTATAAGTAAACAATCCCAAATTTGTCTATACAGATTCAGGATCTACAGGAGCACTAATAATACCTCTGAGACAAAATGTTAGGCTGACCATGCAGGGGCTGGGCACTTCTGCCAGGATGACTTTGTAAGCTGCTGGCATGGGGAACAACTCAAGCCCTTGCAAGTGAAGGACAGCTGTTCATGTATGACCTGTTATTTTGGGACCTCCCTTTTTCCAGCATCTGTGGATGTAATACGCAGGTTCGGCATCTGATTTTAGGTTTACTATCTGAAGCATCTTGGACAATTCTTCGTTATTACTTGAAAATTCAGATGCCTTACTGAAATCTGGATACTATGCTGTTCTATGAGAATAGATACAGAATCTGATTCTTATTTACACTATGGTCCTCTGGGCAATGCAAAGAGTATAAATTACACCTTCATCCATGGGACAGCCCTCTGGACTCAGAGCACTTTAAAGGTATATTGGTATGAATAAGAATCAGAACCTGTGAGACATTTCTGATATAAATTCTGCTCAAAATCTGTGTTCTGCTATCCTAGCTCCTTGGACACGCTATTTTCACATTCTCTATTCCTTGTATGTCAGGACAGTCTAGCGTGAATATGAGACACACATTGGCTTCTTCACAGTAAAGAAGAGAAAACTTAATTTTCTGCTTCAGAAAACAGAATTGCTGGTTCAGAAGGTCATCAAATACCAGTCTCCTCTATGGAAGGAAAACACTGAGAGGGAGTCTTGTAAAGGAAAACTCTCATATGATGTTGTAGCTGACTTTTTGGTGGTATGAGAAGATGGAGAAAGCACATAAGGCAGATCTATAACCACAAAAAGACTAATGTAACTTTTCAAAGTATTTATGTATTTATTCTGTTCTGCCTTGATGCAGTAGTTGCAGATGAGAACTCTTCTTCAAAACTGTAAGAGTGACTCTAAGCAGTACTTAAAGTACCAGTTGGTATGTTGAAGCTATGATTAAAGTAAACAGATTACTGCAACTTTATACACATCTTTTGAATCATTATAAAGCAGAAAAAAAATCTTCCACCATTTCAGACACTGAGCGCATGACAATTAACTTCTAGCTGTCTTTATAGGCACATAATTTAAATAGGAAATCTAATGTGAACCAGTAATCTAAACAAGCATACTAATCAACACTACAAATTCTGTTCATGTTAGTCTTACAAAAAAAAAAAAAAAAGAATCCCCTCTCTTTATCTCAATGCAAATTATAAGAGATAGGCACATACCACACCAGGCAGATAGTTTCCAGAATTTATCCAGTTACCAATTTCTATCATAGGAATTGCTAGTGGGTAACGCTATAGTACTTGGAGTTATGACAGCATATAACTAAAAGAACGTCTTAGTGATTATGAAGTGTGTCTCCCTGATGATACATAAAACTTTCTTTGTAACCTAGATTTTCCATGATGAGATAGATCTAAGCATCTGCCCACATCTCCCGTCTGTACATAGCCGGTATTGTTAGACCTAACATCTTTTATATACTGAACATGGTGATGTACAAAAAAAAAGAACACTTCATCTCAAAGTATTTGAATATATTACTTTTGTTGTGATTAAATGTCCCCTCTCTAAAGCCTCTCCTGTACAGATGGTGCAAGTCCTCCTCCTCCTATCATCAAAGCAGGTTTGACAGATCTAATGTTCTCATATGTCAGTTAATCTGCCATGACTGCAATGAAGTGTAAGATACTGCAGTCTTAAGAAGATTTTTTTTTTTCTGATTTGTTGTTTTGAGGTTTGCTTGCCTTTCTTCCCTTCAGATTTTGGAGTTGTTTTGGTGGACACAGGAAAAGATAATATCACAATGTCAGCTAGGTAAGTTAGCCAATTCCAAAATACAGGTTTTCTTTTCTGCTTGGAGGCAACCCTCCCCTTTACTCAAAGCTATTCCATACTGAATTAAAATAAACACAACTGAATACTGTAACAGGGACATGAGTTGGGTTCTTCAGATCTCTGGGATGTGCCCGTACTCAAATGCTTTTCCTCTACGACCTAGTGAAAATACACTTTTTACTCTGGAAAGTGGAAATGTCTCAACAGATAAGTCTAACAGATGGAGAGATCAGACAACTAAGTTGTATGCATTACAGAATACTGCTTTTTGTGAGGCTTCTGAATGGACTACATTTAGATTACCATAGGAAGGAGGTATTACTTTTCTGTAACTACTCCTCTGCTAAATACCATGACCGATCTTGAACTCTTTTAATACTATTTATTGACTTGAATTAAGATTGAACATAGAAAATAGCAGGACAAACAAGGTTTGCCAAAATCGAAGGTGATCAATAGAATAAAACTTCTCATTTGGGGAAAAAAAAAAATATCCTCTCACATGCTTGCACCTTGTGAAAACATAACCCGCACCTAGCCCTACATGTTTGTTGTGGACGAGTTGAACTCTAACTCAGCAGCACCTCTTCAGCATTAGCCAAATAAAGCGAGATGTTTTGTGTCTTCCTGGTTAGTTACCTTTTGTATTTATTTGAAAGAAATTCGGCAGGTAAAAAATGCCAAGTTTTAAACTCACTTCTTTGACTGAATTATTGTTAAATAACCAAAACTGAAATACATTGCTTCTAGTTATATACTTCCAGGAACAGAAATCCTTACATATATTATTTATTTAAGCGGTAAAGCAAGCCTTAGCAGAGCAACTTTGTCAGCAATACTCACAGTGGAGTATTTCAGTACTGTGGATGTTTTACTATGACCCTATGTAATTATAAACAGGAATAGACAGCAAATCAATGACTTCAGAAGAAGGATTTCTAGGTTCTTTACAGTACCCAGGTTTTTCATGCATTTTTCAATTATCCATATAAAAGAATAGTTTCATAACCACAAGTGTAACAGATTTCTTCTAAGTCAATAAAGCAGTACATAGATCAGAACCTCTTCCTGTATATTCAGATCAGCTCACTCAGGGAGCGTTTTTTTTTTTCCTCCAAATTTAAGCTTAAAGAAGTCTAAAAGCTAAATTACCTCTGAAAGCCTGTAGTGCTTCTAGAAGAACATATTAATATATTTCAGAATGAATGCATCAGTAACAAAGTCACAGAATGGCTCCATCAGAATTTCTTGCAACATTTCACAGTGTATTAAATAATTGGTTCCAGAGAACAAAGCAGAAACATAGAAATTATTTCCAGAAATGTGGAAATAATGCACAGAAGTCTACATTACACAGACATTGCTGTGCATCTAAAATAGCCAGTGGATTATGGAAGAACTACCTACTAAATATAGTACATTCTCTGTACTCAAAATACTTTAACCGGAAACAACAATGGAAACTGAATGTATGCGGTAAACATCACTCGCAAAACTGAAAAAGCAACCTACACATTAAGCGTCACCATAAACTTATTCTGCTTGAACATGGAATCCTGCATAGTCATTTCTGGACAGACACCACATATTGAAGCCCTATCGATTCTGGATATACATATATTAACTCAAGGAAGTTTAAACAAAGACCAGAACTACACCTAATACTGTAAGAAAGCTCTAGAGGGAATAGCTGGGCAGCTGCCAAGTAAGGCATGCTGAAGTACATTAACTTTTAGGTCAGAGGTTGGACTCAATGATCTTGAGGTCTCTTCCAACCTAGAAATTCTGTGATTCTGAACTATTGAAGCCACAGTGAGAAGACAGTGCAAAGGAACTGGAGGAAAAAGATTAGATGCTCACTTATGAAAGAAAGAAGATGAATAGATGTCCAGCTTCTGGGCCACTGATCAAAAACCTAAGTTAAAAAGCCTAAGTAACTGAGAAAGAAAATATGGGAGAGGATTCAAGAAATCAATTTCTTCTTACTCATTTTAGAGAAACTGGTATTTTAGAAGAACATAAGAAATTAAAAAAGTAAAATAAAATACATGTATCTGGAACAAAAAGAAACAATTAGTCAAGTGCTCTACTTAACCAGACTACTGATTTACATTTTCAGTTTCTAGGTTCATGACATGCCTGAAAAATTCCTCTGTGATGAATCTACATCTCTCCCTAGTGCTTGACTGCTACTTTCTCCTTTTTCCCTCCTCAACAACTAAATCCAAGGTCTATCTAAATCCACATTAGTACACAGCATGCAGTACTGAATATCAGGTAAATTGCAGGTACTGATATGCATCTTTGGATACTGATCCTTCCTTTATCTCCTTTGGTGGAAGCTTCATCATCTTTCTGCAGCTCATAAATATGAAGGTCCTTTCCTTCTGTCTCAAGGCATAGAGAGGTATGGAGCAGAGGACCTCAGCTGAAAGGCAGCATACTAAAGAAAAATTGCAGTAAAGGATAGTGGCAGATGTAATTTTTGAGCAATGTTCTTCATACCATGCTCTTCTAACAGCTGATAATTTTATCCATTGCCACCTTTACTTCAAATGCTTCTGTGCATTACCATTTAATCTCCCCTTTTATTTTCCTTTTCTAACCTGTCCCCTCTTCCCCCAGTGAGCATCTCCAGGGTCCATAGCTGGTCAATCTCTTTGTTTTCCTTTACACTTCAGAGGGACGATCATTCCTAACAGATAGAACAAGGCATCATAAGCAGTTTCTAAGAATACGTGACTTGATGACCTAACCACACCTAGATTGGATAGGCCTTCAAAGAAGGCTACTTACACATGTCAATGTTATTTAACACGATAAAGACTGCAATTTGGAGCCACTAGGTTTCAGGTGAATGATAAACCTTACAATTCAACTTCATGGTGATTTCAATTTTCCTTAAGAAAGGTTGGAGTCTGCTTGATAACAAGTAGCAAGAAAAATAGCATTTATACTCCTCCTGTCAGCACGCTTTGGTTCTGCCTACAGCCAACGCTCACAGCCAACGCAACCTGAACTCCCAGAAGCTACAGCAAGGCTAAGCTCCCTTGCAGTAAGCACAGATACAAGGAATTGAAACAGCTGAAAACACTCTGATGATCAAGCATATTTCATGTTAAGTAACATAGCTATTCATATTTCCATGTACTTTGTTTCCAGTGATATCCAAGGGTTACTTTCATGGAACCTATATAAAGCAGAAACCAGTAACCTGCTTCAGCAGTACTGCACAATTTGTCTCACTCGACAACTTCAGTAAGGGCTAATACCAGCTGTCAAAAACTGCAGCTGTGAGATTATGCTCAATAATTAGTCAAATAACAGACATTTTTCTTCACAGTTACACAGATCCCTTTGTCCTTCTTATTGGGGCAGAAAAAGGAGGGATTTGTTGTAATGCACAGTACCTGCCACAGTTATACTTGGGCAAATTCGCACGAAAGCAATTACACACAGTATGTGTAAATGTTAATTACACTGAGGTTTTTTCTTATTTTTTGAAAATCTTAGTAAATTGTCTCTTCAGAGGGAAGACTAGAGTTTATTCTTAAAACTAATTCAATTCTTTTCCAAGCAGGGAGAGTCAGTAACACTTCCTCAGCTCTTCCTAGTTCACAAAACATTGATATATCATGTGTAAGAGCCAAAGGCTAATCTGCAAGGAGAGAGGTATGTTTATAACCAGGTTTTCACATAGAAGAGTGTAGCAGGTTGGTGGGTTTGGTTTCTTTCTTTCTTTTTTTTTTTTTTTTTTTTTTAATTCGAATGAAACACTGAAAGTTAACTTTAACACCCCAACAGAGCCACAGAGTAATATGAATACTGGTGAATAATAATGGAATTTAACATTTAAATCAAAATAAAAGGTCATATTAATATCTTAATAGGTTAGCTGCAAAGTTGATTTAAATCAAATCAATTAGATCAAAAGATTAATACTAAGACTAATCAATCTTTAACACTAAAGATGACAATAAGCTTCTAAGTTGTTTAGTTATAAACCTAGCTAAAGAATTTATTTTATTAATTTGTGCTGGTCATAACTCAACTTAGAAGAGGTTGTCAAATATCTTAAAACTGAAGGCTAAGTCTAAATCACAGTGTCAAAAGCAGTTGCTGTGACGTTATGTTCTTTTCTCTCTGGCCCCACATTCTTGCTTCCCCAGCTGGAGTAAAAAGGGCATTAAAAGATTTAAATTTGGTATAATGCTACTGTGGCCAAAGAGACATTGAAGGGTGAAAGCTTTAAAAATAAAACCTGGAGCATGAGACAAAGTTTGGTATGCTAAATCATAACAAAAGGAGTGAGACCACAATTTCCTTCCATTTTGTACAACCTAACTGAACAATAAATTGAATGTTCCTGTCAATAGTTAGTCATTTCTCGTTTACATTTAAAGCCAAATTTGAAAACAAATATAAATAGGTTATAATCAAGACAGCTTACAATAAACTGTTTTGGAAAGGGGGCAAGAATTCAAAACAATAATTGGAATTCTTTTCTGCAACAACAACAAAAAAAATGCAATGGAAAACACTAGACGGAGTAAAATAAAAGATCATGAAGAGAATCATATTCAAGCAAAATCATAGATGTATACAAAGTCATGTATTGGGTGAACTGGCATATTTGTGCCTGCCTTCTAGAGCCTTGCTATTTCTCAAGTAAGGCTAATAAGAAGGTTTCTGCTTGTGCATCTTCTCAGCTCACTCATTAAGGTGATTGTCTCAATTTTTGCCACCAATGCAAACCACTCCTTTCAAAAATGTTAGGTCACTTCCACATAATTTTTTGAACAAAGATAATTTGTTATTTTGTAATACTGTAGTTTTCATCTAAGGAAGGGAAGTATGTTAAATAGTTTTCATTAAGCTAGGCAACTTCAAAAGCTTATTTTTCTTATCCTTGCTGGATGCTGCTAGAAAGTCTTGCCAATAATGCTAGCAACACCACTATAGCTCATGTCCTGATCAAGCCTACTACCTAGTACTAGAAGTCTTAAATTCTTTGAGGCCTCAACTGTATTCTTTAACTTAGGCTTTTCCATTCTCCTTCCTGACTAGCTTTGTTCTTCTCCTACTTGCCTCTTCCAGAAAAATGCTATCATTTACTCAAACTGGTAATTCTTGCATTTTCCTAACTATATTCTTCACTTGAACATTCTACCTGTCTCTTTACATTCCTAAACAACAACCTATCCCAAAAAGAAGCTGAGGTAATGCTCAAACTTGCAGTACTGAAGTCTTCTGCAAGTCTCAAGAACACTGAAGCAAGTAGCTTTCCCTAAATAAATAGAAGAGAAGGAAAGTACAGCATTTTCTTTTAACTTTTTTGTAAGTTAAGTATTTCACATCTCAGATTTCAATGCCATTTAACCGAAAAAACTCTCTGGTTCAATGTTCCTAAGCACTGAAGACTAGTGGCATTTTAGGCTCTTTTCTGTATCTGAGATGCTGCATAGGAACTCGCCACAGGAGCTCTGTGCCCTTTGAAAAAAGGTGCTTTGAGTGAAACAGAGTAACATGGGTAGTCTAATACAATACTAGCTCTTCAGTTGCTTCCCATTGCTTCAAATGAAGAGCTGCTTTCAGAACTAATGCAGTTTCAGTGATGCAATTAAAAGAAACATCAAATAAGCCTAAAATAATACATACTTCTGTTCCTTATAACCTTCATTACATTCCTGCAATTCCAGTCACAGCTTCCCTTGGGTGACAGGGAAACTGTACATCCTGCCTACTTCATAGTTTTAATCACGATTTCCTATCAATTAGCAAACTATCTTACCAGTCTAAAGTTGTAATGGATTTCTTTTTGCTATTTAGTTGCACAGACTATTTGGATGCTAAAAACAGTAGCAGAACATACTGAAAACAAACCTTCTCCAGACTAAAGGTCACAAATGATACAGTGAGAGAATGCACAATGTCTAGTTATCAGAAAACAGAGAAAACAACACTATTGAAAATACATTTAAAAAAATGCAGAAGACTAATACTATTATGTCTTTCCATAAGAGCTTAGAAACAACTGACAATTTTCAAAATAATCTTCTGGGAGATGGAGGAAGAGACAAAAGTGACCATTTAGTACTGAGTTTAAGGCAAATATGTGCCAGTTCATAACTACCATAAGAACATCCTTCATCCTTGGCAAGGAAATTCTGAAGAAACAGATCCTCACCCACCTCAGAACTGAAAAAGCTGAATATTCAGTATTCTCAACTGATGTGTGAAAGACACGGATTTGAAGTTATTTTCCTGTATATGAACCTGAGAAAGGAGCTCGTTAGTCAGCCTCTGCAAAGCTGTGCTGAGTGTTAGGAGCATGACCAAGAGAATGAAGTGTGTCAAGTAGAAGCAATGGAGACAAGCCCAACCCAAGAAACAACTGCTCTAACAAAAAATTGACTGCAGTATTCTGAGCTCTCTACAAAATAACTTCATTAGTCTCTCTTTCTTTCTTAGAGTTACAGCTATGACAGTCACACACACAAAAGGGTGGATACATGCAGAAAAAAACTATCAACACAAAAATAGCATGCAAAATACAGACTGAAGGACTTCTTTTATTTTATTACAACTGACGCTAGATTTCCATTTCCCACTGCTGACACAAAAATAATAACCAAGGTAGGAAAGAAAAACACAAGATGTTAACAAGTCAAATTATAGAAATTTAGGTGCAAGCTCCATCTCAGAATATCCAGACACTAAATACATTAATAAGGATAACTTTAGTCATTGCCTCTTTAAAGCATAATTGAGGGAAAGATAATTTTCAATTAGCTTACTTCAGAGCTCTGTTAAGTCCAAAGTTTAAGAATTAAACCTTCAAGTCAGAGTACTTGAAAGTCTAAGTTTAACATTAATATTAATTATGTATTATATTATACCAGAGACTTTCATAAGATGACTAATTCTGCAGCAGTTGTGTGTGTTGTCTTTGCGCTGCTACATTTTGGAATTAAATTTTCCGTTTTACAGTCTGGTAGAAAAATCTGCAGCAGTAAGAAAATCCATAGACTAATTTAGGTCCACTCAGGCTGTAAATGCTTTCATTATAGGCCATCATTTTTACAAAAAAAAAAAAAAAAAAAAGATTTTATTATTTATTCCTCATCTGCAGGCTACGTATTCAAGACTGGATTAGAGAGTCTTCAGAGAGATTATGAATGGATTGACTTCTTTGAAGGCATGACTGCTTTCAGTTGTTCCAAAATACGCGTATGTATTGTCCATAACAAGACTTCTAAAAATCCCCTAAACGTGTATTTATGTAATTGGAGCTATTTTGCTTTATGTCAATTACACATGAAGTCAAGAAGAAAATATGGAATAATTAAAGCAATACTCAACTACTAACACAAAGTTGGCAGCTGCATGAATACAGAAAACACCATTAGTTTCTTTTCTGTAACACTAAAATACCATTTACACTATGCTGTTCTCATCTGTAGGTTTCATGTAAAGAAAAATACCAACAACTGACCAATATTAATTATCTACCTTCCTTACCACACAGAGAGGAAATGCAAGCTTCAGCATTAACTTTATTTAAGTGCAAACTGATCACTGAGGCTCAGCCAAATCACAGGTATTATCATATGGCTTTATCTGTCTTTATAAAAATACATCAGAAACACCGGTGAGGAGGAAAGCGGTATGGCAATACATGAATTACTATCTGATAGTAAATACAGGCCATATAACAACTCCCTTTCATCTGACTTCTCTTACCATGCTGATTATGTAAAGGATAAAAACATTCTAACTCACTAACTTCTGGTAGATTATAAATCAGCACTTTAAGGTTTCTGGAACAGGACTGGATTCTGATACTTAGCTATTGATGTTTTCTGTCTTGGCTCAATGTTCTCTCAACAGATTAGTGATTATCATTAACCAATGACAGTCATAACCATTACCAGTCATGGATCAAGGATTGGTAAATTCCAAAGGAAAGTTATATGCAAAACTTTTACAGGAAGCAGTAACTAAAAGCATGGTTATGTATTTCCATGATCTTAATATACAATAGATAAACATAAAAATCAAAGTTTAATACACAGCTGCAAGTAAGCAAAATTGTGGATATATACAGGACAACGACGAATGAAATGGGTGGGAAAGCAGATCAAAGAGGCTACTTTTGTGGTTTTTTTTTTCTTTTCCCCAGTTAAAAATGCAAGAACTTAAAAATAATGCACTTATAAACAGAACCCTTCTTTTTCGTAGTTCTATACTGAAATTTTCCTTGAGCTATCCACATTTCACTGACTATTCTATCAAACCCACGTTATGTATGTATAAAATAGGAAAGTATTTAAAATTTGTTTTATTAGTCTGGCAACATGATCTGGATTTGAACTTTCAACAAAAGTACGCCTAAGGATGCTCAGACCATATGGTAGCCTTCCAACAAGCTAGTTTTGTACATCTGCTGGCTTCTGCATGTCAAGTGCTCCAAATAATTTCACTTGGGTCTCTTCATCACACAAAATTAATGTAAGCAAACAATACAATGAGCATGTTTAACAACACCTGGTATATTTCCAAACATGACAAATACCCAGTACAATACTTTTATTTTTCATTAAGGACACCTTCACTGCAAGGACTGCTTTCCTTATTATTTTCTACTTAAATATGTAGTGTCTAATTCTACATAATCTTTTTGCAGCCAGTTTTAGATTTTCTAGGTATGATGCTGTTGAGTGACATGGCCAAAAGCGCTCTTACGTAAATTAATGCAGATTTTAGCACAGTACCAAAGAACATGTTGATGTTCCTAAGTAACTGTGTAATACAATGCCTGGGTCTCGATGGGAGCAATAATGCAGCATGCAACGGAAGGGAGACACGCTAGATTGAGGGAAGAGAAACTGCAAAGATGTTTTTTTCTGGAATTTGTCAGAAGAGGAACACAATAGGTAAGATTAGAGAGGCAGAGGAACCAGTGTGTTAACTTCCACAAATTCTTCGTATATGTGGTTTAGCACCCAAAACCAAACAGAAGCCTAAACTTCATGAGACACTTCCCCCTTCTTAAAAAACAAACAAACAAAAAATTACCACCAGTTATCAGCTGTAACTCACTCACATAACTTACTCTTTCAGCAACTCTATTTTCATCAGTTTTACCAGCCAATACGATAGGCTGTGAAACAACTTTAGAGCAGTCTTATAGAAATAAAGAATTAGGATTATACTATGAGTTCTTACCTTACGGGAGCTGGTTATGCACGTAAAGAGGAGCTGTTAAGCCCTGTCATATTAGGTATATAAAAATCAGAGCTAGTTGATCTCATAGACAGAGCAGAAGGCAGGACTCTGAATTAGTAATGAACCTGATACATCCACAAGTAATGTTTTTACTTTTTTAAGAGATGATCAAGGTGCAGTTGCAGACGTCCTACAGGCTGAGAGAGACAAACCAATCTCCCTTTTGAGAAGTGTGATTATGGACAAAAGATGATTTTCCAAACGTTGGTTTTCAAATTAATAAATCAATTAAACTTTTTTTCAGCCAGAATTGCTATCCATCCTCTCTTGTGAGAATGTAGAAGAAAACCTCAAAAAAAGTCCTTTTCTTTTAGCACCGTGTCTCCCCTTGGTGTTCTCAAAAGCTCAAAGGCAGGTTTGAAAGAAGGCTGGGAGCAGCATACTTTCAATAAAGGGATAAGAATTTATTGGCCTGTACAGTACCAAATCCATTTCCTTTATTGTAAACTTTAGGCTGTCAAATCTAATAAAAAGTTAGCAGCTCACTTCTAGAAATCTATGGGTTTGTAAATAGTGACAAAGAAAAGTATTTCTATATACATGTTCAGTTGTGCAACACATGCAAACTTTATCGCAGTGACCTATGTGGTGCCCTAAGTCTGAAGGCTAAACAGATAAATCACACAGCTGCAACGTCTCCTTCTAGAGGCAGAATGTATGCACAAGATTTTCGGTGTCTATACAAGACAGTCCTTTGAACTAGTAGCGTGAGAGGTTCCCATCAACATCAGAGCTCAGATCTGGAGGAGACATTTTACATCTAAGGAAGTGATACTAAAAGAAACAAAGACCTATGAATAAACCCCACTAATATAGACTCCTGAAGGTACTGAAAGACAACTTAAAAACAGTGAAAGTTGAAAGAAAACTCAACATTAAACTCAATTGCAATGAGGAAATAAGGAACCTCCAGCTCAGTCAGCTGAAATTAAAGTGTGTTTTCTGCCTATTTAGTAACAAAACCTTGCACATTGAAAAAGGCTTAGAAAGCAGAGCAGTGCATTCACATGAAGTAAAAAACATTCTGCAACCAACCGTTCTTGCATAGACGTTCCCACAGTGGGATGTATACAGAAACAAGAACTTGAGAGAAAATTTATGGAAACACCAAGAGTGATGATAGGATACCTCCAGGTTTAGCCCTAGGCTGACAGAAGGAAAATATATGCCTTTCCCTCTAGACCACTGCAACATCTCTCCTTCTGAACTTAATTTAGGATGAACTTGAAAAGTTGGTAATGAAACCTGTACCAATTTGACTGCTGTAACCGAAGCTGAACCATGGGGTAGACAACAAACATCAGGTAGTGGTAACTGAATATTAATAATATAATAATGAATATAATGCATAAATATTTAATTCACATTTCTTCATGTTGATAATTTAATATGGACTCAAGCTGGCTTACAAACTCACAAGTTGGAATCTAGTTTAAAACTTCAAAACCCTCCACATTAAATTCTGTCTGGAGCCAGTGACCTAGTTTGTCCATCTTTGAAAAGGTATGTGACCCTTCTTTTTGAAGGAATTCCTTCTTCTTTCAGATAGCTGCTATACCAACCTTGTTAGCCTAAAGCTTTCAGTGAAAAAGAGAGCAGATACAGTGTGGAAAAAGTATTAGGGTATAGCATAATTTTTCAAAATCCGTGTTACCGACTTACATATCAGCACTTATCCCCAGTCCTATAGCTAACCAGGGAAAAGACAAAGGAACACAAACCATGTCTCAGATCAATGCAGTGACATCCATTGTAGGCAAATACATTCTCATAGGCAGTTACTGATTTCAGCATGATGTTGTTTCCTAGACACTTCCTCCCTGACACCTCCACCAAGAAAAACATTTACTGCTAAGTTCAAGTAATATGACTCCTATCTTTAGATCCTGTTCACATTAATTATTTTGATTTCAGTGGTTCAGTTGACTTATGTTGTAGACACACTTTAAAATTAAAACATTCTATCGGGATAAATGGTTTAATAGTTACTGCTTTTTCAGTTCTAGAGAAAGACTGCTGCATAAAAGAACAGCATTCAAGAGCTGTTATCCAAGCACTTTGTTCATATTGTAGGAAGGTGCAAACACTGTCCTATCTGACACTTCAAGGATATTCCCAACATTTGTAATAACAGTAAACCAGGTGGGACAAATCTCTGAAGAATATAAAATAGAGTATCCAATCTTTTCTAATTACTTCCCAAAATCTTTATGTCTACTTCACATCTGCCTCCTCCATACATGCTGTATTTCCCCTCAAGTAAGCCTTGAAACAGTTGTTACATTCTCAGGATAAAAAGAAACATGACATCTGGATCCCAAGTCAGCCAGATGGCAGCTATTCGTTGAGGACATTGAATTTCACTTTTCATTTGACCTGCTGTAATCCAAGATGCTAACCCAGTGATATGGGATGCCCTGCTTCTCTGTGCACTTTCAATTCTCTTCATTTGTGCCCCATGTGTGCCTGGAAAAAGTCGAATCATGCATTGGCTTGCTGCTTCACACACACCTATTCCTCAGAAGGTTACATAAACTTTAATGTAGAAGAGTGGTAATTCAGAAATATACAATATATGAATGCAATTGGATTTGTTTGTACCTAAAGTCTTTCATCCTTCTCATTCAGAGGATAAATACATTTCAAGAGAAATAATGATTATAAAATTGACGGATGATGTCTAGAAAAAAATGTTGAAGTCAATGTCTGTATATACACATCTATTTGAATACAAACATTAATTCCAGCTAAGCTACCAATATAGGCTTAAAATATTTTCTATCAACTCTCCTGCATCAAGATGGTTTGAAAATACTCTATTTTGAACTTTATCTTTCACATATATAGCCCCAAACAAACTATTTTGCAGAACATCTGAGATTTCATTCAGCTATTTTTTAGATTATCTAAGATGTTAGAATGTATCTTCCATTTTCATATGCGCAGGGCATAATTTTATTGCCATTGCTACTATTAAAAAAGCTACTGTTTAAAATAAGAGTTAGTGTATCCTTCATGTAGTGCATCCTGGCTTTAAATAGAGATAATATGAGCTAGAAAATACTGAAAGAAGTATCATGCTGAACCAATCCAATCACTTTTGCTGAGGCCATTAACCCAATAGCTTGACTAATAATATCAAGGATAGAATTTGACATTTTAAGTACTTTAAAGGAATGCAGAGGTTAAATAGTTATATTTTTAAAAGTAGAGGTGTTCATTTTACTGTGATGAATGCCAAAGTTGGGGGGGGTTGCTATCAAAATTTTATACTAGAAGTTAAGCCCCACTAAGACTATTTCATCTTTAGAAGTAAAACATGCATGCATACATGCACACTGCCAAACCTACAGCCAGGAAGTCAGAAGGACACCTGCACATTATCAGTCAGAAGGAAACCATCACACCACAAAAGGAGAACTTACTCTGGTATAGTCTGTGACTGATAGCTGTACTTGAAAGCTAGAAAAATATAGGAAGAGGAAAGCCTCAATTTGCTGAGAATCAACTTTGCATGTGTAATGCAACAACATGTACTGCAGATAACAAAATACGTTTTTAAGCACTGAAAGAGCAATATCCAGAAATAAAGTAATAAAGCATAGACAAAATTTTAGAAAAACAAATCCTGTCAATGTTCTTGAAATATAAGAGAACACATTAATAAGAATGAGGGCTATTAGATGAGTTCCTAAGGGTTATTTAGGAGAGAAATGAAACAAAAATCATAGTATAGGCAAAGAAAAATTTATAGAAATTCAGTAATTTAAAAAAAAAAAAAAAAAAAAAAGGCAATAAGGAGTTCATATGATATACCAGAACAGCAAAAGACAGCTTAACAGCTGATCCAAGGTATTTGTAACACTTCTCTAGAGCATGGCCTAAAAGCTCCCATCAAATGTTCTCAAAGCTGCCAGAATCCAAGTAAAAGCAAGTAATTGTAGGCAGGAAGAACACTATCAGAAACTATGGAAGGGCAAAGAAAAGATGAATGACACGTACTGAGCAGGTGAAACAGAACCACCATCACTATATTCTAAAGCAGGGCATGCTGTTAAAAGGATCAAGAGTAGAGAAGTTCAAACACAGGGTGATGTGCCAATGAAGCTTCTCACAGAGCACCAGCAATGTCACTTTCTGTACACATGAAGCTATGGAAAACTGGAGGGCAGCCAGAGTCTTGGACAAGATCAATACACATTCCAGTACCTAAGAAACTATACTGGAAGAAGCATACAATTACAAACCTATCTCATTGGTACTGCATACAAGCAATAACATTATACTGGAAAAGATTCAAAGATGAAAGAAGCTTGGTATCAGCGTGAATTGGTATGACAGACACTTGGAAGAGATACAAAGAGTCACGTTCAAATATTTTAGTAATCATCCCTCTTTTTTGTTGACTTCACTAAACCATTTGATTCAGTGGAAAATTATGAGTTATGGCTGACGATGCTTGAAATGGGTTTTCCATCACACTTAGCCAAGGTACTCTATTAAACTTCACAATAATATGTTTGCTGTAAAAATGGCTCTCAGACACTACAGATGTACAGGGAAAGTTTAAAAGTATCATCCTTATCCAGATCAGATGACATGGAGGTAGCCATTAAAATATTTGAGAGAAGGTCTGCAGACTATGCCATGTTGATTACCAGACTGAGGACCCAAAAAAACAGTCAATACACTGTGTACTAGGAGTGCAGATCCTTAGTTACTTTAAGATTAAAACCAGAATACTCATAAATAGATTCGATGGTTCTAGTGGAAGAGAAAAAACATTGGTAGGCCGAAGAATTTTTGTATCTTTGTTCAATCACTGATCAAAGTAATTCCCATGAAATTCTATACCAAGTGGGAAAAAAAAAAAAAAAAAGTGTCACCCTGAAAAACAAAAATTCATGCTTTTGAAGACAGAAGCTTGGAAAACAGCCATGAATACCTACAAGAGTTGAGGGAAAAAAAGGCAGATTCAGAGACTGCATTTTGAAAGTTGCTTGATTTACAGCAAAGCAGCAGGAATTCCAGGCAGCCTTTTGACAGGAGGTAATAACGTTGGTTAGACCAAATATAAGCACCCCAGATTTCACAGGTGATACAACAACATTTCAGCAGGAGCAAAAATATTTTAACTGAATGTTAAAGAAGATTTGTACGACAGTCTGTACGATTAGCAAAGCAAACTACAAAATACGGTCATGTGAACTGGAAAAAAATAGCTCATGGGAGATAATCATTTGAGAACATACTGAAAGGAAAAACAATAAGAGTACAGATAAAAATATACAGACTACTGGATTTAACTGCAAGCCAAGCAAGTGAAACAACTGGCAAAAAAAAAGAGAATGAGCTGTGGAAAGAACTAGTTTATCCTGACAGAAAGCTAAGGAGGATTCATATGGATAAGAAAATTCTTCAAATAGAAGCGCAACAAAAGCACACACAGAAGCCTCACAGAACTGTGAAGTCCTGAACTAAGAAGCAACTTTTCTTCTTTAAATCTTCTTAATCAGCTATAAAAAGCATAACCTTCAGGCATCCAGCTGATCTGGTCACATGGTACTGTGCAGGGATAGCAGTGCTGGCACACACTCACAGCAGGATAGCTATGCTAGCATGGAGGCTCATGAGCCAATGTAGTTTGCTTCTTGGCAGGCCCAAGAAGCTTGTGTGGAAAAGCAAATTCTCTGCAATTTTCTGTTGATACACTCTTTCATAGGCATGGGTTTTGACTTCATATTTTACCTAACTTTTCCCTATTGGTTTTTCCTTATAATGGTAGGCTTTACATCTACAAATACCAGTTTTAAAATACAGGGAATAGTATATGAAATGAAACAGTGTAATGATATTGGAAGTGTTCTGAAATCAGTTAAGTTCTAAACCCTACCACTCATCTTCAAATACCTTTGCTGTTGCAGGCAGGACTGACTATCTCAACTTGTAGATCTCAACATTTTATGATCCTTTAAATTCTTAAGTATCCCACGCATTGTCCATGAATGATTAGTTGACCACTTTGTGAATTACTTCTTTGGAAAGATGAATTACTGTATGGTGTTTCACTATACCTTTACTATACCTTGCTTTGAACTATAAAGCTCAGTTAAACATTTTAATTAAAGTTTCTTTCCTTTGAAAGAAACTTTGAAAGAAACTTTTTTTCTTTCCTTTGAAAGAAGAAAGTGACAGAACTAGACAGCCATTCTGTCTCACACTCAAATGTGAGCATATTGATGCAACAAATCAATCAGTTTCCACACAGATATAAAGAAAAAAAAAGATGAAGTTAAAGAGGTGGCTTGTGTTTTTAAACACATCAGGTTACCTTCTTAAAAGAAACCAACCAAAAAATTGTAATGCACAGGTTTAGTTCCGAAGCCACATAACTGAGTAGCTTTATCTCTAACTATGGCTACATCCCATATAAAAGTATTAACACCTGTGTTTATTCTATATGCATCCTTATATATTTAAAATTTATTAAACATATGCATAAGTTCATGAATGCATTATAGGAAATCCTTTTACACACCTTAACCACAGAAGTATTAAATAACAATGAATGAAATGTTAAGGCTCCCCAGATAAGTGGTCACAGCACTGAGCTTGATGGAGCTCAAGAAGCGTTTGGACAACACTCTCAGAAACATTGTTTGATTTTCTGGATCATCCTTTGGGGACCCAGGAGTTGGACTCAATGATCCTTTTGGGTCCCTTCCAACTTGGTATATTCTAGGATTCTACATCAATAGTACTTTAAAGTGATAAGAGGGCCCAAAGCAGTTTGTATTTCTTCAATTAAAACTGGTATTTCCAAGACTGTTTTTCCTTCATTACATTCAAATGTAACAGAATTGTCAGGTATTTGGAACAAGCAGTCTCAACTATATTATGGACATACTGAAAAAAAATCATATTTTTATGGACAATTTTCTGTTAGAATACTGATTTGGCTGAATTTTAGCCATTATTTGCACTTAGAATGACTATTCAATTTAATTTATAACTGGTTTGCAAGTTATAAACGAAGTTCTCACCTCATTTCCATCAGTGTCTGGAACAGTTCCAGTAAAGTAAAACCAGTTACCTCTTGCTTAGATAACAGTGTAACAAAAGATTTTATGCCGGCAATTTGCCCATAAACTATACCAAAGCTAGTCAACTCTTTTAGCATTACACTTTCTTATGAATTATACATGCATAAAAAAGCATTTCAGCATATTTTAAGCACTGTTTGAATGGAATCATGTGAGAATTGTGTATATAGGAACAGTCTCAGGCTAAGCTATAAGGAAAAGAATAACGTGCTATCGTGACCATAGGTCTCAAGGGCAAAAGAAAATACAGGTTAACTACTTCTTAATGACCTATTAATATTGTCCTTTTATTTTGTTAGTTCTGCATTCAGGAGCATATTTAAGCAATTATCTAGATTCAAGTATGTTAATAGCCTCATTAAATTCTGTGGGCCTGCTCTCATACTAGTGATTTTAAACATACACTTCATTTGGGGCCAGAGAGAAGTCAGCACAGGGCAGTTATGAAAGTACAATACTAAGAATAATTTTATTATTTCAGTGGCAAGACGTTCAACAAGGTGAGCAAATTATGGGTGGAACGGAAGCTGTAGTGGATCCTGATTACTGTCTAGGAGGTACAGCTGTACTAAAGCAGCAACAGAAGAAATATCTAAAACAAGAAATATACAGGGAATAGGATTTTATGCTACAAGCAATTTATATTGGAAAGTTGCCAGGCAGAGAAGGACCTGGGAGTATTGGTTGATAGTCGGCTGAATATGAGCCAGCAGTGTGCTCAGGTGGCCAAGAAGGCCAACGGCATCCTGGCTTGTATAAGAAGCAGTGTGGCCAGCAGGGCTAGGGAGGTGATCGTCCCCCTGTACTCGGCTCTGGTGAGGCCGCACCTCGAGTACTGTGATCAGTTTTGGGCCCCTCGCTACAAGAAGGACATCGAGGTGCTTGAGCGGGTCCAGAGAAGGGCGACGAAGCTGGTGAGGGGCCTGGAGAACAAGTCCTACGAGGAGCGGCTGAGGGAGCTGGGCTTGTTCAGCCTGGAGAAGAGGAGGCTCAGGGGCAACCTTATCGCTCTCTACAGCTACTTTGAAGGAGGCTGTAGCGAGGTGGGGGTTGGTCTGTTCTCCCACGTGCCTGGTGCAAGACGAGGGGGAATGGGCTAAAGTTGCACCAAGGGAGTTTTAGGTTGGATGTTAGGAAGAGCTTCTTGACCGAAAGGGTTGTGAGGCATTGGAACGGGCTGCCCAGGGAAGTGGTGGAGTCACCATCCCTGGAGGTCTTGAAAAGATGTTTAGATATAGAGCTTAGGGATATGGTTTAGTGGAGGACTGTTAGTGTTAGGTCAGAGGTTGGACTCGATGATCTTGAAGTCTCTTCCAACCTAGAAATTCTGTGATTCTGTGATATGCAATATGGTAAGCTTATTTTTTCCTTCAACCAAGAATGGATGCAATCTGATAATTATTTCGAAAGAAAACCACATTCCTTAACTATCCTGCAACATGCTACTTGGTTAATCCGGTAAGAAAAGCATACAAGAAGAGTTTCTCAATCCCATAAAATTAAAATGAACATGTGACAAGACAGGTGTGAGACAAAAGAGCAAGCATCAAGATAAACATTTATAACTGAAAATCAACAGAAACAGTAGAGAAAATTTCTTTTAGTTTTTTAGAATGAAGGAAATGTGATAAGCTGTATAAGCTGTTTATTTTTTTTAAACACCTGCTCTTCCAAAACAAATTTTCTTTTGTCCCTCCTACTGTAACATCTGTTTCTGAAAATCCAGAACTGCACGCATTTAAAGAAAAATTATTCTACGGAGAACAATGATCCTTATCCTTTTACTCATATATTCTCACATAACAATCCCTCAAGGATATTGCAATCATGGTATGTCTTCTGGGTGGCAGTTGGCAGAATTAAAATAAAAATGCGAACTACATGTTTTATAGCAAAACGAACACACAGAAAAAAATCAAGAGGCTCTTTGGGATGTGTAGTTTGTTGATAAATTCACAGCACAGGTGGACACAAGCAATGCAAGCTCAAAACTAGAGACATTTTAGCCCTAGCAGTTCTGAATAGTATGCGTAACTTAGAACAACGAGAAGCGGTCTTGCAGATGGCTAAAGCTCAATCCCAGACCCCTGATTATATACCAGCAGAACAGAAAAACAACAGGATTATAGAAACACATGTAGCGATAGGAATTCTCACAAAACACCCAGGTAAAGTGAAGAAACATACCTTTTTTTTTTTTTTTTTGCAATGTTTGTTCACATGCACTTATGGGTGACTGTCACCAGTATACACCTAACCCACCTAGATTACAAATACAAAGATTTCACACGAGAATAGCAACTGGAAAAAAATCACCTTTGAGAGAACTGTATCATGCCCAGTAGTCCTCACATAGCATAGTGCTTAGAGAAGGCGTGTACAAAACTTCAGACACATCATGGGAATACAGACATTCATCAGCGATGCTCTGAAGTTGCCTGTATTCTCCTGAAGGATGTTCAAGTCACTGATTTAACTTGACCTCTGCAGAAAAGATTTAATACGATCCTTCTATTCAGTGCAACAGTCTCTGAGTCTTGTTAACTTATGGGCCTTCTGCCACGGAAACAAAGAGCTTCTCCCAAAATGGCTTTATCCTAAAGAGCAGGAAACAGAAAGCACTCCAAAACATATAATGTCAATTGATAATTTTTTTTTTTCAACTCAGGCTGCTTAAGATTTAGAGATAGAGCGAACTGATGAGTTTTTTGATTTCAATTCAATTCAGTGATAGCTTTAGAAACGAACTGGGTATACATCCAAAGGGAGCCTGGAAAAAGAACAAGTACTGAGGCAAGTTTATGACTTGAATCTAGAGCTCACCTAGCAGAGTCAACAGCCTCCAAAGAATCCACCTTCATCTCACCATTGAGAGGAGGACCATGATTCTCAAAGACTTTCTCATGAGAGCTCAGCATCAGGCTGTAATTCCATTAGGACTACAACATTTCATTCAACTCCATAAGAGCTGAAGCTGTTGAGTAAATAGCACAGAAAACCAGCAAACGTGTCTTCCCATGAAAGAAGCCGAAGTTGCATTTCTTACTGACTTCTCAGACATGAGCAAATATCCAATTCTTACCCACAAAAACGTTTATGTTTCTAACTTCTGCCTGGGGCAGTCTGATTTTTCTAATGGCTTGAGCTTTCCATTTACTCTCAGCAATTGTTTAAAACATCTTGACAAAGTCATTAATTCTACAGTTACACTTAGATCGAGTCAACTTCTTCAATATTTTTCTTTACTACTTCTCAATGTTAAGCTAGCCTTAGTCAAATAAAATATATTCTCAATCTGGTAGAAGATTTTGGCACATCAGCAAAAATTACTGCCTAGAACAGCCTAATTACTTTTCAGGTGCTTAAATCCCAAGTTTAATTCCCTAGAACACTTGTTCAGCTACCACTTAAGGCATTAATGCCTTCATGTTTGCATTGGTACAGGTTCTCCAGGTAACAAAACCCAAACATTCTGTGACTAGAACAAACTAATGTATTCTTTGTTGGTTCCCCCCGGATCCCACATCTCAGTTTTTTTCAGCTGATTATATTTTGCAAAATCAGAATGAAATCTCATGCAAATCCATCTCTACACATATAGACATTTTTTAGCAGTGCAAACACCACCAAAAACTTTGCTTCCAAAGGCTGGACCTCTCCTACTCTGCTGATTTTTTTTTAATTACTAAGAAAAGTTATAGGCACCAATTTCTTGCAGAGCAGATTACAATTTTGAACACTGAATTACAGCAGACATTATTCCCATTTCCTGTGCTGCAGTCGCCATGGCTCTTTAAACCTGAGTGTGGTGTATGCATAGGATGAATCCACACGTTCTTGCTAGTTTCCACACGAACCAGAAGTAGCAGAAAGTCTGTTACTCGGTGAGGAAAACCGCCTATGCCCATCTATTTATCCGTGCACACAAATACGTGCATGTATTAGAATATTTAATGTATGGTTGTGAACTGCAGTCATTATGGTGAAGTGCAGGTTTCCTATCCTTTCTCATCATATGCCTACATACCCAGACATTACCGTAAACCTAGGACTGATTCAACCTTTGCTATACATTATGTATGACTTGATGCCCAATATTGCCTGCTAAGAGGCATAGAAGTTCTGTAAACAGTCCATCATAGATTGCTCCCAAAGTTAAATTTTATTCCTCAATTCAAAGCAGAATCAGAGGCCTGGCTTCTCAGGATGTCAGGCCAATGAATAACTGAACTTTTTTACAAGCCTTTCAGTGTCCCTATCTACAGTGATCAATGCTCATAAACTACGGTGGATGGAAAACATCTATGTTTTCTCCTTCACAATATTAATACTAAAATAAAAACAGGTATGCAAAAAACATCTTTTCTGTTCTGGAGCTTAAGCAGCCTTATCCTTTTAGGTTTATTTGGAATATTTAACTGCAAAATCTACTCTTTTTAATAAAAAAGTTTTTAAATAAGTATCAACTGCACTTGCTAATATTTATGTACAACAATCTGTTCAGCACTGAAAGTAAAGCTTTAGTCATCTTGAGAGCCAAATACTCCTAGATGTGCCACAGAATTAATGTGCAACTGTGTGTGAGCTGTTTAATGTATACCTCCTCTGATTCAGAACCTTAAAATCCAGCTAACATCCACTCTCACATGTGTTGAGAGAAGGACTTCATTAACCTTTACACAAAGCGTTCCAAGACCCTATATAAAGAACAAGCTATATTCTTGAATATTTGTTAAAGCAGGAAATGCACTGTATAAACATAGAAGACAGTCTGATCTGGATGTTTACTCTCTAAAATGAACATGCATCAGAGAAGCACACTCACTGAAAACCAACAAAGCCTTCCCAACTCTAAAGCTAGCTTTTATCAAGATACAAACCAAACAAGATGACTATTTAAATGAGAAAACTTAGATCTGATGGCTAGCCCAGTGCATAGGAATAACTTCCTGGTCTCATGAATTGTGCTTTTTTTTTTTTTTTTTTTTTTTTTTACTACCAAACAAACAAAGGGGAGGAGAGGACATATAAAGCAATGAAAGGTACACCTAAGCAAAACAAAGGGGAGGAGAGGGCATATAAAGCAATGAAAGGTACACCTAAGCAAAACTGCATGACCGAATTTCTAGTTTCCATGTTGCTGTGTAAAATGCTGTAACTTCTAGAACTGCTGACAAAATACTCCAAATTCCATGAATTTGACAGAAATTCAGTATGTATTTTAGTAGGTTAGTTGAGTGGGTGAGGCCACAAAGTGCCAACAAATCAAGGTTAGAAAATAAAATCAGAACACATCTGGTTTAAAAAACATCACAGTGAGTTCCCTCCTTCTACTTGGGCAGGTACATATTTCAAGCTGTGGGGCCCCTCAAGGACCTGTTTTTATAATAAATCTTACAAAACATGGGCTACAGAAGGGACCCAAGCTCCTCCGACACTACAAGCTGCAAACTGAAAATAAAACTTTAACACAAGAAAAGCAATGTTATGTCAGACAAAGGTCATGAGAGATAATATTCTACCTCTAAGAGTGGCTGTAAGTAATTTTAAGGTAAAAGTTCTCAAGCCCCATTAGATTTTAAATTAGAAAACTCTTCTACCTCCCTGCTTTTGGCCTAGGTACTTCCTGACTTAGATGATGTTTCTATAAATTTAGCAACCCTTGTCAGATCTCTTTCTCTAGCTCATTTTTTGAATTAATCTGATCTTCTAACATCCATTGTTTCTTTCGCTAGGGTATTCCACAGCTGAATTATTTGTCACATAGAGAAATGTGCCTCTTTGTTTTGAAACTGGCTCTCACTATCATAACGTGATCCACCTCATCCATGTACTGAACAACTGAATCCTGTTTATAATTTTCATTTGGTTTTGTGTACACCTATCAAATCACAGTTCTTTTAGTACATACTCCCAACATAGTTACAAGGTAACTAACTCATGAAGCCAAAGAAAGGAACATGCAAGTCACTTTCTAGCACTACAAGGAAATGTGCCACCACTGTGTCAGCAATTGAAATTACCCCATAGCCCCGCAGTACCAGCACCAACCACTGCTGGTCACATGCTGTAGCAGCACAGCGACTGCTTTCATAGCCCTTTCGAATGACCCTTCATCAGAAGCCTTGATTATTTGAACTATTTATAACTACTGATTCGTATTTATCACTTGGTCAATTTTATTTTTCAGACTGCTTTCTGCCAGATAAGATACAAATACAATCAAATTGCTTACTGCAGAACTCACTCATTTTTCTAAATAGAGGATGGTTGTTAATAATTGATCTAGCTGCCTACTTGCATTCCTTGATGTACTTAGGAGCTCTGATTTAAATCAGGATTCAGAACAAATGCAGGATGCAAATCCTTTAGTGTTTCTTTTACCATTAAGAAACACTAAGCTACCTCCATGTAAAATAACAACTTTCAATTTTTGGTGCAAATTATAAAACACAAATAAGACACGATCACAAGGGCGTACTAGCTGGCTCCTCAAGCAGACATCAGAAAGCTGAACCCTGCTTTAGGCTGTTTAATGCAAAACAACAATCAGCGTATTGACATATCTTACCACTATTTAGTATTGGAATCTAACACATTCTATAGGTAAAGCCTTGGAATAAAGTGTTTCTACTCCTGCACATTTGTTGGGACTAATATGGTTAAGAATTTATCTGTAGTTATAGATATTTCTGTATTCTGATGTAACCCCATTAGATGCGCTTCAACTTTCAAAAAGACGAGAAGAAAAAACTCTGGAGTATTTGTTTTATTAAGAATTACATAAGTAATAGGCAGTAGGCTACACTTGTTGCCCTTCATCAGCTAGGACCAAAATGTTAGTGAAGTGTTAAAGACAAGGAATTCCAGTTCCAAGGTTACCAGAACAGATAAGCATGTTTTCTGAAAAACCTAGATTTTAAGTAATTAGGCAACTAGAAATGGAATGGCATTGCTAAGTATGCTATTAGCAGCTCAGCAATATATTTTGCTGACAGCAAAGCTATGTCAGTAGCTACCTGTAACACGGAGCATCACAAAGGAGTATCTTCCAATGGTGTGGAAAAATGTTGCTACAAGATCAACTTCCTTGAATTCATAATGTCAGAAATACAGCTGTGTAATGTGAAGTTCTTCAACAATGCACATCACTAAAGGATATTGTTCCTAGCCAAGTTTAAGTATCTGTTAAGCTTCAACCATAGTGCAATTGCCAACTTTACAGAGTAACACATCCCGTAACTGAAAATAGAAATTTAAGAAAAACACTTCAAAAGGCCTCCACAAAGACTAGCATTATATTTCTATTTCAAATATTCTAAATTATAACTAAGATCCAAACAACTGATGAATTCAGAACAGACTGTTCTGAAAATAAGCTCTACATGCTTATTAAGAGCCTTGCACATACGTATCTTAGCTACTTGCTCTTACTCATATATATCATATGAATGGTTTCAAAACACTTCATCACTCATCCAGAAAACAACCCACAGCACTTGCAAGACATTTCAAAAAAAATGACAGCATAATTTTAATAATATTTTTTTGGCTCACCATTAAAACCTATCTTCCCTGAAGTGTACTGGGCATTCACAAAAAATCTACATGTTGTTACACTCACTCCCATCTAAAGTGTCTTTATGCATCTCTTGCTGAAGCTAACTGTCCTTCTGCTTTCATCTTTTCCCCAAATCAAAATACAATTTTCAAAACCAAAATTAAACAGGAAGAGAAATCTGAAGACAAAAAAAATACACTTTTTCCTAAAATTTTATCAGCAGCTTCCCAGGGTTGGACATGGAAGACATCCTAGTAAAAATGTAACTGCTACATTAACTGCTAGACTTATGCTTTTCAAGTGAGGACTATTCTTTGCTTTCCATTTTTAAGTCCAGTGTCTTATTAAGCACTTTAGCAATAGAATAGCGTCTACAGTGTCTAAGATTATTTTTGTCTATGAACAGGAGAGAAGTATCAATGTTGAAGAAAGGAACATTTCACAGACAGTTCACTCCAAGGTATTTGTTCTAGATCCTGTGCTACCAACTCCTCTCCTTTTGCTGTTTCTTCTTCCATGATGGATTAAAAAGCATCAAGAGGCAGGAATTTGTACGGAAACAAAACGTCACGACAACAGTGAAGCTGTGTTTATTGCAGCTCACTATCTGGCTTCTGGCAATTAAAGACAATTTACTTGCTTTTGTTCAACTCCCTGAAACACTAAGTATGTATGTAAAATGTCTGGTATTTATTTACTTATCAGTAAGCTTATTAATTTTTAGTTTGTTTACATAAACATAAAATATCTCACTTCTCAAGGTATAGTGTACCAAGAAACGCTGTACAATTAACAGTGGAGACAGAAACAGGGAAATAACTGAAAATGACAGAATTTAATGAGAATGGGTACTATCCAAGTGCTTGCAAGGAAAAAAGGAAGGATTTGTACTGGTGAGTGGTAGTAGTGATGATTCCAGAGCAAGAGATCTGTGAGAATGGTTTGGAAGGGACTTGGAAGAAAAATGGTACCAGGCCACAAGGTTTCTGAAGAAGAGAAGGAGAAAATTATAAGCAAGTGCATTCGCAGGTAAGTCTCTAGCATTCTAGGAAAAAGAAAATTTCGAGGAATGTTATTGAAACTTTGAGCAATAAAAAAAAAATAAAATAAAGAGGACGGGAGCAAAGAAATGCTTTAGAAGATGCATCTTGCCAGTCAACATGTTATGTTCATCCCAGGGATACGGACTTCTCCTGCACTAGAGAAGCCTCCCTACAAAACATAAAGAACAATAGGGAACAACAGCTTCTATATACATATACATTTTTTTCTTAAATCAAACAAGTCAGGCCTCTAGTTTCTTACCTATCTTACCAGCCCAGTCTTGGAGCCTGACTCACACAGACACACTGCTTGTGTTCTCCACATGCCAGCTGGGAACAAGCATCCGTTTGAAATCTCAGCTAGCTAGCTACACTACAGCTCCACTGTAGTTTAACAATCCTGGGAAGCTCTCCTTCCTGTCTCATCTACTTTTCTTTGCTGCCTCTGCTCATCATTACAGATACTACATTTCTCAAGTCTTCTACCTTCTTGACAGAAACCACAGGGACAGGTATTCATCTGCAAATTTCTCTCCTTTAGAAAGCACTGGGAAAGTCCCTAAATGTGACAGATTAAAACAAACTCGAGCAACATTGAAAACACTTGTTTCCACTAATGATAATTTGTTTGTCTTCAGTAGTATGAACCAAAATTCAAATTGCCACATGGCTTAAATTAAAAACAAAAATACACCATTAATATTTTCAAGCTTTTAAACTTCAGCTTTAATCAACTTGATGTTAGGAAAACATAAGAAAATGGAAGAGAGCAGAAAAGACTAAAAATAAAAAAAATGGCAAATGACTGAATGGCAGGTAGAGTAAATGCTGCTTTAATACAGCGTTAGGACAGTTTTATAGGCACTAATAAAATTAAACTGATTTTGCAATTTTGTATTAATTATGTTGCATGGAAGGCATTTAATTAGTAATTTGGTAGAAGTCTGAAGGTTGATGCTATTCATCAGCTGAATACCTAGGCACATTAGGAAGAAAATAACTACCTGGAGTTTTGACCTTCCCTAGCTATTGCTAATGCCATTTACTAAGGCTACAGGCTGGACCATGCTTCTACTGCTCCTCATTGCCTCCTTCAGTTGTGAGTTCAAGGAAGAGTTAGCTTTGTAACATTATTTTAAAGAGCTTTTCCCTTTATTCCTACCCTAACCCCCTTCCTACTCATTACTGCCTCCTAAATTAGGCTGACCGAGCTGAATGGCTTGAGTTGGAAGGGATCCTGAAGATCACCTAGTTCCAACCCCTCTGCCATAGGCAGGGATGCCACCCACTAGAAGGCATTGTTCAATGAACTAATCATCAACTGGAAGAAAGTACTTTAGGAGTGTATCTTCCAGTTCCTAATCTACATCTGAAAAACAAAGGTAAGCATAATGCTGAAAAATCAGGAAAGATTCTATTCTCCTTTGGCATTGTACATCCCTGCTAACTACCATGAAATGAAATTCACCCCTCAGTTCTTCTTTGGGGATTTAACTCCATGAGGAAAGTAATATACTATGTTGTTGCTATGTATTCTTCATTCGATCACAAGCATCTTGCGCATAGGAAAATAATCTGGTAAGAATGGCAATGCTCCCTTTGCCAAATGCAGGGATATTTCAAGATAGGGACTAAATACTATTGTACTATTGGTAATTAACTGATGAAAGACAAATGAAACTTTCTAGCGGTCCTGTTATGTACAAAAGAAAGTTAGGAAGAACTGTGAGGCAGTATACTTAATATTTCAGATGCTGTTTCGCCCTAGCTATTGAACTAACTGAAAAAAATGTTATTTTGAAGAATAAAATATATCTGGAAGTTTATCATACCTGTACTAGTAATCAGGAATCTAGAAATCATAGCTTAGATTGGATTTAAGCTTTTTCAGAGCTTTATGTAAAAGTTGGATGGAACACGGTGTCTATTAAGGCAAACAATTAATGAAATAAAAGTTTATTGAAAATGAAATTGTGTAAGCAAGTAATTGTTTTCTCTACCACTAAAGGAAAAATTCCACTTTCTTACCAATACAAAAAATGGTGATACTGTCCTGTTGTCTCCTAAATTTAGATACATCAGTAAAATCTTTCAGGCATTTCTTACAGATTTTTACAGAGAGGGTAAGGGTATCATAAAAAAAAATAAAATCATTAAACACTTCATTTGTGGCATGAAGTCTTGACTTGACCCTGTGATAGCAACTGAGGTTCTGAAAAGGAGTTCATATAAATTATTAACCTACTCAATCTGTTAAGAATTTTTTTTTCCTCTAGTTATGCTTCGGACACATCTTTTTCTTAGCTCTATAAGGTCAATAGTCAGCTGTCCATCTTCTAGTTTTATTGAGAAAAATATGAAAACATCTCCATGCTGCCTCATTTATTTTTAACGTTTCTTCCTCCAGTAGCCTCTTTCCAATCTTACTTGTTTTCAACCCAGTAAAATGCTATCCCTCCTGATCACTTCCATCTTTCTCAATGCCAAAATTACTATTGCTAGTTTGGGTTCTCAATGTAACAAAGCAATATAATTTGTAATAAATGGACATCTTCAGAAGTGTTTGCGTTATCTTCTCTTGATTACATAACTAAATCCTAATGGAAGGAGTTATTTTGGAATATGCATTTCTTTTTGAACCACAAGTATCTTTTTTACTAGATAAAGAATTAAAATATATAATTTAACTCCTTATATAAGAATTAAGGTTTATTGTGGCCATAATATAGTCTAAGATAATTCCAGCTAGCCTTTAAACCCTTAACTAAGTGGCAGTTTTAAAAATATCAACATTTCCAACCACTGCTACATACAATATCAAAAAGACAGAACACTACAAAACTTGAAGATGGCAAAGTAGGGACATAGTAACACAAAGTTAAGATGATTGTTCAGTACTTGTACTATTTTTCCTCCTATTAATGCATGAATATAGGGCATACTGGACCACTCATTTCACAAACCACTAAGGTGTGGAAGAGAACAGAAAATAGAGTATCTCTAACACTAATATAAAACTTCCAGAAAAGCCATAGCTTTTACAGCAAAAATAGTTACCTGAGAGTAAGGGCACCTTTTATACTTCTGAATGTGGTTTTAGTTGAATACAACTATGACTTACTACTAAAATCCACACAGCAGTGTCTGATAACTAATCCAAGAGTCTGTTTTAACAGAGATTTACATATCCTTCTGAATCTTGCAGATGTCTATCTACAAGCCTAGGCCTCATCTGTGTGAGGGGAAAAGCAGGTGGTAAATGTTGAGCACACGGACACATAAGCATGTAGAACATTAAGAACATTAAGTCATACTGAGCACGTAAGAACATTAAGTCGTAATTAGTATTACTACGTTGTATTAACCTCCTGGTTCCATCCAACCTCTATTACACATCCTTGTATTTCAGGTAGGGGGCCAACAGCCTATAACAAAGGTGTGCTCTGTGCCAGAAGAAATCCCTGAGAGACAGTTTTATTGACCAAAGCTGTATTCTGAGCCCAATCTCTCTCCAGCAGTGCTGCCTGTAGCTTTCAAGTAGTTAAAGCAGAACAATTTGATAGGGTATTTTCTGCAGACAGAGCTGTACAGAAGTAACTAATATTAGGAGCATTTTATAGGAGAGACTCTTTCTCTCTTTCTAAAGGTAAGAAGTATCGTTCTAGACCAAAATAGAGATGGAAAAAACAAATAAACAAAAAAAACACACCCATACCACACATGAAAGAAAACTACAGACTTTTATCTGGTTCCAAATACAAGTGTCCTGCATAGACATACAACATCCGAAGTTCGCTGCTACATAGTGTTAGCAACATAGTGCATTAGCAACAGATTCCTACAGAGATTTGTGATGTGCTTACCTTAGGAGATGTCAGGGTTCTTGCTGTCTCTTGCCTGGTGGCAGCAGTTAGTAAAGTTAGAACCATACATTTTTGCTAGTCCTGTTGGTCAGTGTGAAGCGACATGATGTGTCTACTGTAGCAGAATCAGCAAACATCCTTACTGTAAACAATTATGCAGACAAAGCTGTTTTTACTACTCTTACTTGTTTCTCTCTGATCAGGAATAATCCTACTACACCTGCAAAGGAAAGGCTCCCATGTATCTCATTAGGAGTTTCAAATACATCCTCACAAAAGTTCAAAACCATTTTTGGGCCACTTCACATTTTTGCACCCTCACGGTTTGTATCTTCCCCCCCAGTTCTCTTACCTTGTTTTCCATAGGCTCACGTTTGCTCTTCCAGTCCCTGTCCAAAATACCCAGACTTGCAACAGGGGTCACTCCTTCCTTTTTTATCACAATGAGGGAATTCCACAAGCAGTTCAAGCACCATCTGCAACACTGTGCTCATGGCTCTCCATCTTACTCTATACTGGCTTCTGTTGTGCTGGGAGAATGTCCTCAGGGGAAGGACTTGTAAGATGCAGAGTACTCTTCTCCCTGTGCCAAGCACACTGTTAGGCATCTTCTATCACAGTTTCTCCAGAAGTTCTCCAGGACAACATCCCTACTGCTGGATAGGCTATGCATGTGACACAGGTGGTTCCTGTTGGCTCTCAAGCACAGGTGGGAGAGAGAAAGAGGCCATATTAGACTGGGGGAAGGAGACTGCCTGTCTTTCAGAGGTACCTCAGGATTGGCTGCTACCCATAGCAATATCTCAGGTGCTGCAGATATTCTGCAGTACACAGAAAACAAATTGTTATCCCAAATACTTGCTATGCATCAGCTGCAAGCTATTATTTCCTAAATATAGGGAAAGCTCCTAAAGGTCAGTATTTAAAAAAAATAAAAATAAAGGCAATGCCTCTTTGTTCTGTTTCTGTTTCAATATTCATAGAATGGTTTGGGTTGGAAGGGACTTTAAAGCCTGTCTAAATCCAACCTCCCTGCCATGGGCAGGGACACCTCCCACTACCCCAAATTGCCCAAAGCCCCATTCAGCCTGGCCTTGAACACCCCCAGGGATGGCGGAGCCACAGCTTCTCTGGGCAGCCTGTGCCAATGCCTCACTACCCTCTGAGTTAAAAAAAACAGGTAGCAGATATGGCTCACAGGATCCTCTGAACAAACCTTTACCTATCTCTTTAGTTTGTCTACTGATAACTCTTTGAAAGAATCCACTGTCATATACCGTAACTTTCATATTGTTCAGTTATTAATGAGTATGGAAAACAGTATCAATTATTCACTGAGAAATTTCAATCCACTAACTTTTGCTGAGAAGAAAAAAAAAAGTCAGCCAAGATATAAAGTGTCACTAAATGATGCATTCCTACTACAGCTTTGTTTTTACACAATTGGTATCAAATTGCACAGTCCCCACTTATGCCAAGACCACAGATTTGTAGGTAAAGCAGTTTCCAAAGCATCACAGTATGATCTACTCTAACTACAGCAAATAAGTAATAACCATCTCAATTTCACAGCAGTTTATATGATGTGTATCTATTACAACAACTTGCCTTTTTATTGTTGTTTCTAATAACTCAATAAAAAACCTACAGTATATATGATTAAGAAGCTGTGTTACAGTGATCAAGGTCTACAATTCTCAGTCCCAAACCATACTGTACTGTTATAGCTTCTACAACACAGTTTATAACTATGCTCAGCTTATTGAAATTTTACTGTATTTGATCCAGTTCATAACCAAACCTTCAATAGCTGTGAATAGTTTCATGTATGACATTTTAATGCCCAAAACAGATGGTTAAGACATTCAGCCTTACCTTCATAAGTCATCTACAGAATTTCACTTAATACTCCTGCATCAAAACCATAGCTTCTGGTTGAGCTAATTTCTAACACTCTGCTCCTTTTGGATGCCCAGAAAGAATATTTTGAAAAAGCTGTCTTAATCATCAAAGACTAAAGATTCTTGCTAATTCCTGTCCTGCCCACATATTTCTAACCTTTGAAATCCAACTTGCTCTTATTATTGGTTCTTTTCTCAAACTGCTATGCCAATTGCCTTTTCTGCCAGATTTTTAGTACATGTATCAGGCATTTACACTCTTAGAGTTACAAGTATTATCTGGACAAATTCATATACACTAGCTGCTCACGGTTCCCGTTTTGTTTTCTCAGATGCCTGTACTCAGCATTTCACATGTGAAATATTTCAGGCACATCTTGATACAAAAACATCACCAATTCTAAACAGAATGGGAGTGTTAAATAAACTAGCTTCCAGCTAGCCTTACCTTACAGACAGAATTTGTCTGTGCTGGGTCAGTGCTAAGGCTATTGTGATGTCTCTATTGTTTGAGAATGAAGCAACATGCAAACTTGCGATTCTTTCATATATCATTTTCTTCTGAAAGGAATGATACTATGTTGTGCTGACATTGTCAATGCAGCTGAGCTAACACTACTCTGAAATGACGGGACAAGCAGGTCACAGCTCATCCAGCTGTTATTGCAGATGTAGATGTCTCTGCCTCAGTCACAATTTCTTCAAGTCTCTTTCTAACCCAAAGCCAGTAGGAATTTACTTTGAAAAAGCAAATCAAAACTGAGCATATGTCTGCAGTGTACATGGCAGTACAGGAAGGTTAAGCTAGTGCTGACTGGTACATCTGCACAGAACAGTATTAACATGTTAGTGATGTGCCGTGCCTCTGCTCACAAGTCCTGCCTCTCATGAGGGCTTACCAACTGTAGCGTAAGTTACTGTAGTGCTTGACAGTCAGCTCCAAGTTCTCTGCAGCATGTACCCCAGTGATCTTGAATGCCAGCAGAATCAGGTTCAAATCCCTGTTTGGCTCAAACAACAAAATGCAAATTTTCAGGTTCACTAGCATCACCTTTAATACAATTGTTCTTTATGAGGGAGAAGTTACTACATGAAATCTGCTTGCTTCACTGGAAATGATAGTTTATTAGGGGAGAGTCACAGTACACCTTGAAAGAAAATAGACTTGAAAATCAAGATAGATTTTTTTGAGCAAAATATGCATGATCTTGAAAAACACTGACCAAAACCTGAAAAGAACAAGAATTCCAACAATAACTAAAAATTCTTACTGTTTTTAAATATTTGAGGATGATATATATATATATATATATTTTATAATTCTTGCTCACTACCTTTTCAACAATAATTGCCCATTTGACTTTGATATACCTGAGATCTAGGAATCATCTATTAGAATGGAAGGAAACAACTTGCTTTAGATAACCTTTCTACATCTAGATAGTATCAGTAGCTTGGACAGCATAATAAAAGATATGAGGTATTTAGATATTTCATGTTATCCTTAACTGCTGAATGTTCAGATCTAATGAAGTTTGCATAAATTGCTCTCACTACAATAAATTGGATATGCTGACTTTCTGCATTTTGGATGAAGGCAAGGTCGTTGTACTGCTGCAATAAATCCATACGATATGGAAATCTTGAAAGAAGTCAAATACTTATTTTGTAATCACTTCAATTCTAAGTCTGATTTAGGAAAGCAAGAAAACTTCACTTGAAGCCATTAGTCAGATGACAAAATACATTCTTTCAAGAAGTCATTATTAAAGAGACAGGGTTAGAAAAATTCAGCAGTTACTGTTTTACATGGTCAGAAAATGATTTTCAGTGGGTTCAGAATCAAAATTACTGAGCTTACTGACAACACATAACAAGTGGAAAGAGGTATGTCCTATTTATCAAAGTAATTACCAATATAATCTTCAACAGGTAGCATTAATAATGATTTACTAACATCAACCTAATCAAAATACAGTTCTTTATTGCTAATTTGTTTTTCAAGCAGTCAGATCTTACATGTCTTATCTTTGCATTCTCTAGTAATGGTCAGTTTCCTCACAGCATGGGTTTTGGTGTCAATCTGACCAAATAAATGACGTTTTAGGTACTTATGTAACTGGTATGGTTTTAAACCAAATTTTCTATGTGTTACTTAAGAGTAGCTGTGGCTAATTTGGGGTAATTTTCTTGTGATACTTACCTAAGCCAAAATGTTCCTATTTAAAACAGAAAGATTTTTAAGGACATTCATCTCCACTTCTGAGACTTAAATGCATGATTCAACTTCAACTCATACAAACAATGAGAACTGACCCAAAGAGTTACCTCGAGGAGAAATCGGATTGGTGCCACGCTGACTCACTGGCCATGGGGTTCTCTTTGCAGTTTCAAAATTCTTACACATCGGCTATTCTACATCAAACTTGCTTTCTAGTAGGTTGTTAGCACTGAGACCATACTGCATCATAACTGTCACAGTTCAAGTATCACCTCCTACAAATAGCAGTCAGATATTGTCCCCCTTGCCCATATTGCCTGTAACAATGACAGATGATAGGATTAGACTATCCCCAAGCAAAGCGTAGTATGAATACTCATTTAGACCCTTGACCTCAGGTTATTCCCACAGCCCTCAAAATCCTCTGTGATAAAAAGAGCTCTTAAATACATTTGCTTGCCTCTCATAAAGCACATACCCTTCTCCATACCCTCTATTTTGAAATCTCCATCTGCCAGTCACACACCCTCACATGCTAAATCCTCAGAGACTGCTTGGAAAATGGAATACTGAGTGACATATGGGAGCTGTGTGTTTTTAGTACAACATCTGTGTGGGAGAACATCCCCATATCCCTCACCAGTATCCAATCCAGCTTTGGCAGGGCCTGTATCTTACCATGGCTACCTAAAATACATATTTATAAAGTTTTTGCTGTGGACACCAATACAAGGTTGAGCTATGCTTCTACTAGTTTTACCTGTAGAGCTGTTCTGCATAGGTTTGTGTTATGCAGAAAGGGAAAGATAATACTCGAAGTGTGTGGCATCCCCATCGTTCCTATAAAGGTAACATTTTGAACATGCACCCCCCCCCCTTCCCTTCCAGGATGCTTTTTCTTATTGCACCAAAACAGCAAACAAAAGAAAACAAAGACTACCAAGTAAACATTAAAAATAGTTAACTGACCTAATATTCATATTACTTTAATGAAACCTTAAAATGCGTTTGTCCATTTGCTGAAATTGCTCTGCATTCTTTCTAACCTGCAGTAGTGCAAATCTTTCTTATAGCATCTTTTCCAGTGACAAGCTGTTCCGTCTGTTAAGTGAACACTAAGATAATTTTGCAAATAAATTTTGACATACATGTCTTTTCTCACCTATTTGCCTCAGGAAAGTCTTCAGCTGTGTTGATATGAGGCTTGTTCTGCAAGACTCTTGCTTTCTGCTCATGGTTACTTAACAGGAATGTTTATTTCTGTTTGACCAGTGGAGTTCTGAGTGCCTTGAATCCATTTTTTCCCCCCTATAGAAACAGTATCAGGTTATTTTCTGTTTTATAATGTAGACCACCCAGTACACTCAAATCTTCCATGGAAAGGGTGTTCCTAAATTGCCAGTTTTCTGGAAGGCCGCTGAGCATTGTGCATTTTTCTCCAAAAATTTATTAATAGAGTTTTTAAAAATATTTTGGTAACTACTTAAAACAGGGAGAATAACTCAGAGCTAAAGAAAAAGCAATTGCTGACAACATTTCTAAAATGCTTCAAATACAAATGGAACTTCTTTGCAACGAAAAGTTATTAAATCCTACAAGTCAATGTCAGGAAATAATCACAACTGTTGCACACCAATGTTTGTTTGGCAGGTATGAATATGTTTTCTGCAAGTATTTCAGGAAACATTTCACTATTAAATAGAAACCCTGATGAAGAAATGGTAATTCCAACCACTTTCACAGGCAAGCATCTTACAAAACATGATTTCATACTGATTCCAGGTCATATCAAGTACCTGGGTTTATCAGTTTAAACAAATTATCTTTATATTTGCTTCATTTGATGAAGAGGTATGAGAGCCCTCTGTGTTTGCTTAGACACACAGAAAAGTACTTTAAACAAGAATACCTATCTATCTATCTTAAGAATGGTTCATCCTCCCCTCTGATATACACCATATAATTGGTAGTAAAAGTGGGAATCAAAGTATTCAGATAGTGTGAAGATGTGGAATGTGTTACACACACACACTGACTCTCCATAGGACAAAGAAGCCATATTATGAGAACAACTAAAACTTCATGGAACTATATTGGAATTGCTATGTTTGGGTTCACGAACAAATTCAGGAAAGGCTGCTACAATTTTCCTGGACAGTCTCAACTGAAAGAAATATGGCTGCATTAAAATGCTTCTTAAAAATAGTGCATCTCCATTTATGAAGATATGAATTCTGAGAACAGTAACTACCACCAGAAAACAAGTTAAAAAACAGCAAATGTGACAACTCTTACCACGGGATCTAGCTGAGACACCCTCAAACCTAGAAGTTTGCTAAGTTAATTCTTTTTGAAAATTCAAACAGTACAAGGAAAAAATCATACTCACATTACCGTAAGACTGTACCTGTAATCCCATAGACTGTAATCCCCAAGACCTGTATGAATATTCGACTACCAAACTGAAAGTTCAATAGAAAGCCTATGATAAACAGAAAGATACTGCTGCACATATAAACACTCAAAATAGCAAAAAAGGGGAGGGGACAAAAAAAAAAAAAAAAAAAAAAGGAAACAAGGCTGTTCTAGTAGAAAATAGAAAAAGAGTAAGGCTGTCTAAGACAGCTTCCACAATACACAACATAAGGCAGTCTGACACACAGACAGCAAGCCTATTTATCACACTGCCTTCCTGCCTTCACAATTCTGCTTTAAACATCAGTCCTTTCAACCAGTAATTTTTTAAATTCATAGGTGCATTGGTAGCACAATTTGGAGTTGTAACAATCAGAGTTTAAAAGTATGTTTTTAGCTTTATTTCTCTCTGAATTTTGATTTTTGCGAAGTAAATTACAGACTTCTCTAAATTAAATCTCTGATCTTAAAAATATTTTTTTAATGAAAAATAAATTCTTAATGATTGTCAGGTGCTCTTATCAGACAGCTAATTCCAACTGCTATGCTTATAAACAGTCAGAAAACGAATGGAATACATTTGAAGGTTCAGAGGGTTTCTCTCCTTTTTTTCCCACTAGCTTCTGCTTCTGTAGCTGCCAATGTAAAGACGTATAAAACTCTGTAGTGTAAAACTACGAAATAAACAAATTTGTGTAACATTCAGAAGGGCACAGAAAGAAGAACAAACTGTCAGATAAAAAAAAAAAAAACAAACCAACAACAAAACTTATCTGTGTTTGACAGTGCCATAATGCTACATGCTTCTGGTGTACTGTAAGTTTGAGAACTAATTCCACATCCTCAGCAAAACCATAAAAAGTGTCTTGAGCCAGAAATAAATGATGGCTTAGGATCACAGGACAGTTTGGGTTGGGAAGGACCTCTGAAGAGCTCTAGACCAACCTCCTGCTCAAGGGAGGGTCAGGAAGGGTCACCTAGGGGGCCAGACCAGGTTGCTCAGAGTGTTACCCAGTCACATCTTGGAAACCTCTCCAAATAGAGACTACACAACCGCCTTAGGCAACCTGATCCACAGCTGGTCTGTCCTCCTGGGGAAAACATTTTCCTTTAGCCAGGTTAAAAGGCCTCTCTCTTCTTCCAACTTATTTGTGTTGTCTCCCATGCTCCCACCTGAACCACTGTGTGGCACCCGGTTCCATCTTCTTGATGATCTTGTTGTAACTATGGGTGGGTCTGCTGCTAGGTGCCCCTGAAGCCACCTCTTCTCCAGGCAGAGGCAGCCCAGTTCCCTCAGCCTCTCTTCATAGGGTAAGTGCTTCAGCCACCAACCACGTTCATGGTCCTCTGCTGAATTTGTTCCCATTCATTAGGTCTTTGCACTTGTCCATGTTGAATTCCAACAGTTTCTGTTTCTATCAGCCTATTCCTTGCTTCAGGACTGTTAAAGCTACAGTTACTAAACTTCATATTGGCATGAAATATTAAAACACGAAGTATGAAACACATGTTTTCAGGGCTTTTTTTGTTTGTTTGTTTTTGTCACAAAACATTGAGGAATGGCTGTAGCATGTTGTACACAAACAGAGCTGGTATGATGAAATGAGACAGCAGAAGAGTACCTAGCGCATAAAGATTTGAAATTCTGTGCCACACACGTAACAACTACATCTAGCCCATGATCTCAGCATCAAGACTTTCTTGGCACATCCACAATTCTTACCAGAAATGTTAGAATTAGAATCACAGAATGCTTTGGGTTGTTAGGGACCTTAAAGCTCATTCAGTTCCAACCCACTGCCATGGACAGAGACATCTCCCAGCCAACTAGGTTGCCCACTGCCCCATCCAGCCTGACCTTGAACTCTTCCAGGGAGGGGCCGTCCACAACTTCTTTGGGCAACCTGTTACAGTGCCTCACCACTCTCACGGTGAAGAATTTGAAAGGAACATTTTGATAAATGTGATCAATTCCACACACAGTGCGAAGTTCTTGAATAGATTAATCAATATTAATTTGCTTAAGAAATTCAGAAATGATCTTGAATAATAGATTCTTTACAACTATTCGTGAAATTAAGTAGTATTCTCTCCCTAACTGAATAGCGTAGATAAAAACAGCAGTGGGAATTTTGATAGACATATTTCGTAGTTCACAGTTGGATCCCATTCAGGCTACTTATGAGAATTCATATGAGAGAAATTGTTTCCCCAGACATGAATAGTAAATACAGAATTATTTCAAAGAACTCAACGTTAATTAGTTTTAAAAGCAAAATGAATATTCAGAGAAATAAATTATTTGTCCAAGACTTCGTTCCTTAAGATTTTTTACACAGTTAACTCCAATATTTCTGTGTTCAGAAGAACAAGAAAAATCAATGCTTTTCTGCTAAGGCTGATTCTGGCATGGCAGGCTATGTCAGATGTTCCCATCTTACACAGCTTCTGGGGATTCAGTAATCCTGATTCAGGAATCTTTCATTTTAAAGCTTCAGAGCAAAATATCCTAACAGCAGTTTTTGTAGGTTTTTGAAAGTGCAGAGACTGCTTTGTAGATCACAAACATAAAAGAACAAAACCATACTTTAATCAGGATTCGTGTCACTCTGTAGTTACTGAGTGGTAATAAACATAGGAACTGTCGACAACTTCTAAGGTAATTTTTCAGTACATAGAAAAACTTTATGACTTTTTGAATCACAAGAGCTTGTTGGGGCATTGGTGCATAGTACCTTGTAGTGAGATGAACGAGTATACAGATGGCTTAAGATTCAGCATTAATTTTGCAATATCAAGCAAAGAGGCAGAGCACTCCTGGATGGCAATGAATGAAGAGTCACATGAAGGTTTTCAGTTTCTTTTCTAGGTTCCCTCTTTACAAATAGAGCATGCATACACACATAGAACAAAAGGTCAACAGATCAGTTTGCATTAAGGATTGGAACTGAGGTCAGAGCTCAGGTTTCAGATTGAGAGAAAAGCCAAAAAGTCCCGTGGAAATAGGGCTGGAAAGGAGCTGCTGAAAGAAAGGATAGACTGCAAAGAAAACTTGGCTTTTACACCATTTTTATCTGTGCGTTGATTGAGGGGGACTTGTTAAACTCAACTTTTGTTTGGGTTATGGTTATGACTGAAAGAAAATGCGTTTGTTTCTTTCCCGTGTTTAATTTTTGTAATGAAATTCCTCAGGGTAAATGTAATCCCACACTTTCTCTTGGGCATTCTGCATTTTAAATGTTATTAATATGCACTATGTTTAGAACAATCAGATGTGGTTGAACTAGAGTAAATTCTAAAAGTAGCAACTGAGTAGTAAACTGGCAATGTTGCTAGATACGTTTCAGAATTTAAAAGTATTTTAAAATAAATTTAAATAAATTCCCGATTTCATAACATTAATGTTCCATACTCCCTTCTTTCATTATTTTCCTCATTCACATATTTATAGAATGTTTTTTACTTAAATCATACGTAAGGGTAGCAAGGTGGGACAACAGAATAACAGTAATCATATTTTGTATTAGAATACTCCTGAGGTATAGCTGAGCTGTTCAGGACTCACCAAATAAAGGATATTTTTTTCCCCTGTGTAGGAATTATACACAGGCTCATACCTTTTTATTCTGGGCACCACAGTATAAAAAGGACATGAAACTGTTGGAGAGTGTCCAGAGGAGCGCTATGAAGATGGTGAAAGGCCTGGAGGGGAAGACGTACGAGGAACGGCTGAGGGCACTGGGCCTGTTCAGCCTGGAGAAGAGGAGGCTGAGGGGAGTCTACATCACAGTCTACATCTCATCACAGTCTACAACTTCCTCGTAAGGGGGTGTCGAGAGGCAGGAGACCTTTTCTCCATTAACACCAGTGACAGGACCCGCAGGAACGGGGTTAAGCTGTGGCAGGGGAAATTTAGGCGTGACATCAGGAGGGGGTTCTTCACAGAGAGGGTGGTTGCACACTGGAACAGGCTCCCCAGGGAAGTGGTCACTGCACCGAGCCTGTCTGAATTTAAGAAGAGATTGGACTGTGCGCTTAGTCACATGGTCTGAACTTTTGGGTAGACCTGTGCGGTGTCAAGAGTTGGGCTTGATGATCCTTAAGGGTCCCTTCCAACTCAGGATATTCTATGATTCTATGATTTGTAGCAATCAGTGCAACAGGCTGAAAGGAACCTTACGAAATTCAGGAAAGTCAAATGCAAGTCCCTCAGCTGGGATGTCCAATGAGTGTGCAGGCTGGGGGCTGTCTGGCAAGGGAGCAGCTCTGAAGAATAACTATGGAAGTCTGTATGTGGAGATCTGATGCCAAGGCCCCTTCTTAATCCTGCTGGAATGAGGACTGAAAGGATCCCTAGTAGTTAAGAGAGTGAATATTAGCAGTGAAGATCATGAAAGTGGTAGGAGACAGCAAAGAGTCATTTGATGAGAATATAAGATCTACACTGCTTGACTTCTTTTTGTGACAAAAACTGCCGCTAATAAAGAAGTTAGGATAGCTGAAGAAAAAACCCTGTATCCACTTCAGAGGCTAGAACTCCTACCAGAATTTTAACAGACAAAGCCACAAGATCCTATGCTTTATTGGACCAGGCACGCAAACAGACTTAACTCAAAATGTTCATTAAAAAGTGAAATGATTTCAGAAGGGCATCCTCTGAGGTTGCTAGTCTTTCTGACAATTGTCAGAAAGGATTTTCTAACACCCTCCTGCAGCTGAGACAGCACGTGGTCTGTAAGTACAAAAGGAAGAAAGTCTGAAGGAGCGTCCTTTTAATAAAGAGGAGCCAGGGATTCACGAGGAGAAGGACGATAGTAGAAGAGATGAGAATAGCTTGAAACACCACAGGTAGTCTCAGATATGTTTGTCTTCTGCTCTGATTTGGGAGTTGCATGTAAAGAATGTGTTGTACTGCTATTTTCAGCAAACAAATGCAAAAAGAAACTCAAGGATTTGGTGAGTAGAATTTCCTGCTGCATGCATCCTCTGAATAGATTATTCAGACCAACTCCCAACCCCTTCTTTCTCAGAAAGTTTCACCTGCAAGATCAACTCTGACTCCCCCTCCTCCTCCCAAGGAGCTTTATCCTAGCTTTTGTCCAAAATGTATTTGTGCATCTCATACTAATGAATGCAAATCTGGAGTCTTGTACTGCTATTTGCTGTTACATATTTAGCTCTTAAAAGCTGCCACTCAAAAACTTACTCTTTTTCACTACTGGTATCACATACAAAGTTATACAAGGTGGTACAGCAGAAGTCTTTTTTTCTCCTCATATTCTAGATGTTACTGTCAGCTCTTTGTTAATTTGAAAGCGGCTCCGGGGACCATGACTGACTGAATCTACCACAGTTAACTAGGAAAAGAAACAGAAGGCACAGTTTCCAAGATGTGAGGAGACAGGTCACAAGGAAGGTGAAATTTTCAACTGCAAGCCCAGTTTCTCCTCCTTTTCCTTGACTTGTTGCCTGTTGTTCTGATTTCTCAGAAACTGACCTAATTTTCAGTAACAATCATCAGTGATGTCATGCTGACTTAAGAGATCACATACATATCACTGTTAGCTTCCCAAAATGACAGCTCTGTAACACCTAACTTCCACAGACAAGCTTAAGATTCTGAAATACAGCTAGGTCACAAGCCACAGCTGCAAAGGAAAACAAGACCTTCCTTAGATACATGAAGATTTACAGGTATCTTGCTCAAAGTATAAAATAAATCAAAGGCAGATTCAAACAAAAGCAGGCTGATGAAAACCACTAGAAGTAGAATTGGACAAATTTCCTTCCTCCCCAAGACTTCATAGATGCATATGCCTAGATGTAACTTATACATAAAAAAAAAAAAAAAGAAATTATTAATAAAGAGTGTAAACATTAAGTGGTATGGATAACTGGTAATCAGACTTTGGAATCCACTGCCCTGTAAGCACAACTTCGAAAGGGTACACAACCATAAATTCCAAATAGCAAGCTAGATGGCTATCTTTGGGTTCAACGTACTGATTTGACTTTTATTTTATTTTTTATTAATCTACTTATCTAAGTTATATAAGTGACTCCATAACAACAGACTTAGTGTCACTGCTGAAGTACTACTGAAATTAGGGTCCTACTTGCAAAGATTCTCTTCAGATTAAAAGCCTATTTGAAGTTAGCTTGAATAAAATACCTTAAATTACATAAAATAGTTTCTGAAACTCAGATTCCATTCCCCTTCTCCATCCCAACAAACCTACTCTCACCCATACCTGAATGGTTGCATACAAAAACTGACAGCAAAATGGGAGCCTGATTACTGTGATACATAACATTTATCCTCCATTAAGCTTCTAGAGTAATTCTGAAGGATAGATTTCAGTTATTATTATTATTAACTTCTTCTGAATTATGTTCTAATACCATGTGCCACATTTCCTGGCTACATGACAAACGCTGTTCCTGAGTTATTTGTTTACACCACTGGAAGCTTGCCATCAATATGCTCCATTCCTCCAGGATAATTTAAAGTTGAAACATGAGCACTGTGCAGGGAATATATTGGATAGACTGCAAAAACCTGCACTAAAATGAAATTAATGTAAAATAAACATTGGTCTTTATCTCTATTATCTTCCTAAAAATGTCACCCTTTTGTCTTTTCCATTCTATTTTATTAAAATTGGGTTATCATTTCTATTCATATTACCCTAAAGGAACTTGCAGAGCTAAAAGCTGAATGAATGAATTCTCTCTGGTATATTGGAACAGCTAGGCATATTTCCCAAGGTCTATTAGGAGAAGGCATTCACCTATCATCTTCTCTTTTTCCTCAATTTTGTTTATATTGTCTTTCTTAAACTCACGATTCCACCCCCGCCAAATGTCAGTGATTTACTTTGGAACAGCCCTTTCTTTTCCCTGAAGTTCTAGCTCTTCTGTGTTTTACTGTCTTGAGGGTCTCATTGGCAAGAGAGATCTATGGATTTTTTTTTCCTTTATTTTATTACAACTGCTAAATGATCAGTGTGCGCTCTTGAGGGGAACAAACAAAAGTTATTCCCCTTGTCTTCCTTTTTCCTCACACGACCCGTCTTCAGAGTATCAGTTCCCCTCTAATAATCACAAATTTCAGTGCTGCTGAAAGAGACAGGTTCAGACTGGGAGGAAAAAAAAAAAAAAGATGGTCTCTTTTTTTTTTTTCTTTTTTTTTTTTTTCCTTTTAAACTGTTTGTTCTCAACAGCTTTACTTAACTTCCCCCTGCCATCACCTATTACCATTCCCAATATCCCAGGCCAAATAAAAGAGATTCATTCAGTCTGAGGCTGGACAGAACTACTGAGCCAGCCTACTCTGACCTCCTGCATAACACAGACCATAAAACCTTGCATAACAATTTCTACATCCCACCTGTGAGATTCTGTGTAAGGCATAGCGTATCTTCAGTGAAGGGATCCAACCTTGACTCACACATTGTAAATACCGGAGGATTTGCCTCTTTCCTGACTGGTTGTTTTAACTATTCTTGGTATTGAAAGACAAGAGCAGACAATGAATGTACATCTGTGGGGTCTGTAACTAACTTTTTCCATGGTCAAATGTGAACTTTCTCAAGTTCACAAACATTGTTTAATTTTATATCTACAAATAACTCTCACACAGAAAAGTGTGGCAGGGTGAGTCACCTATGAATGGCAAGTGTTTATTGGCAGCCCCATCGCGTTCTCATTAAGAACGATAATGCAGGCATACCAGTGAAAAAGTATAAAAGTTGTGTCCTACAACTCTCTATAATTTATCTTGTACTGTGTCTACTAACATTACTTTATCAATGTCAATGCAGATCTTATGTCTCACGATGGTCATTTAGCAAACAAATAATGTTCTTAAAGGGTGGGAGGCCAGAAGGACACAAACTGCTGGAATTAAAAAACTGAAATAAAATTACTCCTGTTAATAAAAGCTTCAGAAGTCTTTAATTAGCAGTGAAAGAGAAGCTTACTTCAGTGGAAAAATACTGTGGGAGATTAAAAAAAAAACACAACAATGTATATGGAATCATGCCAAATATAGATAATTGCATGTTATTACGACCAGGAAAAAATTAATATAACAGAATCTGCCTGCCTGTTCAATTACAGAAAGGTCACATTACTATACTGCCAGCAGGATATTTCCATGATTCTAGGTTTTCTAACTTCTAGAAGGTATGGGGAAATATAAAGAAATAATGCACACAGTAAATAGGATTAATTTGTTGCCTCAGATGATCATAGAATTGTAGAACCATAGAATGGTTTGGGCTGGAAGGGACCTGAAAGATTGTTCAGTTCCAACTCCCCTGCCGTCTGCAAGGACACCTCCCACCAGACTGGGATGCTCAACACCCCATCCAGCCTGGCCTTGAACACTTCCAGGGATGGGGCAGCCATAGCTTCTCTAGGCAAACGGTGTCAGTGCCTCACCACCCTCATAGAATACCTAAGCTAAATCTACCCCTTTTTAGCTTAAAGCCATTACTCCTTTGTTCTGTCGCTACACTCCCTGATGAAAAGTCCCTCCCCAGCTTTCCTGTAGCCCCCTTTAGGTTCTGGCAAATTATTAAGTACCTTTACTGTATGGGGCTATTGTAAAATACGTGCTGTTAATATTTATATATTTGGCCTGCTCTGGCATTAGCTAGAGTAATACAAATTATTCTTGCTAAACCGAAAATTGTGTCAGCCAGCTCAGTAGCTTTTACGACCCAGAACAACATATTTTCCAAGGATTTGAAATACACAAAGAGCATACTATTTGACATAAAGGGCCTTGAGAGGGGCAAACATTGTTTAAAGCCTTTGGCACATAGGTGAATAATTTTTTTTTAATATTTGGTCTCTCTGATTTGTAGCATTATACTGTGGTCAAACCTAGCCATTTTAATGCATTCAATATTTCAAAGGTTTTTCACCTTTTCTTAGCCCACTATACATAAGCATAAACCTAACAAGTAAAAAAAAACTAGTCAGCAGAGCATGATAAAAATTAAGACAGATTCTCTGCATAGATTAAAGTATTGCTCTATAAGCAGAGCTACTCCTTTGGGACAGGAGAAGATATATCAACATATTGCATCTTTGTGGCATCAAACAGCAGTACTTACTCACCTAGATGGTCTACTGGCTTGATAATGAAGAGGACTCAGCAGTATTGCTGGCTCTGCTAGTGACCTGTTCTGTGGTGCTGCCCAAGTCTAAGTTTGCGCCTTTTTTTCCTTCCCTGCAGAAGGACAAAAAAAAACACTTTCCATTAGGACACTCTGAAATCTACAAGTAAAAAAAAAAAACAAACAAACAGACACAAACTTATGTTTACTAAGAACAAATAGAAGCTCTGTGGGTACTGCATAAGCTCGGAGTACCAAAATACTGTTTTACAGTCATAGACCTTGAAGGCTGAACAAGTATCTAAGAACAACTTAGTAAGGCAACTGTGAGCATTCACAAACTGTACAAGATTTCTCATTATAGAATAAATTAAAATTTGTATGAATAAAAATCTCCTAATTACTTGGTCTCTAAAGCAATTCTTCTAAGTAAGAAGTAAACTCAGCACTGGCAACAGATGCCACCCGTTAAATACCAAATGGAGAAGCTTCCTTCTAAATATAATATATTATATAATATTCCTTTAAAATAGAAGTATTTATTTTAACCAGTTATCAGGGTAGAAGAACTGATGTAATAATATGCAGCAGCAAGCCATGTCTGACAACTCACGCATCATTTGAACAATTTTATACCTGAAGTTCACATTCATTCTCCCTGTTGATTCTGTGAGCCTTCAGCCTTACTAAGAGCTTGTAATGGTATAACCCAGTGATCCTCTGCACTAGCAGGTTTTGGCTGATAATGTGAAGCCACTAATTGCAAAAAGTCGGTTTGTTACTGCTTCATTCCCTGCATACAGGGTTCATACTTCTTGTCATAATTTTGCAAGTGCCAAGCAACTGTCAAAAACTAAAAAATGACACATAAGCATGTCAGATTTACTTGATGCCTTTTCCAAAAACTCAAAAAAAATATTATATAAAATATTATATTGTTTAGGTACCAGATTCTTCTGAACACATGAAAACTTGGGAAAATACAGTTAACTGTAAGGAACTAATTACAATTAAAGGAATTACAATAGAGATGCTACAAATTCCTAAGTGTTTGAAGAGCAGGGCTTCACTGACCTTGAAGTAACCCGCTCTCTCTCTCAGACTTCCCAAGCACCCAGTCTATCATGTTGTTAGTACACTACTTTGAACAGTGCAGCTCACTGCAAACACTTTTATTAGTTAATTCAGCTGGTCTGAAGTGAAGATAGAGGAAGAGACCTCTTCATCCTTAAGCTCATTAGCTCAATGTGAATTTTACAGTATCACAGGAGATACCAGGAAATTATTTGCAACCACAAAGCATGAAAAACTGTCATGTCTTTGAATGAATTAAAGGAGGGAAAAGTTCTCTTTGTCTTTATCCTCCCATGAGCAGCTTCTAACAAAGAACATAGAGGAAACCTCTGTTATCTGCTAGCCCCACTTTTTCACTTAGCTTCAAATCAAGAAACCCAAAGGTCCTGCTATATAAAATGATGAAAAATGACACTGCTTTTGGAGCCAGCTATTTGAAAAAGTGGTCAAACAAATTGCTCACTTCAGTATAAGATTATAGACAAAGAGAACATCATAAACATACAGAGGACTTCTGAAGAGATTGGTACTTTCGACTTGTGTCTCATTATAGTTTCCTTTCTCCTGATTTGTTAGGCTCTTATGAGAAGTGCACTTGTCAGCTCAGTTCCTGCTCCCTATTTTTTTCAACATTCATAATGTTCTTCAACACATTTCCCTGTATTTAGTGAAAAGAAGTTAGTCAGTTGAACCAACTCTGAGAGCTAAGTTCTTCACCTGAGCAGCTCTGCTATTTAATGATGTAAGGTATGAGGCAACCTGTATTTAGGAAGCCAGGAAATTACCAACTCTTCTTACATGGTAACTACTTATCAGTTAGACAAACCTACCCTTACCGGAAAATTGGCATCATTTAATAGAAATGAAACAGCAGGGGTCCTACATTTTATAGCAATTAAAGCAAAGAATCTACTCATTCTACTCTTAAAAATGTAGTCAAGTTTATAAACACTGGCATCCTCATAATTATAAAGTGAGAGTTCTAAAGGAAAGCTTGATTACATTTCTAATTACATTTAATGGAAGTTTAATATAATAAAGGAAACACGAAAAAGAAAACAGCATACTGCTGTATTTGCTGAATTCATTGTCTAAAAAAGAGATGCTACTACTTATAAAACAACACTTTTTTTCCTGCTACTTAGCGATTTTAACTGACTGGATACTTAATTCTAAGCCGCTACAACTGAAGAGCAAACATCTTGCATTAAATTCTTTTTTAAGCTACATTTATTTTTCTGAACTGGGAGATTTTGCATTGTTTTCTTTGTATAAAAAAAAAAACAAAACAAAAAACCACCAAACTAAAACCACGACAAAGTCAAGTTAATTCTGCAAATCTCATTGTTGAGAGAGGCATCTTCATCCTTGAAACAAATCCCTAGAGGAAAGATGAACAACACGAATAGGGCTGAATCTGGAGTAAGGTCACTTTGCTTGCAAATACTCTAAAGCACACAGAAATTACTAATCTACTGATCAAAATTGTTCTGATAGTGGCTTAGAAACAATCCTGGCACCCATAACAAAATCTTCAGAAAACATTGGTCACTGTTTTTTAACACTTTACAACCCAAAGTGGGGAGGGGGAGCATTAACAGTAATGAAAGTAATTTAAGACTCTTGAGGCATTTGCACCCACCACTAAGAAACACCTCCCACAAATTTGGAAGGAACTTACGCTTCACAAAATTCAAAGCTAATTTTCTGCAATATTTGGAAATTCATTACTTTTCTGGTTAACGACTGAAACTATTCAGAATACAACTTGCCTTTCTTCAAATTAACCAAAACCCAAGCATGGAAAATGCTCTCGCTTCCATCTATGGCATTTTGGATATAAGAAAAAACAGTAAATCAGCACTTGTGTGTGATTTGAGACAATTAAATACCAACTAAGAACAAAATTCTGTAAGATGCACTAACTCCAGGTGCTGCCATTTTTATGGCACATTATTCCTGTAGTCAGGTTTTAAATATTTCTCTTCCGTTTTTAGCAAGGACGAAATTTTTTCCAAAGACCATCATCATCCCCCGGAGTAAGAAGCAATAGCAGCATCTTAGCACGTTCACAACAGAGCCTTTTTGCGGTAACAAGAATCTGTAGAGATACTGTGTGGCCCTATATGATGATCATCATTTTACGAAGAATGAATACAAGAGTGACAGGACAGATGCAAATATTCATCAGATGATATGCATCACACAAGGGGTGCACAGACAACAGCTAGCAAAAAACAGTATTTGCACCAATAGTAGCCCTCAGCTCAAATTTGCAGCTCATAAAATTAGGTCGCTAGATTTTGTTGTTAAGCTTTTCCTAATCTCATTCGTTAATATGGGAAAAGTGACCTTCAAATCCTTTCCATTGATGCCTGGAACTTCTGTGACATGCCTGATCTACAGGATGTTATACCTTAATCAAGGTACTCTTAGTATGTCAGTTAACTTCCACTAAATACACCTTCAAATATTTTATCTTATTCTTTTTTACTTAATTCACATTCTTAAGTTACCTTTAATAAACCTGCTTCCCAGTAACACTGAATGTGTAAGCTTCATTTTTTCAAAATTCGAACAATAAGAAACCAAAGCTTATTTTCCTTCTTTGAGACTCTTTTTCCTTTCATGAAACTTCTTTGCTTCTGTTTGTCTTTACTTTATTCAGTTTCTCCCTGATCAACAGATGGTTCCTCAGAATTATCTCTGGCTCTTAGTCTGCAATTATACTCAGTACTTTACTAACATACTGGCATAACTACAGTACGTGCCACTGTGAGTTCTGCTATTGCATAGCATTGGTATACAACTAAGTACCTTAAGCAAACACCTATCATTAAGCAAACATGAAGGCAGAACTGAACTTTCTGGGGTTAACTGATGGGTAAATCCCTAGCCAATATAAATTAATCTGTAAGAAACTGACTTTAAGTACCTTCTGAATCATGTCAATAAACTACAAGCATGTTAACTCAGGAGTAATATATAATCTTGTTATCTACATTTCATTGATTCACGTCCACAGATTTCACTGAAGGCAACAGTTATAAAAATTCAGCATTAGAATGCAGTACAGAGTGAAGAACCTAAACTTCTAAAAGAAACAATCACAGACAAAAACAAACAATCCATGCCCCCAAAACTTGTGCAGTTGGTTGTCTGTATAACATAAGCAAACACACAATGCTTCAGACAGAAATAAAAGGTGAGGGAATGTTACTGAATTACAGTGGGCAAGCACCTGAGTAGTTACCAGCACAGTTATGACTTTTTTTTTTTTGTTTCCTCCACAACACCAAATGGCCATACCTATTTAGGACATAATGCAGACCTCATACTGGCACCACTTCTGAAAACGGAACAAAATCTTTTGAGTTACCTGTTCCTCACAAACAACCACCTGGATTCTACTCATGTTTTTTGTTAATGCACTGTCTCCCCTAAAACTTGAGAACACCACAAATTGCAGAAGGCACAGCAATCTGCCCTGGAATATAGAGCTCCTTTATACACCAAGCTCATCATGACAAGCATTTGGTATTTCCAGTTTGCTTGCAAACTTAGTCTTAAACAATGCAAATTAAAACTTATAAAACTGTCAGCACTGGATGCTTTTCAGAAATCAAAAAAACTTTCAAGATTTGCTTCTGAAATTTAAACATGCAAGCAAACAGCAAAAAAAACCCTATTCTGTATCACATGTATCACATGTATTTCCTAGCATGTCATCTAGATTTCTGCAGTTCAATTAAAAATTCAGAAGTAATAAAAATTTACTATTTTTATATCCCTTTATAGAAAAACAAGGAATCCAGTTATGATTGTCAGTGGCTCTTAAAATGCCTGCAAATTCTCAAAATCATCAAATTAGTGACATGTAACTACAAAACAATTAGCTTTACAAGTTAGAACAAGCAAATATGATCAAGTTTTAACATAAAATATGTACCTGGACAGAAAGGTACGTGTACATGTGAATAAAGAGAGAAAGGGAGAGACAGTATACAGCCAAGAATAAACGATCCATGCATGTTGATTAGCTCTTCTCCAATTAACCTTTTATTAACACATTCTTCCTCAACAAGCAAACTGCATCTGTTAAGAATTTCTGACTGTTAAAAAATGAGTGTTCTGAATGTTAAAAAAGAAGAGAAGAAAAAATATTTTCTAGAGAACTATCAGATATTTCTTCAATGGATATTCTCTAATCTAATGTCTTTGTTTAAAAATATTAATATAAAATCATTATTAACATAAGTACTGGTGATCTACATTCCATTAGTCTGTAAAACTTGATAAACTTGATAGTTCAACTGTCATCAGCATTTTCTTGACCGCTTTATGATACAATTAGATCGAGTAGGCTGAGCTTTAATTCTGGTTTTGTAATAATGCCCCTGGAGAACGTGATCTGGCTCTCAAATCACTGCAGCAATGCAGCTAAAAAAAAATTAAAACATATTTTACTGTGAAAGAGCATAAACAAATCATTTTCACTTCACACTACTAGCACTCATTATATTTTATGTAGGTACTCTATCTTTAAATATGTCACTGGTAAAAAACAGGGATGAGCAGTAAGTTGTCTGAAATTACTATATATGTTTGAACTTACATAATTGACAGTCTAAGGACTGTGTGCATACTAATGACAAACCTATCTTTGTACAGTCTTTATGATGGAAACTGTAAACATCTTTCATTTCTACAGTTCTGAAAATTAGCACTGTTAAATATTCCCCAGAGAAAGAGTCATACACTTGCCACTGCACAAGCATGCTACTCTTTTCATTTTGGAGGAAGGGAAAGGGTTAGAATAATTTAGTAGAAAATAAACCTAGGTGAGTAACAGCAGGTTGATTTACGTGTTAAATTACTAACTCTTGTCTTGTAAAAGCTTGTGTGAGCTTTAACTCAAAAAAATATATATACATTTAGGAACCAGATTATCAGAATGTACACAACAGTAATGATAGAATGCCTGTAGGATTTAACTAAAATTGCATTGAAAACTATAGTCATGGTCTTAACAGTGAACAGAAAACCTGATAGCTGATGAAGTAACAGCTATTATATGTTATCAGTATAACAGTCATACTCAAGAATTCCATGCTGCCAATCATACACTGAGAGAGTCCCAGACTGCTAAATCCAAGTTGTATGTCAAAAATAAAACAAATGGGCAGAAGGAAGGAGCTATTACCCTTATTTTAGTGATTGAGAACAAAGGCATAGAACATCAGTGCAGTCTAGAGTTAACACATTTCATATAATGTATCTCTAAAATTTTTGCTCTTGAGGACATTTCAACAAATAACTCTACATGATCAGCACAAATGAACACTTCATTTGCATTTTCAGATGGCTTAAGTTTCACGTGCATCCCTGTGCCAGTATTTCCTATTTTCTGCATCAAGACTTTTAATAAAAAAGTCCAAACAATTGAAACTATAAACCAAGAAAAAAAGTACATTCTTCTTTCTTCAATTGTAGGTAAGACACTGTAGAGCAAAACTCCCTTCAAAAATACCACTGGAACTGTTAAGTGGGTGAGGACAGAAGGATTATTCAAGTAAAATTAATGTGACAAATATATTTATGAATGCAGTGCCCCCAAAATGCCTCTTCTCAATTTTAAAATTTAATTAAGAGTTTGAATCTTATCAAAAAAGTTTTTCTGTGCAGAAAAAGTTGTGCTAATAGATCAGAAGCATATGCTCTTTTTCTTTTCAACATTACTTTTCAGTGCAGTATTATAGAACATTTCATAAATTTGTATTACAAATTCAGAAGTTCTTTGGAGGCACTCAAGGCCAATTATTAGTAATAATCTGAAACACTCAAATACTGTGTACACATGAAAGCTTTTGACAGCAACAGGAATCAGGTTACAAAAATAAGTATCTTTATAATTTCAGCCCATGCTTTCAATCCCCCTTCTCACTTGTATCTATCTCTCTATCTGATCTCAAGTTCACCAATCAATGTTTGTGCTCAGGGGTTTTTTGTTTTGTTTTTGTAATAAATTATCACCAACATAAAAATTGAAGTAATTATAAAGTACACTACCAAGCTGCAATGAAAAGAAGAAATTTCGGGGAACTACAGGCCTGTCAGTTTGACCTCAGAACCAGGGAAGCTCATGGAGCAGATCCTCTTGGGAGTCATCATGCGGCACTTGAAGGGCAAGCAGGCGATCAGGCCGAGTCAGCATGGGTTTATGGAAAGCAGATCCTGCTTGACGAACCTGATCTCCTTCTATGACAAAGTGACGCGCTGGGTGGACGAGGGAAAGGCTGTGGATGTGGTCTACCTTGACTTCAGCAAGGCTTTTGACACCGTCTCCCACAGCATTCTCCTCAAGAAACTGGCTGCTCTTGGCTTGGACTGGCGCACGCTTCGTTGGGTTAGAAACTGGCTGGATAGCCGGGCCCAAAGAGTTGTGGTAAATGGAGTCAAGTCCAGTTGGAGGCCAGTCACTAGTGGCGTCCCCCAGGGCTCGGTGCTGGGGCCGGTCCTCTTTAACATCTTCATCAATGATCTGGACGAGGGCATTGAGTGCACCCTCAGTAAGTTTACAGATGACACCAAGTTAGGTGTGTGTGTCGATCTGCTCGATGGAAGGAAGGCTCTGCAGGAGGATCTGGATAGGCTGCACCGATGGGCTGAGGTCAACTGCATGAAGTTTAACAAGGCCAAGTGCCGGGTCCTGCACCTGGGGCGCAATAACCCCAAGCAGAGCTACAGGCTGGGAGATGAGTGGTTGGAGAGCTGCCAGGCAGAGAAGGACCTGGGAGTGATGGTTGATAGTCGGCTGAATATGAGCCAGCAGTGTGCTCTGGTGGCCAAGAAGGCCAACGGCATCCTGGCTTGGTATCCTTGACCAGCAGGGCTAGGGAGGTGATCGTCCCCCTGTACTCGGCTCTGGTGAGGCCGTACCTTGAGTACTGTGTTCAGTTTTGGGCCCCTCGCTACAAGAAGGACATCGAGGTGCTTGAGCGGGTCCAGAGAAGGGCGACGAAGCTGGTGAGGGGCCTGGAGAACAAGTCCTACGAGGAGCGGCTGAGGGAGCTGGGCTTGTTCAGCCTGGAGAAGAGGAGGCTCAGGGGCGACCTTATTGCTCTCTACAGATACCTTAAAGGAGGCTGTAGTGAGGTGGGGGTTGGCCTGTTCTCCCACGTGCCTGGTGACAGGACGAGGGGGAATGGGCTAAAGATGCGCCAGGGGAGTTTTAGGTTAGATGTTAGGAAGAACTTCTTTACTGAAAGGGTTGTTAGGCACTGGAACAGGCTGCCCAGGGAGGTGGTGGAGTCACCATCCCTGGAAGTCTTCAAAAGACGTTTAGATGTAGAGCTTAGGGATATGGTTTAGTGGGGACTGTTAGTGTTAGGTTAGAGGTTGGACTCGATGATCTTGAGGTCTCTTCCAATCTAGAAATTCTGTGATTCATGATATTGTTAGTTTCTTCATTGAACTTTATGTTTTAATCATTAGCATTTACATGCAAGGTCTTCACACAATATCCAAAATAGCATTTTCAAGCTTAGTCTTGCACTGCATCTTTACTTCTCTTGGTTCTAACAGCTGGCTTCCTCGCTAACTGGTTAATAATACTCCATAAGTAATAAGACCATCTCTAACAAAAATAATGCTCTAGCTCTTCCCTCTTGGATCTCCACTCATACAAACAAAAAAATCAAACTAAATGCATCCCTTATTAACATCAGAATAAAATCTGAGCAGTTATTTGTTAGTAAATCCACATTCTTGTATTTGGTCAGAACATGTGTATAGATCCTCTACTCGCTGTAGGATAAAATGGCAATCAGATTACTTGTGTTTCTTTTTTTTTTTTTCTTTCTACTAGGTCTTCATTAGTAATATGACAATGCTGACAGTGGTATGATTTTGCTGAAATATCTTCGCACAGTTATAATGTAAGTATCCTTTATGCTTGAAGGACTTCCTAAAGAACAAAATACCCATGGAGAAAATGATAGCCCTGCAGACTCTGGATGTAAAATACAGAGTCTATCCTCAAACAGAGGGTGTTAAGATGGACTTGACACAACCTTTCAAAGTAGGTTTGGATGAGTATGGAGAAACTCTTCAAAAGACTTGTGGACCAGTCTTATGAGCTTAAAAATCTCCTGCCCCTTTACTGAAGGTCACAGCAATTCTCTTTACAGAGAAGAGCAAGGGAATAATGTACACAGAAGCACAAGGGTTGGTCCAAGAAAACTGAAAAGAGTACAAGGTGTAAATACTGTGGGAAGTAGCGAAGTAGTAGAGTACATTTTGAAAGTATAAGGTTTGAAAAAATAGGTATCCTACTTATCACAGGATAATGACAGAAAAGGCCATCAGGTGAATATTTGAGTTGAAAGAGAGACAGGTCTGAGAGAAAACAAAAAAAAAAGATGACTGAGATTGAAAAGACTTGCTAATTCCTGTTGTTTGACCAGACCAGTAAGTCTTATATTCCTACCACTTTATATCATTAATGCATTTTCCAAATGAAGTAACAGGACTGCCTCCTGTATGATTAGAAAGTAAGAAATACAGGAAATGACTCAGAACTACTAGTATTAACTTTAAAGAATGTTTTACTTTTTCCTTAAAATAAAGGGGGGGAAAAAAAACACAAAAAAACTTGCAAGTTTTTGTTTTGTTTTGAGAGAAAGAGAGAGAGAGAGAGAGAGAGATTTAAGGGTGAAAGAGCTCAGAGTACCTAGTTTTGTAAATATTCCACTATCCTGGCAGATTCTACATCATCTTTTACTCGGTGAAACTCGCTTCAAGCATGTCTTAAGCTTTATCGACTCACATAGCTCATTGCTTCTGTACTTAGCTCTGGACTTGTTTGCTATGTAGGAATGCAATAAGCTTTTTAGAAAAGCAGCTGATTTTGTACACTGGTTTTTAAGTCAGTATAAATAAAAAAAATATCTTTTTGATAAAGAACCTGAAGACTACTTCCCAAACAGGTCCCAGCATCGTATCAATGCCATCTGGCCTGGTTTCAGATTTCCTCCTTCACCAAATTCAACTGTTTAGGTCAATTCCCTTTTCCTCAGGCAATCTTCCAGAATTCATCTTGCATCTGTCTTTCTTATCAAAAGCTAAGAAAAGGTACAAAGTTTCATGAAAATACTGACTGAAATTCCTTTGTTAGTATATACATCAGTTGGCTTCAAGAGGTTACTTTTCACAGCATGTTTATGCAAACGAATTAAAAAACAGTGACTTTCTATAACAAGGATCACACAATTTGTTTGTAAATCTATCAGAAAGCACTAAAAATAAAACTGTTTTATAAGACAGCAGTATCACATCAATGCTACAGCCTCACTGTGAAAGAGAGAGAGATTGCAGCAAGCTTCTGGACTGTTTTCCCACTATATAATTGCAGCCCACAGCTTCCATCTCATTCTATTATAAATTTAAAAGTCTAGATATACATACACTATCCTACCTCATCTGGCAAATGTAGACAGTATTGTCTACAGGTACTAAAACTGCAAATGTCCTGGAAATCTAAAAAATGTATTTGAACAAGCTGTTACTGATATTTGCAAAAAAATAAAAATGTGGAAGAAAATGTTGAGAGTCAAACCTACCACGTCAACCAGAGTTTCTCCCTCCTCCTGCCTGCTGTTCTCCTAGCAACCCTTCATTTTCAGGGTGCTGAAATGGAACATACATTGGTTGCAAGTAATTTGTTTTCCCTTTTCTTCATGGAATTATCTAACAACAATGGCTAATGATAATAAAACTAATTAAAACTTAAGTTGTATGCTCTAAGGACATCACCACATTAAAACAATGGAATAGAAATGAATGCCTGATTGCAAATTGTTTGTTTACAGTGCAGCTAATCATGCTGTAGAGCTAGGATAAGAAGGGTCTACACAATCCTCTTATGCGACAAAGTAAGTCCCAGAGCAAAGGTAGCTGAGTCCTATGAGTGCTTGATGACATCGAAGAAGTCTGAAATCAGCAATATTTTGGCCTGACTGAAACAAAATTGAATCAGTTTAGAAGCCACACTACCTAAGTTGCAGTAGGCAAAAGCAGGGACTGGGAGAATTAAGACCAGTTTTGAGACCATCCAGGGGCACTAAATGTGTTCAAGTCCATGGGACCTGATGAGATGCATCCACTGGCCCTGAGGGAACAGGCAGATGAAGTTGCTCAGCCACTGTCCATCATATTTGAGAAGTCACAACAGTCTGGTGAAGTTCCCAGTGACTGAAAGAGAGAAAACAACCCCAATTTTTAAAAAGGGAAGACTCAGGGAACTACAAGCCAGTTACTCTCACATCTGTGCCAGAACACGGAGAAGATCCTCCTGGAAACTACACTAAGGCACACGGAAAATAAGGAGGTGACTGCTGGTAGACAACATGGCTTCACTAAGGGCAAAAATCATGCCTGGCAAATTTTTGCCTTCCACAATGTAGATACAGAGTTGGTGGACAGGGCAGAACAACTGACGTCACTGGCCTTAGGACCTGGGAGTGTTGATGGATAACAAACTCAAGATGAGCTGGCAAGGGGCACCCGCAGCCGGGAAAGCCAACTGTGTCCTAGGCAGCATCAAACACAGCATGGCCATTGTGGTGAGGGAAGGGATTCTCCCTCTCTACTCTGCTCTCTTAAAACCCCACCTGGAGTCCTGCATTCAGCCCTGGGGCACCCAGCACTTCTTGTGCTTGGCATGGATGTATTAGAACAAGACCAGAGATGGGCACAAAGATGATCAAGTCTGGAGCACCTCTCCTGTGAAGACAGGCTGAGGGATTTGGGGTTGTTCAGCCTGGAGAAGAGAAAACTCCGGGAAAACCTTGGAGCGGCCTTTCACTACCTGAAGGGGCTCACAGGAAAGCCAGGGACTCTTTGTCAGGGAGTGTAGCGATAGGTCGAAGAATAACTAAAAGCGGGGGATTTAGATTAAACGTAAGGAATAAGTTCTTTACTCAGAGCATGGTGAGGCACTGGCACAGGCTGCCCAGAGAAGCTGTGGATGCCCCATCCCTGGGGGTGTTCAAGGCCAGGCTGGATGGGGCTTTGGGCAACCTGGGCTGGTGGGAGGGGGCCCTGCCCGTGGCAGGGGGAAGTTGGAATTAGATGATCTTTACATCCCCTTCCAACCCATAAGAACACTATCCCATACTGTGCAACACTATAAAACTGCAGACAGATCTGAACGAACTTTTAAGTTACCTCAACGCTCCTCCAAAAAAAGAGGTATGATCATAGGCCTGATGCAAATCTTTCTAGACATTAAAGACATCATCTTTTTAATCACTGTCTGAGGCAGAGATCAATTTCTGGATTACCCTGACCTTAAGAAGAAGGATGGTTCTTTGATCTAGCATTACAATTCTCGGATTCAAATTTCCTGAGACTTTCTTTTTATGCATTCTAGGGGCCTGGATGTTTATGCTCCACATAAAAATGCCATTTTCATGTGGAAGAAATCCACATCTGATGATTCTAAGTATTTCATAAGAATATAAGAATGAGATTGCACAAGATCAAGGATCTAGTTAACCTGATTTGCTTTCTTCATAGGACCAGATGCTACAGGTGATAGAATAACCTTAGCTGTGGCATTTGATATCTTTGCAAACATAGAATTACCGAATGGCTCAGGTTGAAAGGGACTTTAAAGATCATCTTTTTCTATATAAAACACCTTCTAGTACACAACCTTCATTCATGCCCTTGGGCAGGTCCACTATCTTCAATGAATAAGCATAAAACATATGGAAAAACAGTATGCAAATGTGCCATTTAATAATATACCACCTTGCATACACTCTGAAGAAGAAATTAAAAAAATGTGTAAAAGTCTAGTGCCATTGAGAAATGTAAATTAACTACTCTTGCCAACAATACACACAAATGGTCTTCTACAATTGAAAGTCAATATAAATTTTGATATAGAAATCAACAGGAGCAGAAATAGGCCCCCAAAACATGTTCAATGGAGATGGGTTGCTAAACCAAAGGTTTTTTTATCCATCACGCTTCTAAATTTGGTAGGTAAATGTTGGTATTTATCTTCATATGTTTATAAACATACTTCCTCATGTGTACATTGCAATTATTTCTAGACAAATAAACATTTAACTTGTAGTCTAAGAAAGATTCTACGACCATGTTCTTCACTGAGAACTTGAATGAAACATGACTGAGAAGTACAGGGAGTCAATGTTTTCAGTGTTTATTTTGAAACCTTGCTCGGGAGCTGTCTTGCTGATGAGAACAGACATCAAAAACCTTTGTTATTATTTAAAAACAAACAACAACAAAAAACAAACAAAAAACAAACAAACAACAAAAAAAATCACGAGTTAAGTCTGTAGACTGGCTATGGCCACCCAGATCATTTTGGTTTTCATTAGGAACACCAAAAAAATAAATCTCCAGATACACATGGCTTTTTTTCCCCCCCTAATTTTCTATTCTTTCTTTGTCCAGTTATAATGAGAGACTATTTACTCTTAAACAGGAGTCATGCTTTTCCAAATATGGAGTCTTAACCACAAAACAGACATATCTGACACATTCTCCTGAAACGTTTTCAAACATTGAATTACCCTAACAGGACAACCTTTTGAGCAGCACATCTCAACTCTGATCTCTCATGTGCATTTATTAGCTAGCTAAAGTATTATTACAATTATAAAGTATTAAGGTATTATTACATGAAGAAACATGAACATTACTGACCCTTCAGCTGCCCATCTACTTCGCCCATTATTTCAGGTAAGTATCAATGGCATTTAATATTTCAAAACACGAGGTACCTATCCTGGCAATCCTTTGATTTTGAAAAGTATCTTCTCTCTTATCATAGTATGACTTTTGTTCTCTAAAAGAAATTCTTTTATATCTGGCAAATAATGTTTGCCAGTAGTGGCACAACAACAGTCTCATATAACATGTCATCTTACAATGGATGTCCAGTTAGACTCTCAGAAACATTGTTTGATTTCTATTATTCAGCATTCAGATTTCAAAGCTTTCAAGTTTTCTGGGTTTTTCAAACGAAGACATCTTTTCATAGAGGAAAAGCATTATTCCAGTACTATTACCGGAAAAAGACATTCAAGTGGCATTTGGTCTTATATTGGAATACATGTAATAAAGATCTGACTAGTTGTGAAGAGTCTACTTATGTAAAAGTGGTTGTAAAAAATTATTTTCAAGCGATATAGTTTCTTATCTACTATGCTTATACCTTTCTCATGCTCATTACTTTCAAAGGAAATGATAATATTGAATCCAAGGAAAATTTTGTAGTACAAACTACTTCACCTACTTCTACAGTCCTCCTGCTTTCCTGTAGGTTTATAGATATTCTATGAACACTTACTCAAGCAGTTAAAGTGAAATATCCCAGTAAAGTAATAATTTAAAATCTCCTATAATTTCTTGTCACAGTTGAGTAAACATTATTTAATTGGAGTAACTATTGAAAAACTTGTGCTCTTTCAGTAAGTTTAGTGAATTCATTCCGTTTCACAAAGCAAAAAAATATACTGGAGATGCTGCAAGAATTATGGGGAAAACATTTATTTGTTAAGCTTGTGCCTGGTTTTACCACAATTAAATATTTCAGCTACAATTCTGTTAACCACACTTACAGTTGTTGATTCTGATGTTGCTGATTCAAGAATCAAAGTGCTCTACATGAGGTTGGCTTCAACCCCCAAAATCAGAATTTTCTTCCTGAGAAAGGCCAGTCTCTTTGCACAAATCACTTGGCAATCTTTACAACAGTATTATAACTTACGTAAAGAGAAAAGTAGGTTGATACCACTAGATATAAACCTAAAATTAAGGTACATTTTTAAGTCTCTTTCCACTAGCAGTCATTTTGAATAAGCAAAGATCATAACAATAAAATGTCTCAGCAGAAACAGAAAGCTACCTTTTCAAGGACTGATCAGCATAGCTGCACTATGTTAATGAATGTGAAGTTCTGCATGCATGCCAAATAAAGGTTGGTATCTTAGGCACTTGAAGTACTCATAATTCATTGGAGTATCAGCTTGAAGGTGCAACAAGCAGATAAGTTTTGCTTATAAGCACAACATACTGTTCTTTGACTCTTGTACTTGATAGATATGCTTTGCATGCAAACTTCTGAAATGACTGTGAGTGTCCATTGCGCCCAGTGGTTACATTCTGCACATGGCCTCACAGCTTCCAGCTGCAACGAGAAATCTTACAGCAGAAGCCAACTCAGGTGGCAGATGAAAGTTATTCAGCTCCTCCTCAGATTCATTCATTATTCCTAGTGAAATTGTTCTGTTATGGGGATAATACACTCCCGTGACATTTCCTATTGAACTTGAAATGTATCTGGAAGAAAGAACCTATTCTATTCTTCAGATGCCTCAAGTCAGAAAGTTGGAAAAAAAGTGAAAGCAAAAATCCACCCTTTCTTGCAGCTTGGACATTGTAAGACTACCACTTTGGTGGACTAGCCTAAATTTCAGAATGGAAGTAAAGAATCGCCTAATGAAGAGACTATTACCCTTGTCATTTATACTTATCCTACAGAAAAGTATTTCTGACTATGTAATAGTCAGAAAGCTCAGAGTTCTTTCTTCATTCCTGAAGATACCAAATTCATGCAAGCAATATCCAGCAACAGGACTAAGTGCAGTAAGGAACCTTGTAAAATTCACCAAAGACAAGAACAAAGTCTAGCAGCTAGGAAGGTAGAACCCATTGTAACAGACAACACCGCAGGCTGGGGATTGTCTGGCAGGAGAGCGATTTTGCTGAAAAGAATGTGGGAATGTGGTAGACAGCAAGCCAGTGAGCTATGGCACCAAGGAAAGCCACAGTTTTTCTGGGTTGTATGAACCACAGCAGAGCCAGGCGATTCAGGAAACATTATCCCCCTTTACTTTTCTCCTGCTAGACATCATCTGGATACTGTGGTACAGTTTTGGGCCACCCAACACAGGAAAGACTTGATAAACTAAAGGGAGTTCAGAAGAGAACCATCAAGTCCTGAAGTATCTGCCCTGCTAGGAGAGGCTAATGGAACTGGGTTGCTTCTGCCCGGAGAAGAGGTGGCTTTAGGGACACCTAACAGCAGACACCCTCCTGCCCTGGAACTACAGTGAGGTCATCAAAAAGATGGAGCCAGGTGCTACACACTCCTGCAAGTGGGTGGATGACAGACAACATCAGTAAGTTGGAAGAAGAAAGGTTCAGCCTGGCTAAAGGGAAAGCATTTTTTCCCCACGAGATCAGCCCAGCAGTGGATCAGGTTGCCCAGAAATGTCGTGCTGCCTCTATTCCGGGAAGCTTCCACAAAATGTGATTGGAGAGAGCCCTGAGCAATCTGGTCTGACCCACACCTGACCCTGCTTGGATGGTCTAAGCTTTCCTGACATCCCTGCCAACCTGAAGGATCTAATGATCCCCTATGTACACTTAGACTTGAACGTGTGGCATTCCAAAATACACACAAGGTATGGTCATAAATTGGAATTAGCAAAGGGCACAAATAAACATAACAGCGAAGTAAAAAAGGGAACAACCCTATGTCAAACCTACTTACTATACTATTCAGCTGCCAATTCAGTCCTGTCTCTAATGCTAACCCCAAGACATCCATATGGCATTTTTTTTTGTAGTTTTTGTTTTTAACAATGGGCTTAGAACTGCAATAGGCATGTCACAATATCTCTCTCAATTTTTGAAATAAATTATTAGTAAAACTTGGAAGTCTTACAGTCTCAATCTCTAAGATAGCAAGATCCACTCTCCTAGGGATACGTAAAGGCTCAATGCTGAGCACCTACATAAACTCTCAAATATAAGCCATGCCAATTGTTCCACAGAAATCACAGTGGTTATAGTTCAGCACATGCCAGTACTTGACAGGACTAGTGGAAAACTGTGTCTGGCCTTTGTCACAGAAAGGCATAAAGGCATATGGCCATAGCTCTCTTTTTTCTTTTAAAGGACTAGTCATAATCTAGGGAGTCCAAGCAATAGGCATATAAAAATGACACTATCTCCTAGATAAGGAGTGCTCAAGTTTCAACTTGATTTTCAATTTGCAGGTAAGTTGCTCAGATAGGCAGTTTGTTCGAAGGTTTTATTTCTCCCGTCAGCCAGTCTGGTGATAGTATTTGGTGCTAAAGCAGTATTTTCACCAAAGCAGAATGGTGCTTCCCTGTGTCTTCTGTTCATTTCAGCCTTTTTAGTGTATTTGATGCCCTCACAGCACCTACACTGACCACTGCCTCTCCCTCCTGAGTCTGAGCACCACACACAAAGAGCGTTAAGAACATTGCGGTTATGGTTTAGCTCATAGTTCTCTGTTGTACTTCTGATACCGTAGCTAGCTCCAATGACCACACTTTCCCCAAAATATTTAAAAAAGCACACATTTTTAACTGCATGCTTTACTTATAGCTCAAAGACTGATACATAAAAAAAAATGTGAACAAAACCAAAACTACTTCTATTCTTTCACGTAAACACTTGAAGACTGTGCATTCTATCACATCAATGTCAATAAGAAGGTACTGCATTTCCAGAGATGATGACGGCTCGTTGCTTTTGGTAAAATAAAGTCTATGCTGATTTTTGGTACCTTAGCAACTAAAAAAAAAACAACCTTATTTGATATCATGCTCAATACATGAAATGTAGATCAGACCGTAATAAATGTATACTGTAAGATAAAGGGTACTTAAAGACGTGAAAATACATTAAGGCAAATGTATTTGTCAGAGCAGTTTAACAGATTATTTTACTGAAATCTGATCATTTCTGCAATACTTCTATCAAAATCAGTTTTAGTGGTACCAAAAAATACAGCATTGTCCTGGTTTCAGTTAGGAGTTAATTTTCCTCCTCGTAGCTGGTATGGTGTTTCGTTTGGGATTTAGGATGAGAATAACAATGATAACATACTGATGTTTTAAGTGTTGCAGAGCAGTGCTTACACTAAGCCTAGGACTTTTCAGCTTCTTGCTCTGTCCTGCCAGCGGGCAGGCTAGGGGTGCAGCAGGATCTGGGAAGGGACAGACCCAGGACAGCTGACCCAAACTGGCCAAAGGGGTATTCCATACCATCTGACGTCATGCTAAACAATATATAGGGGTGGCTAGCCGGGGTGGGGGGGCTGGCTGCTCGGGGATAGGCTGGGCATCGATCAGCCAGTGGTGAGCATTGCATTGTGCATCACTTGTTTCGTACACATTATTAGTAGTAGTACTATTATTATTCTTATTTTCCTGTCTTAATCTCAACTCACAGGCTTCACTTTCCCGTTTCTCTTCTCCATCCCAGACAGGGAGGGAGTAGGGTGAGCGAACAGCTGCGTGGTGTTTAGCTGCCGACCAGGTTAAACCACAACAAACATATACTGAAGAACAGTCTGCTTCTAAAATTTGCCTCTAAGTGCATTGTTTTGACAAATACATTGTAACAGACTCCTAAAATACAAACATTTAGGTCACTGATCTCCTGAAAGTGAATATGCAGCACATTATGTAACAATAAGGCCTCTATTTGAGGGACAGTAACAATGAGCTTACATAACAAGTATGCTTTGAGAAACCTACATGCTGATTTACCTTATTCAGTATCCTAAGTATAACCGTAAACAATCTTTTAGCATATTTATATCAGCACATTTACAAGCATTTGTTAATTGATTGCAATGCTCTATAAAAATTTCAGTGAATCTATACTAGGCTAGAGGTAGCTTATGAATTTAGCTGCTAGTAAAAAGATCCAAAAATTTTGCCAATGAAATGAGGCATTTCTTCAAGTTACTATTAAAGACACAGTGTAAACGTATATTCTAAAACTTGGTATTTGCCTGTGACTTTTCAACTACGGCAATTCTGCAGAGTCATATGAGTTACTGAGGCTCTATGTCAGGAAAAAAATGACAAAATTATATATAATCTGTGTAGGAGGGGTTTTCTGGAAATCTGGAGTGTTGTTTTTTTTTTTTTTTCTTTTGGCAAAATTTTACTTGGTTCCTTCCCAGCTGATGGAAAGAAAGTGTGATCACTGGTGGCAAAACTTCTGGTCTGTGTAAAACAGCCTTCACACCTGTTGTTTCCTAGTCACATTCACAGACACTGGGTTTCAAATGTGTAGTCTTCACTTGCTTTGAACTTGATCAAGTCTTTATCCAACTGCTACATGTGATGACTCAGGCCAGATAGTTACAACAGTACTTCATGTTTAGGAAAACAAATTTACAGTGCTTTCTGGATGGAAGCACATATGTAGAAGAGGCAGTGATTAACTGGAAACACACTCAGAATCACACTGAATCTAAGATTCTATGCAACCAAGATACACCATACATATCAGTCCTCCCAAAAAATCTCATTCAATACATGGGTAAAAATATAACTTCAAACTCTCTTCCACCCCCCAACCACTTCACTGATTGTCAAACACAAAATATATTGCTCAAACACCACAGAGCCCTAAACACCTAAAACTTGTGTTCGGCAAGCATTCACAAAAATGGAGACTGCAAGAAAAGAACCTTAAATTCAAACCCTCCTCCCCCCCATCAAAGTTCTGTTTCAACACATTCTCATTTTCTCAAATACATATAAATATTCCCATAAAACACAGCAGCCACCTTACCAAGACCTGGCTTTAAGTCCTTACAACCATGCATTTGGATCAAGGAAAGGATTGTTCAAGAGAGAATTATGGTTTGCACTTCTGCCAGGTGAGTGTCACACAGTATCGCTTCCTTACCAGCAATCACAATCTCTGTCTCCATTATTCAGTCAAGTGTTGTGTTTTGCAGGAATACACAACTACTGCATCATCTCTGCAAATGATTTGAAAGCAGCTCCTTGTAAGAGTGTAACGATGTTTTACAAGCAAACCCCAAAACACATTAAGCAGAAAAGAAACTTCCTCATTTAATTTCCATCCCCATCCTCCATTTCACAGAACTAACATTCATTTCACAGTCCTTCCAATTCTCTGCAAGCTCAAAGTGAGAAAAAAAATCACAAATCTTCCAGAATCTAAGATTTTTTTTTTGTGGCACCTAAGAGCTGTTGCTTTGTGTTTGTGCTTTTCTCAGCAGAAAGCAATTGCCTTTTTTTTCTGTGTTTTTCTAACTATAAATTGGTGATTCACAAGATCTATGGTAGTACTCTTTCTATTAAAAAACAAACAAAACACAACAAAAACTTGTACTGGTAACTACACAGGCTTTATCTTACTACAGTTCCCATATTTTGCTGGTCATCCATTGTATGCTGAGCACATGAACTGCCCACGGATCACTACTGTGGTGCATTTAACTTGAAAGGAATTCTTCAATATGCAGTATCTTTCATTTACTAGCGCTGCCTCCCTTCGTTTTGCTTTCTTCCTCACTTTAAAGAGTAAAAAATAGGGATATTTGCTGTTTACATGAAGATGGAGTCACACCTAAATTTGGCGTTTGGTTCATGACTGTTTCTTAGAGATAACTAAGGTCTTTATCTTGCAATAGTCCTAAGCTTTCTCTAAGATACTTTGTTCAAATGTAAAATGGGCAAAGAAGCAGGCAATTTATCTCGGACTCCAGTAGGGTAACTGAGACTAGTTTATATTTCTACAGAACTATCATAACTACGTTTGTAGTAACAATCACCCATGAGACTTTCATGAAGCAATGCCAACAAAAAGTTTTACCTCTATCTAGATACTGATGCCTGTAATTCCACCTTCTCTTACAGCTTCTGATGCAAATTATGCTGCATATGCACAGGTTGCAGATTAAGAAGATACATCTCTGGTAACTAAAGTAGATGGTGAGTCGATAGCAAGTAGATGCAGTGTGAGCTACGGCCCCTCTGAAGTCAACAATCTCAGCCAGCTGCAGGGAAAGTGTCCACCCCATTACCTGAACTAACTGAAGACAGGATGACTTATCCACCAGGAATGCCCATTTCCCTTACTAACTGTAAGGAAACCCTTATCAAATACCTGAGACTTGGACCGTAACTTTCACAGGGTTTAGTCTTAAACCATTTTACAACACCAAGACCAAACTGAAGCAGTAGAATAAGATGACTTTGTGATGTGTACCCCCCCACCCCTCATGACAATAACAAGTCTAGAAACAGATAAAATACGGCATATTAGGAGGAAGGGAAGACAGCTAGAAGGAAGTTTTCCAGAATGGAAATAACATGAACCATGCTATTTTAAGAAAAATACCGTAACACACAACTTCCAATCTATTAAACCTGTGGGACATAAGAAAATAAATGGCTGGGAAGATAACAGGGCAATACCCATAAAAAAAGCCAAAAAGAACAAGGTGAAAAATGGGGTGTCAAAGCCAAAAAATGTACCATGCAGAGCAGGTAGGCAAAATTGCCTTTAGGGCAGTTTGTTTAGACCAGGGAGTATAAAAAGAAACCCAAAAGAGATCAAAGAGAAAAAATATTAAGTCTTGGTGAGAAAGAACACACTCAAAGATCTAAAAGAGAAAAGGTAGTATAGAGTCAGGCAGCTATTTGGTGAGATCTTAAATTTTATATGGATCAAAGGACACACTTCAGAAGAGAGTGCTTCTGAGCAAGAAAGCAGATTACAAAGCAGATCAGCATAAATGATAGAGGATGGAGGATATAAGTTACACAGGATAGAAAGTGAAAAGAAATAGCTCAAAGTGGGGGCTCACACTAGCACAGGGAATTCTGCTGGATACTGCAGAAGGATAGAGCAAGGAGCTAGAAAGCTCTTGCTAGGGCCAATCTTGCTATACTGCATCAATTTAATTTCAAGAAAACAGGAGACAATTATGAACAATTTGGGACCAGCATTTATAACAGGTTTGTTCTCATTATGAAGCAAGACAGTTCCTGAACTCTTTACACTTACCAAAACACAAACGAAGATAACAAGGTCTTAAATACAAATAAGCAGGTTCTTCAAAAAAGGCATCATGTTCCTGAAGTCACGCCTCATTTTTTTCAGCTGTATATGTTGCTCCTATCCAAGATACTATCTCCACACACAAACTTTGAATTTAAAAGATAACTACTAAATTTTAAACTTTAAAGACTTAAGGCAACAGAACGTTTTTAAACTTAACATTTCAGTTGTAATTCTCAATTACCTCTTGCCATGATTTAAAGTTGCAGTTGTAACATACAAATTCTAATTTGTGCCTAAATCTTACATTCTATCTACTCACTTACATTCAAAATCACTGTATACCAAACCAATTCTTCAATTTGTTCCAGTTCTTAATTTTTAGATCAATTATTCAGTTAGTGATTATTTTGGAGCTATTTATAATTACGAAATATTTATAAGAATTGTATGCCATCAACTATGCCTGTTCACAGCATCCCCTTTTTGACGATGCTTGAACATCAAAGCCTCTTTCTTCGGGACTCACTTTTCATGAAGACACCTAACAATATTCTTCTTCTTATGCAACTTGGCATAGCTATTTAAGATTACAGATCTGAACAGAATGATTACATATTATGAATATTTCTCTTCTCTCCAAGACTTTTTCAGCTTTTTGCACTAGCAGAAAAGCTAATGGATTTAAGAAATAAACCAATAAGAAATGGTATCAGACTAGAAGATATTCACCTATATTTTTTCATGAGTAAATGATTTTTAAGTACAACCTAGTAAGAACATATTATGAGTGGAATTTGTGCTATAAATAACTGCTAATTGCCAGTATGAACTTCTTACATAGATTGTTCTAGACAAATTGATTTTTTGCTAAGATATACAAGTATAAAAACACACGTTGAAAGAATAATGAACAGGGAAACTACAAATAAGAAAAAGCAGTGAATTCAGGAATTTGGGTAAACTATCCCTCAGAGTGAGTTATACTTCTGCTTTTCAACAGCTTGAGAACAAAAGAGACAATCACAACTCGCTATGAGAGGGTACACATACCACTGGTTTCTACCCAGTGTACCTACTTCCAGTAACAAAGTGAGTTGGTACTAAAATTATAGCTTCTGGCCTTATATGGGATCTAAGCTCCAGTTTCAAGATCCTGTACATACACACAATAGGAGAGAGCCCTGCCCTGGACAGCTTGCAACATAAACAGGAAATGAAGTTAAGAACTAAGTGCATGAAATAAAGGTCTCCAAGGTGAGGACTCAGTCAAGACCAGATCAGTGCCAAAACCAAGCATAAAAAAGGCTCTATTTTATATTTTATTAGCCTTACTATAACATCTATTCATATGGCTTCACTTCCCCTGAAGTCAATGGAAAGCACACTATCACATGCAACATATTTCATGCTCAAGTGCCATTATCATTTTGTCTTATCTATGTGCTTTCAAGACTTCTCTTTGTTGAGTCATCATTAAACGAAAAGCTCAAAATATCCCTGTTTTTACAAACGAATCAAGTATTCCCTCTATTGTAAAGGCGGTAAGTTTTTTGATTTGTTTTGTTTTCAAATAATATCTTTCCTGATCTTTTGTGATTTCTTGTTGATTTCATATCACAGCTATCTGGCCTGTATTTTAATGGAAAAGACAGCTCTATTCCTAACTCATGGCCAAAGCTTAACAAAAGCATCTTCTTGTCTATCACAGCCTCTGTACAGCTCTATTTCCACATAGCAAGCATGGTTATATAACAGAACGCATTTTTCTCATAACACATTTCATCTACATGCAAAGCCCAGTAGGATAAGTTCCTTCTAGATTGGTAATGGAAAAAAGAAACCAAATTGTTACACGAGCATAAACCTTGTCCCATCCCTTCAACAAGCCTATCATTGCCTCTCTCATTTTCTTTTGCTCTCCTCAATCTTCAAGAACAGCAGGGAATTTTCCTGCATATTTTGTGGAAAATGTGTGTGATCTGAACTGTGATATGGCAAGAATCCTTTGGTCTTCATCAACTACTTAGAACTACCTGATGTCGCTGAGAGACTCCTTGATACCCTTTGTCTCTGAGTTCAGCATTCTGAGAAGGCTTTCTTAATTTCTATCACCAGCTCCTATTATCAGTAGAGACAGTTGCTTTTGATTTATCTGTTCTTTATTCTCAGAAGTTGTATTATGTACATGTATAACATCAGCTGCTATGCTATCCCTGGAGCTTACACAAGTCTGAGTGGTTTCAAGTCAAAATATAATCCTACCTGCTATTCATTAGTTCAAATGAACTGAGAACTTCCCAGTTCTTTTTCAGGGAACTAATCAAATCTTACTGTACTCCTGTCTAGACAACATGAAAGTATAATTGCATATGACACTGCATACAGCTGTCATTTTAAAAATAATTACAAGGGCACTGACAGAAACAGCAATTTTGTTTCTTGTAAAAAACAGCAGTCCATCATAAAAGTCATATGTCACCTGTATTAGAGTTGTAAAAGAAGTGTTCAGTGAATTATACGGTATTCAGTCTGGAAGACAATGCATGAGAAGGCGTGCTATCATTCACACAGACTTAAAGGAAAAACAGTTGCTACTTCAAATGGAGGAATTGTTTGCATGTGTGAAGAATTTTGCGTGTCTAGGTAATAACAACAAAGCTAAAGTTATCTGTGTCTTTGCAGTATTAGACCAAGAAGAAATAATATTAAAGTGCAATCCAGAATATGGAATACTAGAGCAAATATGCAACATGAAGCTAACAACCAGGGCTTGCAGCAAGTTAAAAACAGAAGCATCTGTCAAAAGCCATATAAAGTAACGTTCAAATAGAAACAGAGGAAATAAATCAACAGAAAGATAAAAAGATTAAGCAAGGAAGTCACTGAAAGATGTCTTCAAGAAACCATCTGAAAGCATGAGTCAGATTAAAGTTGTTGAAGCAACACCACCCAACCTCACAACCTCTCTTCTGCTTTGGACTCCAATTTATACAGCTCTCCATAACTGACCTTATTGGAACTTAGTGATAATTGAAAAGGTCTACTGACATAATGAAAACTTCTGTCTTAAAAATTTCTCTCTGTTCCTTGTAGCATATTTAGTCCTCAGCACACCTCAGACAAAGGGGAAAAGGTCACATGAAGATGGTAGCAGCACAAGGAAAAACCATTAAGAGCAGTTATCCAAACATATTTTTTCCTTTATGCTCTTTAAGAGGAGGTTGAGAACTCAATGAAGAGATGCAATGATAAACAGGTTACACCGAGAACAAACAACACAGTACCAAGTTCCATTGTTAGCTTGTAGAAAACTAGTGTAAATCAAATGTTGTGTAAGCACCTAAAACAGAAACAAAGGCCACAGGGGCAACAGCTGTAACGTCAAGCACAGTGAAGTCTTCTAAGTGAGGCTAGTATTTTGGCTAAAAATTATGAGGGAATGATAACAAATGCAATCCTTTTAGAAAGACGGTTCTGAAGAGAGAAAGAGAGAGAGCTACTAAGGTTATCTAATGGAACTGTTTAGAGTTAATTTGACAGTGATCTAGCACAAATTCCATTGAAATTCCTATAATGCCTCTTTAGTCAATGTTGTCAGAGAAAATCATTCCATATTGCAAAGACAGAAAATAGAAGTCCACTTTCTCTTGTATCCCCATATTTGCATTTTTGTAGCAGCACCATACTGGCATGCTTATGTTCAGTTTAGCACTCCCAAAATTCTCTAGCACTATTTCTTAGTCAGCTTTCTCACATTTTGTTTTTTAACACTGAGAACCTCTTTGTATTCATCTTGATTACATTTCAGTCTGTTAACATCTGCCTCTTTGTTAACTGCTCTATTTTCAAGAGCCTTTCATGTCCAACTTTCCAAATGCCCTCCTAGATTAATTTCATCAGCAAACATGATTGGTACAATCCTCACTCACTTTATTTCCTCATTATAACCTTTTTGCCATTTTTTTCCCAACTACTGAACGCTGCTTCAGTACCTCATGCAAGTCATATAACTTACTAGAGTCCATACCTGTTAGATTTACTAAATTTATCACATAAAAATGTTCAGGGAACTATAGGTACACAAATGCAGACTTTGAGTTACACCACACCCAGTGTATACCCACATACAGAGAGAGACAAATGCTACATAGCACTTGCTCAATTACATTTTTTTCAGTTAATCAATAATTTATGAGATCTACTCTTTTTTCCCCACCCTAAAAAACTGAAAGTCTTATTTACCGTTTTATGATCTGCATACAGTTCTGACTGCAGTTCTGCATCTCTGCAACTAAGCATCAAACTCATCTATTGGATTTGTCTCCTCTTTCATTCTTCTTTACCTCATATGTTCTTAACCAGTCCTCAGAAGTTGAATGCCAGCAACTCCGAAACTTCTTTTGCCAGTTCTCTATGAATTTTGCTATCCAATACTACTGCCTTTACACACTGAAATTACAAAAGGCACTGAAGCAACAAAATCACAGCTGCCAAATGCAAGTCACTGAGAATCCAGGCTCATTCCTCCATCTCTGCACATTTCAGAATGCAATCGAAGGGACAGAAACATTATTGAGCAGAAGGATCTTCTGTTAGAGATGGAAGAAAATGAAGCTTTTGCATTTTATGAAACTTCAGAACTTGTATTTCTGAAGGTTTAGCCAGTGTTTTGGGAAAAGTACTTACCCTAAGGGCAGAAGTCTCTTTTACAAACTCTCTCCAAACACTTTGCTCATGCAGGCAATTTTTATAATAAGTTTTAAAAGGCGATAGATACTACAAAGATATCCATAACAGCTAGTAGGCTTTTTGAGGAAAGAAAAGTCCTACCTTCATGTAGGAAAAATAACTATTGGAACACAGAAAATAACAAAATAACTTGTTAATCTTACTATGCTACCACTTGATATGCTAGAAAATTACTACATGTAAGAGGAAAGGTGTTATAGTAAAAGGAAGATATTGATTTTAAGCATTTAATTGAAGCTGCAGAACTTTTTATTGTCTTGTATCTCTTTACTGAAATGTATTTGCCTCTTTTAGCAAACTTGAGCACAAAGTGTGTATTTCCCAGCTGGCTATTGGATTCAGGAAAATCTATAGAAATATAGCCTGTGCTATATAAAGCAGTAAGCAGTTGGTCTCAAAATACTTCAATTCACTGTAAGAAGTTTTTGTCTAACAGATTTCCAAAGCAGTGAATCTGAGCAGGATGTTGCATTACTTCTAGTTTAAATGCAAGTTAAAAATCTCAATGCCTTTTGTGCCAAGGAAAACTTCTCCCCTCTAAGCTTTCTACTGGAAAGAAATGAACACACAAATAGATATGCTCTAAACAGAGCAGAATTTTTCATCTGTAACTAATGACAGAGATAAATTATATGCATATATTAAGGCTAAGAGAACTTCACAAATGACTGTAACATTAGAGATGTGAAGCCTGAGAGTTGATGTTTACATTTGGTTCCAAATTAATGTTTACCATACATTTTGAACATTGAGTGTGGGGAATGAAATTCCCAAAGCTGTTCTTGTTCACATTAGAGTATACTGTAAGGTTGGGCAATTTTACAGAATTTCAAGACATTTAAGAACTGATAATCTTGTCATACTAACTGTTCTCATGACATCTCATCTATCTAAATTAGAAGAAAATAGTCTTTTCACTTTTTGAATGTTACCTAACAAAGTTTAGCTCTAATTCAACTATACAAATATTTTAGCAAAGGTGTTTCTCAAGATCTCTTCATGGTTCACCCTCTCAGAGAAATAGCACAGGGCTAGCCAGAACCTTGGTTTGATCCTTTCAGTTGAATCTTAACACTCTAATAACATAACACACTGATAACTGATCAACTGTCTTGCATTTGGTATAGCAATAGGATAGACTATGAGACATCTTGGCAGTCAACTACTTAAGAAAAAAAAAAACAGGAAAATGTTTTTATCTAAGCTGAAGAGAAAATGCAGGCTTCTACAGAAACATCCTGACGGTGGGAGAGAAGCTAATTTACATGTCATTCTCAGGCCAATGATCTGCAGAACATAATCCTACAAGGAGTGATTAGCTTCTCACTGAAGTAGTTAGGCCAGAGGAAAATGGGTAAATTAGTCTGTACTGCATTGGAAAAAGTAGATTAGTAGACATTAGATAAGTTTGAAAGGAAACAAGCAAACAAAGATTAACCTACCAAACATAGAGAAAAAAACTGACAAATTCTGACATATTACTTCATATTATGAAAGGCTAGTAGTCATCATGATAACTCTTCTACATATATTGATGGATTGAGTATCTGTTGCAAAAAGGGCCCCAAGCATCAGGAATATCTGTTACACTGCCCTCCCCCCTGTAGATCATTAAATATTCTTACTGAATGATCAATCAATCCTTGTTCACATTTTTTTCCTATTGTCTCTGGTAAGACAAGTTATGAGTGCAAGGACTACTTGCAGGAAGAAAAATCATGGGATGTTTACAGGTTGAAGAAATAACATACTGCACTTCAGGAGCAGGAGTTGGTCACAAAGCTATCTGCTTTATTATAAAATACATGAACAAGGGTAGAGGCAACACTTGGCCTTCAACCTTATCTTTCAGATTTCCCTACTTAAGTTACTGCAATGTGCAAAACTAATGTTGGATCAATGTGGTTTTTGTCCACCTGTTCCCCACCCCAGTACCCTTCCTCCTGAAATTTCAGGTCCAAGTAAAAGTAACTGACTTACATAGAAAGTCTTGGGGCAGGAAGAAATTGTACACCTCCCCCAACTCTAAATGCTCAGTTAAAGCGAAATACCAGGTTAACTCATTTTACTTGGATGATGTTCTTCTACTTCTTGCTATACTCAGCCATTGTTAGGCCCTTTAAAATTCATGTTGACCCTAAACTTTTTTGCCTTCTACTTCCTGATTTAAGAAGTTCTCTTATCCACCACAGTAGTAAATATTAAATGCCACTAATTATCACTTTAGTACATGAGCTCAGTACTTAACTTCAATACATCAGCATTATTTATGCTTTCAGAAAACCCACAAATACATTTATCCCTGTTCATGTGTGGAGTCGTGTGAAGGCACTTAGCAAGTGAGTTTGGAGGTTTCCCATCTCCTCCTAGATCAAGACAGCCTTGAAAAATAATGCCAATATAACTGGTCAGAAAGTGGAACTCTGCAGTGTTGAGATAAAAAGAGACTGTTTAAAATCAGGGCTAATGAAGGTCACACCAAAGACAGGATGGCTACTCTTGTGCCATGTGGACTATTAATTTACTAGATAAACAAGACAGTGCCTCAAGTGGAATTCCTAGACTTTAGAGTACTCTTCCCCATTCATACAAGCTTAAGTATGGGCTGCTGAAGGATAAATTATGAGCAAGTCACTGATGCAACTGTAACAGACAGATCTCATGAATATGTATAATTACCCCATTTGGTATCTTCCACTGTAGACTAATTCCCTTTGACATATTTTTGATTACAAGAAAGATTCAAATAGATTCAGCCATTTTTGTTTCTGACTGTTCTGAAATGATAAAACTATCACTATTGGACAGACTTTTCTGCTTCTTTGCCAGCTGCATCTCATTAATAGAGTTACAGTTACGCAAAAGCTGTGTCTTTTTCCCTGCAATTAATAACTGACTGAAGCTTTTAATAAACCTAAGTCATAATCAGAAAAAGAAACCTTCAGGTTATCAATTAGTAATATTTTGTTCACACTTTTAAGTGCTCTATTTATGTGCGCATGAAGTTGTGAGATCAAATTAGATTGAGCTTCTTTGTCATTTAAAAAAGGCCGCCTCCAGACAACCGATTTCCCCTCTTATTTTTTTGTTCTTGTTATAGACAAAACTAATTGTTTCAGAGAGTAAATCACTTTACAAATGGAACCAGTGTGATGTAGACAACCAAAGCATGACTATTAAGAATTATACAATTATTTTAAAGATAAGAAGCCAAATTATGTAAGTTTCTGTGAAGTCTCACAAATACAAAAGAATACATAGTCTTTGAGGGTCATCAAATGCTACACAAGGCATCTGCTGCACTTTGCAATTCTTCTTAACATCCTCTGATTATAAAGAATTCCTTAACATGAAAAAAAAAATCTCTCACCACTAGAGAAGCACTGGCCATCTTCTCAGAGATGGTAAATGTCTTGGGACAGGCATCTGTGCCTGTGAACCTAGAAAGCAGTTTGCTCCTAACAAGACCACTGTGAACAAGCTAGGATCACTGCCTGGGATTTAAACAGCCACCCCCTATCAGGTATAACAAATGGGTGGTGCAGTGGATAGATTTTGGATGAATCAGCACCTAAGACCACATACATACTGCATGGTAAGTAGCTGTTTAGAGCCAGAGGCACTGGTTGCACTTTTGTACAAGCTCTTCCTAACATCAGAGAAATGGCTTCAGGCAAGTCAAGCACAGCAAAATTTAACATATTTTCTAAAGTCCTACAGGTGCATATGAACCTTGATCTACTGAGTTCTGATGTAGTTCATCCTTTCTCTTCCATGAATTGTGACAGATAAAAATGCTTATTTTATACAGTACTTCTCACAGAAGCTGTGAACTCTGAAGAAGTCCAAACTGTAAGCACAAAGTTAATCATGCGCTACATTTGCTAGGAACTTGAGATTCCTATTAACACAAGTGCTATTTATATGTGAATTCTTGAATCTGAAATTCTTATTTTTTTATTTACAAAATTAAATACAGACGTTACAACTTTGTGCTTCCCATTCTAGCCACTGCTATTTATCTATTTGCTATTAAAAATTGCCATAATTAGGAACACTAGAAAGCGGTCACTTTGTTAGACCTGGAAAGGGAAATCTATACCCTCTCACATTGTTATTTGAACACTTGCAGTTTTCAACTGCATTTTCAGACAAGAATGAAAATGAAGAAAACTAAAACCAACCAGATTATTTAATTATTAAAAATAGATCAGAAATGAATTCTTGAAAACACACATTGATTGGACTAATGCATCTACTGAATCAAACACTATTTGAAGTACAATGACATTCCAAAGCAGACTAAGTATAGCTTTTACAGTGTCTGACAGCATTCTCTTAATTTGTGCCATGGTTTCCTTACGAATAGGCTATACATTTTATAACACAAAGGTAGAACTGATATATCTGGCTTTGACTATAGCTTTTATCCATTCAGTGGTAAAGAGAATTTCACACACGTTTACAGTAGATAAACACAACAGGTATCAACTGAATCAAGCCTTCTGTTATAAAAGTTTGAGAGAAAATCTGTTCTGGTGCCCTACAATAAAATGCCAACTCCAATAGTTAATGTTATATTTGGGTTATAATTATTATTTATATTTTTTTTTTAGAAACCAGTGAAAGTCTGCGACATCAATTGCTGCTCCTTGGGATAAGCTTTCAGTAAGAACTGTACCAGAACACACCAAGACTCACGTCAGTCCTACACACGTGCATCAGGCTAAAGCAGAAAAGATTCTGTGCTCCCACACTGATGACAATAAACAAGCAGTAACAGTAGGCAATCTGAAATAAGGCTAATGCAAACACTGCTTTACTACGATGATCCTAACACTCTGTTCGACAGATTTGTGCTTGATTTCTCTCTTCCCTTGGCTTGCATGGAATTAAGTTGGACGTTCCATATCCCATGTATCTCCTTCCTCTAAAGCCAAGCTCCTTTCCTGCTTTCCTCTGCAATATTTTTCTTTTCCCCAAAAAATCTTCTCATCACATTCACTCTATTTCTCTCTAAATTCTTTCCAAAGAAATGTATAAAATTCTGTTCTTGCGTATCTTTGAGTCCTAAAAAGTAACCCCAGAAAAAACACAGAACAGTAAGACCAGAAGGAACTAAAACTGTACAGTGAGCTACAAGATTCACAGAGGTTAGTCTGTCCTAAACAGAGGGAGATCAAAGACCATCATGGATTGTGTGTCATACTCTAGCTATTTTTTCTGGCAACCATTTTTGAATGAATTACAGTTTAGTCCAAAATACTAAGAGTTTAAAACTTAAAAAAGAAAAAAAAAAAAAGGAAAAAAAAAAGAAAAAAGGACAGCTACAATATCAGTTCCTCCTCATGGGAGTGGGTATATTCATTCCAGTCATCTGTTACTGATCTCTATCACCATCCAACTGGTGTGATCTATTATGGCAGTTTCTACATTGAATAAATAACAATTCAAGGAATGGGATGCCAACAGACCTGTCCTGTTCTTGTTTGTACCTAGTAGCACAGGCTGGAGTTGGAGAGAAGTGCTGTAGGAGATTTAAGTGAGGACCTTCCTAGGAACTAGGAAAGGGAGAATGGTAACTGACAGTGTTGGACAGAAAAGGCAATTTTTTTGCCTTCCAGGGACTTCTACTCTGCTACAATGTATGGCTACTCCGAGACAAATTGCTTGAAGCATATGCATCTGTGGTAGAAGAAAAAAATACAACTGGGCAAGAAGGAAAAAGCTCTCCATAAGGGCTCATATTGCGTGCTCCAATGCTCATGGTCACTTCTGCTTCTCTGTATCAATTAATCCAACAGAATTACAGTATTGTTTGTAGGATGTGGGCAATATTTTTACTTATCATTAACAATTAGTATTTAAACTAAAATAACACCTGCTTAATAAACATTAATCGGAACCATGTAACAATACAGAAGAATGAAAGGCAAGCAAGCTCCGGTGATTTCATTTCATGCTCTGATAATTACAAGTGTTACTTATAATGCATAAGTAGTACTAGTCAGATTTATTTATTTATTTATTTTTACAGCAAACTTTGAATAACCATCTCCATTACAGGAAGTTAATTTAAAGGAAACCATGCTAATGGGTACTCTATAATTAAAAAAATAAAAATAAAAATCTTCCAGCAGTGATAAATGTTCCTGTCGTTTATTATTTTTTTAAACTCATTGAATCACTTCAGATTTAGCAAAGTGACATCTTTCGACTAATGGCCACAGATGGTCTTCCCTCTAAGAATAACATGTATCCGTACTAGCTCTGAGGACACATATTAAAGGAGATATACCTACTGTATGTTATTTGTCCTAGACTTTGGCCACTGTCACTGTGTCCACTGCTCTCAGCTCAGAGACCCCTACTCCTCCATTGGGAGGATAGCTAGGCTAAGGAGATCCTCATTTCCACCTTGGGAAGTAAGCTGTAGCTGACTACTGCCAGCTAGAGGCACTTCCCTTCACCAGGTGAGAGCGCAGGCCTCTAGCAGCACTCAACAGCTGGTCAGAGGTATCACTTACCAGTTGGTACACACTTCTTGTTCCAACTGTGGGAAGGACTCACCTTTAACCTGAAGACTCAAAATCAGCTCAAAATGTAGATCTCAGGGATTACTGTAGTTTACGGTAAGGATTTAACAGTCCAAGAGATGATTTATACCCATATCCAGGCTACAAGCCAGTCTTAAAATGCTGTGAAGTCACACTGCCACAGAACTCATTTCCTTGTTTCCCTGATATCCTTCCTCATTTTCCTTCTCTCTCTGCTCCTAGGCAACTGAATAGCAGAAAGCAACAGCACAGGTAGTTTTCCAAATGCTGAATAAAGTACTAATTACATAAAATAAAAGGGTTAAGAAGCAAGTTTCCCCAACATTCAAATGTTTGCAGATCCTTTATCGTAGTTTTGAATATTGATGAGGACTGCCATCTGGCTGAAGGCAGGAGTGGCTACCATGCATATACAGTGAATAACTAAGAAGATAACAATAAACAGATCCCTCCCTGATCCTGTAGGTCAAAATTTGTTGAGACCATAGTTATTGTGGCTAAATGAACAACTACTTGCATCATAAAACCTAGCCTTTGCTGCATTGCACGGTCAAAGGCTGTTCACTGCTGGCATAAGATATTCTCAGCCCTTCACACTCATTCCTGGCAGTTCCTAAGCACTGACCAAGGACTGATCAGGCTAAAATAAATATGCAATAAAAGTTATAGTTACATATATATCTGTAAGTTCTCTGACACCTGTAACCCATATGGATCCCCCAGACAGATTTTTAGGCACAATTGATCAGAAGAGGCACTGCAGAGCAAGTGTGAAAAGAGTTCCTTACAGGAGACAGGGCTGCTCCTGGCCAGAAGTGGCGAAAAAATAAGATTATACAAACAGTACACAGGAGGGCACAGGAAGAGACTGTCCTCTTTCAACTTAAACCTTTCTGGTACTTTCTCCCGATGAGCTTCCTCCCACCCCTTTCCTTCTTTTCTGGTTATTCACAGTGCAAATTATATCATTCAATCTGCACTATGTTTTAATGAAATCCTTAAACTTGGCTCTTGAGAATAGGGAAAAAAATGCTAACTGCTAAGAAGCAGCACACAGCAATTCCATAGCCATATAATTTTTTGGCAGAACAGGGAATATGAATTTGGCTCTCCCACAATGTTAATAAATGCCACCATACAGCCAGACTATGAATTACTTTGAGATAGGCTTATCCCATTTTTTCTTGTTGAAGCTGTTCCACTGTGTAAGCTGAATATTAATTGCAGCAAGAATTTGGCCAATAGTTTTGCAGGTGAGTACCAAAACACTTCGTTTTAACAGCTGTGAAACTTTTGATGTCTAACAGCTCCATTTTTGCAAAAATGCTTAAGTCAATCAGAATTTCTCATAAAGTCAGTTAAACCACAATTCCTGATCAGTTCTGATACACGACTTATTTTTCTATAGGAATGTGAAATATCCAGTAGCACTTTTTTTTATATATAATACTTAATGCAATTTTTAAATCTGACTAAATGAGGTAGAAACTAGATATGACTGATTTAGTAGAGTTTACAGACTATGTTTCAGTGAGGTCTCATAGAAATCTATTTAAATAAGCTAATTATTTTGTACTAAATAAATGATAAACATATGGGATTCTGAGGAGGAATTGTAAGAGATTATTATTTTTAATGGCAAATTGTGCCAATTATTTAGTAAAGCAAGAAATTTAGCAGATGATTTAGGGAACCAACCTGCATGCATGAGGAAGTTAATAATGGTTAAAATCTTGTCCTCTATTGAAGAGTTTTCGGATGTTTTCAGTAGAAAATACTATGTGAACGTGGAGAACGTACAGACGGAAAAACAGTGCTGTTATGGTCAATACCAGTGGCCTTTATTTTCCCTCTACACAGATTGTAACCTCCAGTTAGTTCTCTGGATGTTTAGACATGTTTATTACATCTAAACATCTGATTTTATTTAAAACATTATTATATTAAATTATATAATGTTAACGATAATTATAATATATTAAATATAATCATACGTTTATTAGATCTACACATCTTTGGATATTTAGAGATGTTAATTAGAGTTGAACAAACACCCTGGACAATGACACAAGTATTTACAGCTAAGACCAAAACATGCTGGATGAGAAAGCAACAGTGATAAAATGCTTAGTCTGTGCCTTTCTGAAAGACCAAATAAAGATAAAAGGATGGAAAAACAAAACAAACCATAAAGCCCTCTAAAGAAGAGAGCAAACAGCATGAAAAGTCTCATACCAGGCATGCATTCTCTCCTTATAAGACATTTGGCTAAGTAAGAATCCCCTGACATTCTCAAATTATTAAGATCTAATATGCTTTTCAAAGGAGCACTTGTCATCTTCAGCACAGAGCATGCATTAACTCTTTATAGAAGGGTATATGCATTTTTACCTTTCTGAAAGAGGAGTTTGATCATTTTCCATGTAACAACATGGCTCTTCTGAACAGAAACACATCAATGCCATAACATGTGAAAACCACATTCCAGTGCTGGAAGGGTATTGGAATAGGACAGGGCAGTTATGGAAGCCAACTGAGTAATTTTTCACTGGCAATGGTGCCAAAACCATAGCAATCTCTGGTTTTCTTCCTGTTTGTCACTGAAGGGATACAGAGGACATACGGATAATTCCTTTTGTCTAGACACTACCTAGCTGATTTCAGTTACAGACACTGGAGACGTCTCTATGCTACCCTGCCATCACATCTGCAAACATTAAGTAAACATGTACTCTGTTTTGTACTATTTAGTCTGCAATTAATTATAATATGGTTCAGTGCCCCCCCCCCCCCACCTCACATCTCCCAGATTCCTTAGCCTGTTGATCTTGCTCACATTTGTCTCTCTTTTAAGTTCTTTCTGGCTTTTCTCTCTGATGAGAAAAAAATAATTATGACATCTATATAAGCTTTTATGGGTAATTCTGCCTATTTAATCTTACCAGGTTTGCAGGGCTCCATAAAGTATATCAGCTGTGGTAATGTTCTTCAGAGGTAAAAAAGCATTTAGAAATTGAAACATCTGAAAGGATGTCTTATATTGCAATTAAACATTTTCTGAACTTATAAGCCTGGAGTCTGCAATCACAACTAACACAATAAATGTCTACATACCAGAAAGTGACTGGCCCACCAGTCAGCAAATGACAGCTCAAACCACATCCTGTTGCAGCCTGATAGCAAAGTAATGTCCCCCATAAACCTGAGACTGCAAGACTGCAGCAGCACAGTGCAATGGTTTACAAAAAAAAATAAGAATATAAAGAATAAGAAGTTGTGATAAACAGCAACTATTATTTTTAATTATGACTGCTTGCTACTGATATTGACACTTTAGAGCTATTTAGCTGCATACACAAAAAGCCCATATAGTCTATGCTTCTCCAACCACAGTTTGCCGTGTATTAAGTTAAACATGAATGTCCAAGTATGAGTACATGTACGTATGTCTACGCATACACGTGCCCCAAAACTGATGTCCACTCAAAATTTGGAGAGATTTCTAACTCTGCCAATTATGTGCAACGTTTAAAAAAAACTTCTGGAAGGTAGATTACATCTACATGTTACATCATCTTACAAAATATGAACAAGTACTGCAGGGTAACTTAATCCCTATGGTCAATTTCCCTTCCTGCCACCTTAACTCACACAACAGTTTCGATGTTTAACCTTTCGCAGCATCTTCCAACAAACCCAAGTGCTCTCAGATCTGAGCTGCTGAATCTCAGAACTATTCTTTCACCAAATTGCCAAATTTCAGATCTCACTAGGTAGCCTTTACACACAAGCTATCACTATCAGCCAGAAACTCTGATGCATATTAAAAATTCAAAAAGTAATGTGAACGAAATAACAAAACAAGTTAAGTAAAGATTATATTCTGTTTGAATATTCATAACTTCGGTCAATAAAAATTCCCTCTACTTTCATTGTTATATTTATTTGCTGCAGTATTCTCTTTTTTTTTTTTTTCCTGCAGTTTCCATGCTATTAAAGTCAGCCAGTCTTAAATCTACTTGCTACAAAGACGATGTGGGTCCAGCAAACAATCAGTTTCTGGAATGAGTTTTAACCTCTTGCCTGAAAAAAATCATCATTTAAAGAGCAATAATTTTGAGTTTCCATTTAGGACAGGAAACAAAATGAAAACAAAAAAAAAAAAACAACAAAACAAAACAAGTCTTAAAAAGAGTTATAAGGATTATGAATGGCCAAGGCAAGGAGGAAAAGCTGAAATGTAACTTTTTCATTTCTGTAAATATACTCAACTTGTTGAAAATACCATATGGTAAAAACTGGGATTGATGGACATGCAAGCAATATTTAAAAAGAGAAAACAATAAAAAACTGAAATTCCTACTCGATGAACTGTTTTAAAAACACAAACTGAAACACTTCTAATCAAAATGCTTTCTTAAAATTCTACCAAGCTCCTATTGTCTTAGCATGGGTGGCTGAGAAATACACAATGTAGTCAATAACTTCTGTCCAGAGGCTGCCATTTCTGTCATGTTTCACCAGTGGAGGCTAATAAACTACATTCCGTCCATTTTCAGCTTTGTAAGCTATTATGGGCCTTACAGAAGCTCTGATGCCTCCCCTCCTAACTTACACAGATCAAATATGTGGTGGGCATTAAGATGTCAATTTTAACAAACTCTAGGTGCTTTCACTAAACAAGAGACTTGTTCCTCAGACAGATTAAATCCCATGTGGCATCCAACATTAGTTTCCATATTACACGTACAGCAGCTACATAAGCAAATACTACCTGCTTCAACCAAGAAAGAAAAGACATGCACTGGGAATAGTCCAAAATGGAACCTTTTGTGACATTTTTTTCTACCTCACGCCTCTCTGTCTGTTAACTTTTCTTAGATCTTCAGTGCAGAAATCCGAAATAAATTTTAGCTGCATCTGCACCGAAAGATTCTGAGCTTAGATAAGCCCTATTATTGGCATCACTCTGAGCTGTTTCAGTGTGTATTTGAAGAGGGCTCATGTGCAGTTATCATGCATATGGAATATCTTAGTCAGCCCCTCCCATGTACTGAACTTATGTAGTTCTGTAGTTCAAAGTGTCCAATCATTTTTAAACAGAAAAAAAGCTTGAGAGCACAAAGCTTGATGGCATCAAGTGATCACACTTATCCATTCTTGAGAAAATAATCATTTGCTGTATTTGTTCCTGTTACACTAAATTAATTTAAACTCTCCACGTGTGAGAATATTCTTTGTACTAGAAATTAGGACCACAAAATATTGATTTTGAATTGCACTCCATACTTAAAGATGCATGTTTAAGATTTTGGTGAGGTTGAGACAAACCTCCTTTTACATCATTTCCCAAAAAAGCTAGCTTACAGCTAGTCATACAGAAAAGGTATTTTAGTCAACAACTTCATTTAGGAAAGAACAGCTCATATGTTACATGACAGATTGGTGGACAACTCCATGTCCTGTTCTGCTGTTCCTCTTCCTCTTTCCCAATTACAAAGAAATAAACAGTGGGAGTCAGATGACATTTCATATAGTGTTTTGTAATCAGTATGTATTACACTTGAAGCATTCACACTGCTTCAGCACATACTTTATGACTGGTTTCCATGAGGAATCTGTCGATTTCATCAGCCAGGTAAGAACTGGAGATGAGAATAGCTAGTTTGTGAGTAGGTAACCTAGTATATTAATGAAGACTTCAACACAGAGCTTAAAAGCCAAATTTTAACACTGGCAGGCTACCCCTTTAGCTGCTTACATGAATTATGGAGGAAGAATGGCAAAACCTAAGGGCAAGACATCAGGGAAGCTAACTCAGTATGGAAGTAGAAAGACTGCAGGTCTGAGCATGCAGAAAAGCACAAGAACATTGTAATCAGGAGGTAAAATGGACAAGGATTCTATATACAGTGTTTAAAGATTCTGAGTATGCTCCAAACTCAAACCACAGGACAGACTGGTGTGTAAACACAGTAGGTGGCTATCATTTGCAGACGACACCAAGTTAGGTGTGTGTGTTGATCTGCTCGAGGGTAGGAAGGCTCTGCAGGAGGATCTGGATAGGCTGGACCGATGGGCTGAGGTCAACTGTATGAAGTTCAACAAGGCCAAGTGCCAGGTCCTGCACCAGGCATGTTATGGTGATGTTAGGAAGAACTTCTTGACTGAAAGGGTTGTTAGGCATTGGAATGGGCTGCCCAGGGAAGTGGTGGAGTCACCATGCCTGGGGGTCTTTAAAAGATGTTTAGATGTAGAGCTTAGGGATATGGTTTAGTGGGGGACTTGTTAGTGTTATGTCAGAGGTTGGACTTGATGATCTTGAGGTCTCTTCCAACCTAGAAATTCTGTGATTCTGTGATTTCTTGAAAATCCATGTTTATATCTGACACAGCATAAACCCTGCATAAGATGGAAGCCTGCTAATAGAACACCATCAGACTGATTTTCATAACGAGTTTTCAGAGAGAAGAGCTACAAACAAAACATACTATTTTTCAAAATCCGTATGAAACAAAGTTCTACAAGATCTTTAGCCTGCTGGGTCTTGACCATTCTATCCCAAAGAAAGTAAATAGTTTAGTGTTTATATCTTTTTCCCAGAATTATGCCACATAAAATCATTTCCAGAAAATCATTTCCATGTGATTGAAGCGATGAAATCCCTCAACAGAAACAATGAACATATAAACATACGGAAAACACAATTAGTAAACAATCTGCAAGATGAAGTTTGTTCTTATTAAGTATTTGCCAACTAATTCAGAAGAGAGAAGAAAACTGTAAAACTCAGTCTGTTGTAAAATGATTTGCAAACAAAATAAAGTGTGAAACCAGTGTAGCAAATGTTTTGCAATGAACTGTTTTGCCTGCAGAATACATTTTATGAAATCATCTTCTCTCTTTACTCTATTAGAAAGTTATTTCAGAACAGTCTTTAGAGTAGTAATTTTGTTCTTTCTGCTTCTGCTTTGTGAACACCTTGATTTCTATGCTTCTTAGTGAGCACCTTTGTCCTTCATCAGTGGCATACCTACCCTTCTGATTCAGTGAAGCACTTCCCATAGAGGAAAGAAAGCAAACACGTGACTTCACTGAAATCCACTAAATACGTTTTTTATCAACTAAGCATTTGTGCAAAACTTATCTTAAATAAGAATTGGCATAATCCTGTATCCATGTTATCATGAATTGTGATCTAAAGGCTTCTCATTACAGAAATAATCTTCAAGTCCACCAACTCTCAACTGTAAAGACATTTTATGAAAACAAATAAACAGCCAAAACTTTACTACACAAGTTAATGTGTGTAATGTCTTTGCTTTTTCAGATATTTTATATTTTGAAGGAGAGATTAGGTCTCTTCATTATTATTATTGTATTTATTTATTTTTATTTAACAGTACTTAATATGGCTTTCTCAAAAGTATCCTCTTGAAATTTTGCACAAAGTTATCCTCAGATGGTCATGTATCTATTTTGCTGTCAATATTGGATTTGCTACATTTTGTGGGAATCAATACATTCTTCCCTTCCAGAGTTACAAGCTTCTTATTTCTGAGAGAAATAAGCTCATTTTAATGTGGATAAAGCACAGATGCTTGTGAAGACTTTCTGTGAGAAGGCAGTCTCTCTACACAGGGATTGAATCATCTACTGTACTGCAGTGCAGTTTCCTGAACTAGCATCTTACGAAGTCTGTTCTCACAAATAATGAGACAAGATTATGCAGCTTTGTTAACATCATACAATTGCATTTCATACACTGAATTTTCATCCTTAAATTCAATATGCAAGTGTTTGATAACAAATCAAAATTAGGAGCCTCACAATTATGCAGGCTTTTTTATTAAGCTAGTACAACATGTAACAAAACATAAAACAGTTAATTCAATTGGCTGCACTAATAGCAAAAACACATATTCCCTGTTATTAGAACAGGATCTAGCATACTGGCAGAATCCTTGATGTTTTTAGCCCTATTCCTCTAACATACCACAGTTTCAGTGGCTTTCTGAATCCTTTACACATGTTAGATGCTGCTGAAAAAAAGATTCGTGGACTATGTTGTGTGGAAATTGTGAAAAAAAGTTTCTTTGATATTCAATAATCTTACTTATTACTCAAATGAGATCTTTTAAACAGAACATGTTAGGGATGTATGTAGAAAACAGTGCCTTATGCTTTTAAGATGCATACCTAAACACAGCTACCATCTGTTAAGAATTTAAAGGTATACTGCACTACAAAAATAAATGAATAAATGTGGAAAATTGAATGTAACAGAATGGTATACTGCCTTTTTTTTTTTTTTTTAACTGGAGTAAGAAGAGCAATTAGCCTTTCATTTAATTAGCCTTTGTGGTGAATACATAGGGCAAAGCCCTGTCATGACAAATTTCCCAGATCATTCCATGATTCACAGGTATAGCATCCAAGCTTCACTAGAAAGTCAAGTCACCCTAACAGGTTTATCGGTTAACCTCAAATATCACTCATGATGAAGTTTTAATCTGTGTCTATCTTGAATCTTTATTCCTGAGAGTGAAGGTATACTTGTTAGCATACGCACTACAGAAATGTGAGAACAGGTAGTTCCTTTTCAGCTAGAAACTCCAGTAACTATGCTTGCTTGCACTTTCTAGAATTCTTCAAAGAGAACCATTCCTATGCTGTCTGGACTTTCTCCAAGTGGTTTGCAACCATTCAGATTTTTCCTTCAAACTGGGAATATGTCTCAATCTAAGCAGAAGAAATTGGAAGTTTTAAGAATTACTGTATGTATTTTATGTCTTTAAATGCTACCACTATTTATATAATGCAGTTAATGCAGTACTGCATTTACCTTTTTTTTAAACAGCACAGTATTTTTTGACTCCTCTTCAGTATGAGAGCCTCAACTATCAGATTCTCTCAAAAAAAAACCAACACGCTACTTAGTCTTACCCATGCCTTTCTTTGTTTCCATACTTAACAAATTCTAACTGCAATGTACACTGCTCCTGACTGCACTGATTTTTAGACCACTTCTTCCATTCGTCATGACTTTTTTTGAATTACAAACCTGTGCTTCAAACTGTCCTCCTGTTCCTAACAGCTGCATGCTATTGTCAAATATAATAAGCATATTTTCTACTCCAGTATTTGAACAACTAATTAAAACACAAAGCCATTCAAATATCTAGACACACAAACAGTATTTGCTGGAAAAACATTAATAGCTTACACAGGACTATATAAAAAGGAAAAATTAACATCTATTTAACTAACCTACCTTTATCTAAAGAGCAGTTTCTTTCACTCAGTTGTGCAAAACAATTTCACACAACCAACAACACAAACACAACCAACCAAACAAGAAAAAAGCCAGATACTACCTTCTGAGGGACCTGTACTACCTCTTTTAAAGCTTAATAACCATCTGATTTTGTATGGGACTGAAAAACAGTAAGCAATACTAACAGTTCCAAATGTATCGAAACAAAGCCTCCATGCTCCAAAACTTATATGTGTGTAAATTTGAGATGTAAACAAACTCATCATTTTTAACAGGATTAACAATATACCTGAAGTAAAGCACATGACATTATTTGAAGGCTTAAGTAAGTAACTTGGATGGATGATTCATGATCACAATTGTTAAACCTGCCTAAATTTGGGCTGCTGCCTATTCTCAGCTTCCCACTTTAATTGTACTGTAGGGGGTTGTTTGGTTGAATTTTCTGTGGCACATGTTGATTTAAAGACAAATCAGTCCCCTGAACTGTCTGATTGCGTAATTGCAAAAGTATCAGCACAGGAGAGGCAGCAGAAAGGCTAGGACAGACCTGCTTGGCTGCAGCCCAACTGTATATTGAGTTCCAGCGATCACTGAACTACTAGGACACTGATACAAAATCACCCGATTTGACTTCAGTTCAGCAGTTTTTTTCCTAAAATGTCTGTAATAAGGTACTGTTAAATATTCTTCAAAATAAGTGCCATGTCATAGAAAAAAATTTTTCATTACCTTCCAAGTTATTAATGAATTGTCTAATCTGATCACATTTTAAGGTGATTTACGTTGCATTACCTAATCTAAAAATGGCACTGGAGAGTACAGAAGTTAAAATATGAGTACCACATTCTCAAGACAGGTGATGAAGATGAGTAGTACTGTATATTAGAAAAACACAATTAATACAAACACAAATAAAAAAGTTTGCTCAAGTAAAACACAGCCTGAACTATGATACAACATATTGCTTGAGTCATGGCTGAGATTTTAAGTATTCTACTTTTGCCTGGTAACAGCATCTTGGAATGGTTTAAAACCTATTACTATTAATAAATACTCCCCTAAATATCAGTCTAAGAAGTGGGTTCACAATATTAATAAAGTAAAGAAAAAGACACAAGTATTAAACATTTAAAACCTAGGTGACATAACTATTACTCTTATTGTAACTCAGTCCTCTACCTTTCCGCCCAGAGTTTCAGTGCAATCTCTGAGATCAGTCTAAGATTACAGCACTTCTAAACAGGACTAAAGATAAAATAAGGTTTTAACTGAGCTACTCTAGGATAGTCATCGCACCAATAACCTAAGACGAGTAAGAATAATTATCTCAAGTACCTCAAATGTCGCTAATCTCTGTTCAGTGCAATTATCAGTTATATGTATAGTAAAGTTATCAAATTCCTCAGGTATACATTCTGTACACTTTGTAATAATTTTAAATGAAATAAACTGAAGTACATTTGTACTCTAATAGAAGTACGAATATCCTTTCTCTTACCCATAACTTGTTTTACTAATAAAGCAGACTTTGGAGTTCTCACCTCATTCCTCCTGTCTACGCTATTGTCTAGCTTCTCAACAAAGAGGACAGAAAGGCTGAGAGGCAGTCTTCTCAGTGCTTTATTAAATGTCCCCCTGATCTGTATAACACTTCTTATGCTCTAACAGAATTCAATCCTGCCAGTGCTTAAACTCATGAGGATTGGATTACCCACCACAGCCTTGAAGCAGAGTGTTGCAGTTGTGCATACTCAGAAAATAATTAGCTTTCATTACTGCTTTTTAATCAGACTCATTACTTCCCACTTCAAACACAAAAGCTGTAAAGATAACTTGCCCAGCCTCTGGACAGTTCTGGGACCAGCTTCACTGCTGTCTTCGTCAAGAAGAGATGAAGTTTGTATGATTACAATAAAAAAACAGCAACCATCTCAGCACTGATCTTTGATAAATTCCACATAGTGTCCAGACTAAAGGGAATACCTTCAACAACTCTATAAGAGGGGCAGAGAGAAACAATACAACAACACATGTAGCAAACCTAAATTAATGTATGGACTTAGCAAAATTCATCAGGAAAGAGGTGGTCTGGTACCTGCTATTAAACTAAATTCAGGCTACATCTTGATGTTAGGGTAGACACCGCATAACCCACAATTCCTCACAAAACACTGTGTCCCGTAGAAGGTGGGCAAAAAAACTATAGGGGTGGGAAGGGAAATAGGTAAAAAGGAGAAGCAGATAAATTCCTGACTCCTACAACAGTGCTGAACAGGAACTCTGCTTGCTTTCAGATACAGAACATCACTGTTTTTCTTGCTAATAGCCTGTGTTTTGTACAGTGTCTGATTTATCAGCCTCTGAATCTGTGCAAAAAGGGTCTTAATTTTAATATACATTACAGCAAAGGGGCACTCTACTTGCACATGCCTGCCATTACTTTCGTATCATGGGGAACAACATGTTTTGCTTAGTTAGAAACATTTAGGCCTGTATTCCTCTCAGATGTTAGTGATGTCCAAGCTTCTTTACTATGTCCTTTCCATTCCCTCTTTCATACCTTTGCACCTCTTCTTCCTTATTTTTCCTATCCTCACCCCTTGAAGTGTAGTTTCCTCTTGAAAAGTGTAGTCTACTACACTAGCAGCTGCCCATTCCTTTCTTCTTTTCTCTCCTTCCTTTTTTCATATCACCGACTTCTCATTCCAAACTTTTTTTTTTTATGATTTCTGAAAACAGTTTGTTTTCACTAACACATGCAGCATACATACCATACATTTATATGCAGAGATACTTTTACTGATTTTACTAAATTCTGTAACTGTATTTTAAAATCAAGACTGTAACGGTTAAAAACTGACACCTCACTGGCTTCTAGCAAGCGGAGGAAAACAAAGCTATAGTTCTTTGTCTGGTGACAATGTTACCTGTTTCCTAGGTGTGTTCAAGCCACTATATATAAAATGTGTGCATCCATCCACAACCAATGCTGACTCAAAACTTTGTCCAACTACCAAGTGAAAAGGTAAGAACATAACTTTTGATTTAGATCTAGTAGAGCCATTGAATGACTATTAAACTGATGACAGTGAGTTGTTTAGAACGGGACGCTGAACCAAGTCATTAAAAAAAATAGCTTACCAAAGCATAACTCAGTGCTGTCTTCTCTTCCACCTTACCCTACATGGATATATAGATTGTCAGAACAGAGGAACAAAAGGCAATGAGGAAAAAAAATCAAGTATATTCCATAGCAAAATGCTTCATTATGTCATGAAAAGGCATAAACATCCAAATGAGTATGATTCTTAAACCCCAAATAGATATAACACCCTTTCAAAGGCATGTAACACATTTTTCCTTAACTCCTTTTTCTAACCTTATAAATGACTGAAGCTCCCTATGCAGGCTTCTTAAACCTGTCACAGTACCAGCATGCTCTGTTTCATCAGTGGCCTCCAGAAACAAAACGTTATACTAATACCATATTAAAAATTAAATGACCAAACATTAAAAATAATTATTGTGCAACAGTAAGTTGGAAAGATACATCCTACATCTACTTTGCCTCAGTCTTCACTGAGGAATGCTCTAGATACGCAGCCCAAGCCACAGAAGGCAAAGGAAGGGACTGGGAGAATGAAAAACTGCCCAGTGTAGAGGAAGATCAGGTTTGAAACCATCCTCAGGGAACCTGAAGATGCACAAGCCCACGGGACCTGACAAGATGCCCCCAGTGGACCTGAGAGACAGGCAGATAAAGTTGCTCAGCCACTGTCCATCATATCTGAGAAGACACAGCAGTCAGGGAGTGTAGTGATAGGACAATGAGCAGCTGTTTTAAACTAAAAGACGAGAGATATAGATTAGATATTAGGAATAAATTATTTACTCAGAAGGTGGTGAGGAACAGGCTGCCAGAGAAGCTGAGATGTCCCATCCCTGGGAGTGTTCAAGGCCAGGCTGGATGGGGCTTTGAGCAACCTGGGCTGGTAGGAGGTGTCCCTGCTAAGGGCAGGGGGTTAAAGCTAGATGTACTCTAAGGTCCTTTCCAACCCAAACCGTTCTGTACTTCTGTGATCTGCTGTGTTCATTTTCTTCCAAACTAATTACTTAAAGCAGCTGACATAACATAGCCAAGTATGACTCCTAAAAGAATATCTGCTTCCTGTTGGAAATAGCACTATATCAGTAAAACCCTACTTTATGTTAAAACAACACATATGTATATATATGCTGTTTGTATGGCTTGAGCAAGTATGGTTTGAATGCAAACTTAGTTTGCTTAAAGAAACGAGATCTGAGAAGAATGGCTAACTTTTTTGTTTGTTTGTTTTTAAAATACTTTGAAAACTCATTCACCATTTAAATGTCTTTTAAGAGACAACTAAAGCTGAGTAAGATGTCTAAGAAATTCCTACTTGAATGCATGTTAGTGCACCTAAAAGGGTTTTAAAAGGGCTGACTGATGGGAAGCTTAAATAAAGACATCTGCTTATGCAGATTCCTAGAAGAAATTGATGGAGAGCAGAAAAGTTTTACTTCCCAGTGTTTTACAAAAGGGATCAAGTGAAACAAAATGCACCATGAGGGAGAACTTGATAGTCTGAATTTTCTGAAATCTGGCTAGGTGATTACAGTTGTCCACAAAGTCCTTCAGACTGGGCACAGCAATCGATATTTTATCAATCACCACAAAAGTAAATATTTCAGTGTCTCAATTTCTTCAAATACTTTTATGCAAAGGGGAACCCTTACAAAGCACAGTCTATATCAAGGGCATGTGTGAGAGCATGTATGCTCAAGTGCAGCGCCGGGGCTCAGGGACAGCACCAGAAACAGTTAGGTAGGCCAAGTGACCAAGACAGCTGTGAGGAAAGTCTGGGTGCACAAAGCAGATCGGTCATTGCAATTGTGGTTGGGTGGTCCTGTATTGGCATTCTATCTGAGGGTTGACCCTCAACAGAAAAGCTGACATTTTCAACTAGCATCATAGCAAGGAAAGAATGGTGAATGTAGCTCAAATAAAAGAGGGATAAATAAGGCAAACTGTTTCATAAATTAGTATTAATCCAGGAAAGTAACAAAAATATACACAACCATAAAAATGTGAGAACTACAGATGTTACACTGAGGGCAGCTGAGCATCCTCAATTATTAACAAGAATCAGTGAATAATGAAAAGGTAAGAATAACTTATATGAAAAAGGGAAGAGGTTTTCCAGAAAATGAAACTTTTCTAATGAACAAAGCAATTAAAAAAATCTGCATAATTATCTCCTTTCACCATGCAAGTCCACACTCAAACAAAAATATAAAGTCACAGAATAGCAGAATATCCTGAGTTGGTAGGGAACCACAAGAATCAGAGTCCAACTCCTTATTCTACCCAGTATCACCCCAAAATCAAATCCTACATCTGAGATCAGTGTCCAAATTCTTCTACAACTCTGACAAGACTCAGTACCAAAGCCCACCAATTTGAGTAGCTACATTTATTATTGAGCTATGCAAAGTCAGAAGTATACCTTCTTGTTTAAGGTACCTTACTAGGTTTTCAAATGCACCTGATAACAACTTTACGTGGATAACTACTCTTAAAAATTTTAATTAATAGCACACTGCTCTCTGCCCTACTTCCTTCATGTCACTAGTTCAGCTTCTGCTAATGGGACCCTGTCCTTGGTTTGTTAAAAAGCAGAGATGTTTTATTTTGACAGCTATACATATATGTATCTAAAATAATATTCATTTAATTTATAATACAAATTAAGTGTGTAACATGGATTTTTAACAAATTATTAATTATTGCATTTCTAATAAAATTTAATTTATAATATACTTTTATATAAAATATAATTAAAGGTTATTTTTTACATTAATTACTCTTTCATTTAGTGAATGTCACAGAAAGCTGAAGATACACTTCTGAATATTGCCTAAGCTCATGCTGTATTTAAACATGTTTTTTTTGGATCCCATACATCTTTTGTTAACACCTCTATGTTTTTTCTCCTAATGTGCCATGCTGTAGGGGAGAAGCAACAGAAACAGCCCTGTGGCAACGGTCAATAAAAAACAAAAAGACTATTGAGGTAGCAAGTAACAGGCCTGTCTTCCATTCCTTCTTATGATCAACAACAAATCTCATGACATACTAAGGATTACCATACCTCTATTTTCAGAAAGAATTCCATAGAGTCCTTACACACCCATGCTGTAGATTTTAATTTGCATGCATTTCTTTAAGATCCATGAATTCTGTTTGTTTTTTTCCCCACTAACAGCTTGTATCTAGCATTTGCATTTCATGTGTCTATATGTCTATAGCATTTACCATTTATAATATACAAGTAGACTTCTCTTGAAAACAATGACTTCTAAACTAACTGACAATCTCTAAGTAACAATCACTTGGTTTAAGAATTCAGAAATAATTTGCAAAAATACTTTGCTATTGCCACTTATAGAAATAAGAAAGCAAGAAGTAGTAACACAGCCTTATCATGAAGTCATCTTGCTGGGAAGTATTGAGCCCATGTGTTTGAAATCTATATTCCATCAGAACACAAATTCTGGAACAACCACTTGGCAATTTGGCATTCACCTGCATACTCATGAATCATTAATCTGAGCTTCTGAAACATCCTCCATTAGAAATGCCTGTCCCTTGGAGCCATTTATGGATTCAGAGAAAATGAGTTATAATTATGAGTAACAGAGTGAAGACAGACTGGAAGAACTTTTTAAGTTAAAACATGGGAATGAGTCCTAAAGAAAAAAAGACTAGACTAATATTGGAGCTAGAAACTCAAGAAATGAAGTGCTCAATGGGACAAAACTTGCAAGCTTGTCAACAAAAAAAGAAACCAATGCTAGCATCAATTAACAGAGTCATTCCAACAATTGTTAACATTGATTCTGTGAAAATATTGCTTCATAGTAAGAGACCCTTCTGGACACTAAGCTAATCTAAGAGCAAAATTAAAGCACTGTGTGATCCTTGGCCAGGCCATGCTTGAACCTTGTTAGTTACTGACCTCAGTGACTAACATCAATGCAGCCTTTGAATTTAAGAACGATCCTAACAAAACAGATACACTCAGGCTAATGCAGCACATGGCTCACTCTTAAGAGCTCTTTAATTCCATGCAATTACCTCTTATTTGTTGTTCTTAAGAAATATTTTCCATTCCAGCTATATTTCTTACGGTTTAGCACTCTCTTTCTAGTAGAAAAAATCCCTTTTATTACATAAAAATATCAGAGCAGGGTAGAAAGAGTAAGTATCTTGACAAAGTAGAAATCACAAAGCATTTTAGCATTGCCTGTCTCAATCTCTCATTATCACTATTTCTGTAGAATTTCTGTAACATTTCTGTGACATACTACATTTAACTAGAGGACTTGTCAAATCATAGACGTGTTATTAAATTAGAAGAATTTTCTCTGTTTTGCTGATTTGACCAGTATCTTATACTACTGAATTCAGATTATACTGAGTCAAGACTGAGGTAAATTAAAATTTCAGTTCTGAATTTTTTTTTTTAAAAAAGACTACCAGTTACTGATTCACAGTACAAAATGTATTGTGTTCCACAGAATTTCTAGGTTGGAAGAGACCTCAAGATCATCAAGTCCAACCACCCCGCTTCTAGAATTCAAATTGTTTTTTATCTGGATTTTGTTTCCATATCAAATGCCATCCCATCTCCATTCTAATGTTCCAGTTTGTGGGTTTTCTTGCCCTTTCTGTATACTAATACATGCCCTCCACCCCATGCATTTATTTCTTCACTGTACATTGTGTGATCCTGCAAAGATCACACAATTTGCGAAGTCATCTATTTCTAATCCCTTTTCCTATTCCTTCACTTCTCTAAGCCTGTATCCACTCGCTAATATACATGTACTTGTTCTTTGTTATTACAGAACAGTGTCATTCTACATTGCCCTTCCTTATGAACTGAGAAAGATGTATTTTCCTCATGAAAAATTTTGATAACCTTCATATGTAAAAATGATATGCTTAGGCAATGATACCTGAATGTTTTCATAAACACCCATTCATGTGGGTTTTACACTACAATCACAGGTTCACAACTACCCTGTATTCATTTCATTTTCTACAGCCAGATGGAGTTGTTTCTTATGTGGTTACTTCATGAATTTAACTGTTAATTAGAATACCTTGACAGTGGTAATCAATAAAAAATTTCGATATTTACAGAGTAAACATTACAATGAACAGCCAGAGACTAAAAGGACAGAGGGAGGGAAGTAACTGCAAGATTTTACTAGCTTAATTGACATTGGTTTCATAACTCACGCAGAACACAAATGTTTCCAGGACCTGGTGTTTTACTTTTTTCTCCACTGGTAGCTGTCTCAGCCTCATGGGATCTGATGACAGAAGCCATAGGACAAATGGCACACCTCTGTGACAGAAAACTGCAGAATCTTATACCACAAATCAATGTCATACCTACAAATGTTCTGAACTGAGAATTTTCTGCAAAGGATAGGGCTGAAGGCACCAGGCGATCTAACAAGCAGACCTGATTATATCTGTTTTCCTCCTTACAGAAAGGAAAGCTGCAGAAACAGAAACACCAAAGAATTTGGAGGAAAGAAAATTATATGATAGGATTATTTTTTTCTTCTGGGAAATAATATGCTAATTCATAGCCTAAACATTATTCTATTTTAGCCAGCAATCGAATTAGTACATGTGGACGTTTTCTCTCCTAAGCAGTTTATGGGGACAGCTAGATCATTGTTACTCACAATACGGAAAATCAGTACTCCAAGTTACCCACCCTTCTCCTGAATCATGTATTTATGCTCAATTAGCCATCTGCAAGGCTTAAAGACAAGCAATTTCATCATGGATGAAGTTCCCAAATTTCCATATCTATTCTGATTGCTATTACCTGTAAATACCATGTTCTAAACTGTACCACCTTTCACCCAGTTGCTTATATGGTATTCCATATGAAAAAAAAAAAAAGAAAAAAAGACCTGCATAAATAACCATTAACTAGCAAAACTGGATTAAAAACATGAAAAAAAGAGAGTGACTTTGGGAAAGCAGGAAGAAAAGCTCACTTCCAGACCTCCTCCCTGTTCTCAGCATTAATGTGAATCTGAACTTTGAGAATGAGCTGCCACATCCTGAGATGAAAATTGTGAATCCGGAAGAGTAACTGAATTGTTCACTCTCAATACACAAGGTTGCTTTGCCTTTGTTGTTTTTGCTGGCTTGTTTTTGGACAAAAATTTAATTCTTCACAGCAAAAACCCTTTCGACTGAACATCACATTCAGTTACTGAACATTACAAAAATCACATTTTTTTCTTCTGTTTTCTTCTAAATGCCCTGAAATTCATTCCATATGGAGTGCAATATAAGTAATTTTTTATTATTGTAATAAACGTGTATTAAAAATATCCTAAAAATGACTAGTGAACATTTCAATCACCATTCTAACATGTCATTTTAATCACCATTCTAACAATCATTTAAGATTGAAACAACTCAATTAGCAGCTCTACCATCACATGCTTCTGTCAATTTCTGCGGCTGAAGCTCACAAAGTTGTAAAATTTGAATCATTATTACAATAACTACTGTCCTCTACCTCAAATATTATACCTACACCTGCTGTGTATTATCCCTTTCTAACTTTATGTGAGGTACTAAGGCACATGCAGTATTAACGACCCGAAATGACTAATTGGTTTTGTTTCTTTGGCAATTGTTGTGTCATTCATGGTACCTACCAACACAACCACCTTTGATTTCACATAAGTAGTGCCTTGAACCTTTCTGAATTTGAGCACTAAATGAAACAAACGTTTTTGAAAATGCAATGCCCCATCAGAAAAAAAGGAACAATTAGAAAAGATACAATACAAAGGTTTAAAGAAGACTGTTCTCAGTAAACGAATAGAACAGATGTTAACAGCAAACACTAGTGTAGTTATTTCTAAGCCATCATTGTATGACTCAGTTAAATTTGAAGAGGTAGCTATTAAAATCTGAGAGCATGATGTTCTACTAAAACCAATCTGACTCTAGTAATAATTGTTAGAGACTAGGTAGATACCAAGAAGGTAGCTGTTTCTGTTTGCTACTGTGAAGTCCCACTTTGAAAGTATCATTTGCTAACCAGTAAAAGAAAGCTTTTCCCCTTCTGCTTCATGATTTTGAAAACTGTAATTATTTAGATCTTCTGAAGTTTTTCCTACATCACTTAAATTTTCCCAACTCAGATAATCTTTAATTTCAGAAACTGAAATGTAATTTAAGTATCATTAATAGTGTTTTCAAATTAACATAATTCCTTCTCGATCCTAAGTAATCAGACAGTCATTTCCTCCTCAGTAATCTGTAATGGTTTCTGAAGTGTTCTTCTGTTATCTGAAATCTGAATTAAGGTTGTTGTTTTTTATTCCTTGCAACTAATTAGACAGGACTTTAGGAGCTCTGTTCCCCATTGCTAAAATCTCTCAAAAACCACTGTATTAAAACGAAAACAGTTCCATGCTGATTTACAAGTTAACTTCTTAAAACCTGGATTTTGCTTACTAAATCCTTAACCAGGCAATGCAGTACCAAACAAGTATCAAATACCAAGCACTGAAAATTTTCAGCTGAATTCATAACCGATTATGTCTCACCCATATTTAGTCACAAAATTGATCGTATCACTGTACAAGGACTGTATCAATATCCACTTTGGAAATTGGTTTGATTTCTTGCTTTTTTAACTCCTTTCACAGTACTTTAGTTGTAGAGCACCTCTAATCTCCTCAATTTTACTTCTGGAAACATTCTGTTCAGTATTCACCACAACACTATGAACTTCGTGAAGTTTCAGCATAAGTTTTCTTTCCAGGCTTTTGTGTTACTGCTTCCCAATAACATCTTTTTAACAGTATAGCTCCCTACACTTGTCAGCCTCTTCTGTATTGTAGCTAAAGAGTCACAATAACAATATCACCTTCTCTACTAGTATATAAAATCATGTAGTATTCTTCCTAGATCTAGTAGAGAAATATAAATAACAAACATTGCTGTTTAGTTTGAGGGTGTTTTCTGGACTGCATAAACCTCGTGTGCTTAAAAGTTGAGTCATGCATATCTTTGGGGGCTCAATTTCTAATGACACCATTGCACTATATGGCCATTCCACAAGTAGCTGAGGTGGTACTTTGGGGAACTCCTTGAAATGCACCATTCATGGTGTCTTTAGTGAGACTATGACAATCTAATTTACATAACAGAATCACGGAACGGCTGGGGTTGGAAGGGACCTCTGAAGATCCTCTAGTCCAAACCCCCTGCCAAACCTTTTAATGCTTTCATACGGAAAGACTTGACAGTACATAATGAAAAATCCTCACTTGGTTTCTAGTCTTCATGGTTTTATGCCCTCTCCATGAATTCATTATTTCGAACACACTCAGTGACTGACTATAAATTTTATAAATTGGCTCCTGAACTGTACCCTTTGCACTGCATTTACGTATACTCTGATCACAGCAGGTCCTCTCTTCTTTTGTTCACATTTTTAAGAGTTACACAACAGGGCCCACCAAAGCACTTCATGGCATCATTTTACGTATCTCTTCAGATGTGCTAATAGTATTTCAAGAATTTTACAGAATTGTCGAGTTTGGAAGAGACCTCAAGATCATCAAATCCAACCTCTGCCAAAACATATTACAACTCCGTTTTCCTTAAGACACAATGCCAGTTACTCATAAATCCTGCCAATAACACCACATGGATGAGAACTCCAAATGACAGTGCAGAAAGCAAAATAATATATTTCTAACTCAAACACAGGAGATAAGGTAAAAAAGAAAGAAAAGCAAATATGCTGTGATCCATCTGAATTTGCTGTAGTGATTACTAGGAAATTAAACAAATACTAGAGTAATTAAAAGCCATGGTTTCTCCTTCACAAAGCACACTATCTTACATATTAAAAATAAATGGCAGTGTTCTAAATTTAAAAGTCCAATTTATTTAAAATGACAGAGACAATAAACTAATTCTCACACAAGGAAATTTCCACCAAAGCCATTAGGAAGCTTCGTCTGTTTTTAAAACTGTATCTGGGTTAAAGCAGAAATAGAAACACTGAGGCATGGAAGACAATTCTGAAAAGGAATTAGGTACCTAAATTAGGTATCTAAACTCCTTCACTGCATTTACAATCTTCTGACGAACGTAAGTCAGAAATGGAGGGAGAGAGAACACCGGCTTGCAAGGGAGAGCATGAGTGCATACATACCAGACAGACCCACCCTGTAGTATGGAAAAGATAGAGGGAATATTTCTTAAGCATTGTCTACAAGTTTTATCTTACAGGTGGGCCACTCAGGTAGGTTGCGTGGTCAAGATTACAGTGACAAAGAGATCTTGTGTTAGTGCTACTTTACGTTCTGGTAGCTGGTCAGTTGAAGCAGCTAGAAACAAAAGAGAAATCATGATATATGAAAACTGATTAAAATAAATAACAAAACCAGAAAGTAAGACCCTACATGACTCACAAGGGATCCTATTACGGGTCCACATGAAAACATGAGAGATAAGGCAAGAAGCATTTGGCCGTCAAGGAGAAAAGGTATTCAATTATTCACTTGTAAAATTCACAGGCTGTCGTAAGGTTTTAGAAACCACTTATTCTTACTTTTTCATTGTCCTCTCCTTTAATTTGAGTATTAAATATGGTTGCCACAGCACTTTTCTCTTTCAATTTAGATGACAGAAACAAGTATAGTTTATACAGTGATTACAAAAGGCTCAAATGAGAACAAAATTTCCAAAAGTTTAGATTGATTTTTCTCCAATATTAAAAATATTGGTTTATAATCCTATTAAATATAAAATTCCAAGAAGTAAGCTACAGAGCTAGCTACCAGCCATCCTGCTCACTGAACAAAGGTTGTAATTCACTGTATGAGTCCAGCAATGGCATAAAATGCTATAGCACAGCTTGAATGGTTTATGTGCAGCAGAATTAAGGGTGAATTACAGTTATCGACTACTAAAGTTCTAAAAAGAACTCAGGACGTATAAGAACTAACAGCTGCCTAGCACTCCTCTACAAAGGACTTCTCTCTCTAACAGTGCTGGAAGCTTGGGAGGTGGAGGTGAATGACTCCAGAACAGTTCACTCCTGGGCCGGTCCTGTTGCCACAAACTTGAACAGGATCAGCACTGAGCTGAGATCAAGTGCTTTTGAAATTCAGCACAAAGGGTTACTTTTGGTACATTTTCAGAAGGGCAGCTCCTGCTTTAATGTTAAGCTTGGAGACAAACCACTCCACTTTATACTTCACAATGGCCCTACACTGATACAGAGGACCATCTAGAAAATTGTTTCCAATACAGTAGCAGTCTACTTACACCTTCGTAATTCCTCTTCAGAGATTTTCTTTTATGAAGTATGTTATATAAACATATACAGCCAGTACACACTTCTCAGGCTGAATAACTGATGGCTAAAGCATAAGGTAAATTCCCAGGCATAATGCCATTACAACTTACTATGGCGTAGGTGCTTTATTTCTTGAGAGCTGTGCTTGACTGAAACAAAGTAGAAAGCAATCATGGACCCATATATTGTAGTATAGTCTGAATGCTTCTCTGGGTCACATGGGAAGTCAAATCAACCTTAGGTTGCTCTGACCTACATTTTGATTCAAGGGGCTCCAGGCACTAATCAGAAAGCAGGAAACGGGGAAGGACAGCAACAAGCTCTAGTGGTCCTTCCTTCAGCATTCCAGTAACATGCAGTCTTTACACTTTCCCTGCAGTCCAAACTACTTGTGTAACAAACATTTCCCAGCTGGAGTGTCACTTGTGCCACGCAGTCCTATACCTGCAACGGCACTACTCCCACATGCCTAAAAAATCTTACCCAATAGCTAGCCAATTCACTACTCATTTTCCTTTTGAAAAGTATGTTCCTAATTAGACCAAAATATTCACTGCTTTCTACATCTGTACATTTAGTCTGTCATAATTAGCTCTACTTTCTTTGTATTTTACCAAAACAAAATTACGGAAAACAGATGAAACACAGCCAGGCAGAGCCAACCAGGCTTTTGCCCATTTGAAGCCTACAATAATCAAAGATGCAGTGCTAGAACCTCAGGGCAGAAGAGCAAATGGATGAGCTCTTCCGCTCTTACAAGCTGAACTGACACTATCAGAAAACTTTTTTTGGCTACATTTGTGTGTGTGTGTGTGTGTGTGTGTGTGTGTGTGTGTGTGTGTAACAGTTGAATGAGGTCCTCAGGAATAAACCTGAAGTGCCTTTGAGATAAGAGATTTTATAATGCCATTATTAGAATTCCCTGCAAGATTCTTAGCTGACCTTCTCTGATGTCCTCCTCTCTGCCCCCACCTGACTAATAAACTTCCTTGAACTGATTGCTTTTCTACCTAGATGATTCTTTCTTACTCAATTTTATCATTTAGTTAGAGAACAGTAGATGGACAGTAATTGTCTCTGCAGTCTATTTGCCTGCATTAGCATTACATATCTTTGCGAATACACATGAGACAGCAACTGCACTACAGTCGGCTGGTATGCATCTTCCTCTCCATTTGCCATCATTTCCTTTGGAATGAGTGGCACTAGCTGCCACAGGCCACTACCAAATCATAAACCATTTCTTGGGTTTTAGAAAAATCTGTTTGTTAACGTAAACTTACTACAAAAACTCTATGGCCATGCTTACTTCTGAATTTACTTTCTTATTCTAAAATTAAGTATCCATGTTACTTTAACTACAAAATCTAACATGCTTCCACCATATAGTAATAAATTATAACGTATGTCTATAAGAAGAACTCTATTAAATAATAAAGTGTATTGGAAACAAATGAAAAATACAGAGCTCTTTTACCATATAGAACTTCTAACATTTGAAAATTTCAGCGTAAGTAAAAACAATTTCTTTCCCACAAGAGAGATTTGTATATACTTTGTCTTCTGAAAGTCTACATTCTGGTAATTAAATTCCCAACATGGAATGGATAACTAGTATGACATTCATATGGCATAAACGTATCCTCTGCTGCGGGGCTTCAAGTCATTGTTCTTTGCTTGGCCAGAGCAAGCCAGTAGGAAAGATTCTTGTCAAATGCATTTACTCATATCACAGCTAGAAGGTGATAGATTGATAGGCACCTCAATATAATACCTCCTTAATTTTTACTACCTCCATAAAATACTGCAAACTCCTGTGTTCATTTTAAGAACACTATCCAAAATAATTTATACCTCATTCACCTGCACAGGAGAAAGCCATGTTTATGTAATTCATTAGCAAAGGTAGAAACTACATTCAGTTTTCATCACTCATAATACTGCATTTCCCTTGACTTCCAGGTAACTCCAGGCTTATCTAGAGAAGTTAAACATTAGCAGAGAAGAGGTCACTAGCATTTAAGCAGAGTGAATACTGCTTGCTTTGAAAATAACTCTTACGGCAGCACTAGAGGCCTCTGTCTACCCTGGCAATAATCAAAATAAACAAACAGTCCTTGTAACTGTACTAAAGCTGACAATATCTACACTACACAAGTACACTTGAGGCAACTACAGCATGCACACCCGTGTGTGGACATGCACATAAACATACAGGCAAACATTTTCTTTCCCTATTATAGCTTTTTGACATGGCGGTACTCAATTCAAATTACTTTCAAAGGCTACTTTAGAGTAATTACCAAGAAATTTCGAGAGATTATTATACACCTTGATGCTGAAGGACAATATACGAATTTATGACATCTTTCCCTCTATTCCCACAGCTGAGCAATAGCTTTTTCCTCAGGTTGCCAGCAGAACGAACTATACTGACCCGGAGTTCACAGGCTTCTTTTGACAATGACTTGTTTTCACTTGTGCAGAAGCTGATGATGTGAGCCAGAGATGGCAATCCTCAAACAACGCCAGCATAAACAACAAGAAATTTTCATTTAACTCCGTTCTCTGTTAAAAAGATAGATACCAGGATCTGTTCTGCAGAGTGCTTCTTCCTCCAGTTTATTAGGATACTGATAGACATGTAAAGTTAGATCATTACAGTTGTCTATAAAAAAGACTAACAGAATGAAAAAGGGAGACACCGAGTAATTTTTCCATTCTCCAAGTGTACAAAATATCTGTCCTCAAACAAATGTTCCTATGGACCCTGCTAACCTGACCTCATAGGAGAACTTCACATAAATCATGAATTTGAGTACTATCTGATGACCTTGACCATAAAGCATGAAAGTAGCTTCTGTTAAAAATAAATAAATAAGAATCTGAGCATTCGAATGCATTATCAGAGAGGTCTCAAACTTATCATTAGTAAGCCAGGTACTGCTAAGAGGCAGTATTACACACCCTACAAGAACAATAGAAATTTCTACACACTAAACACTCCTCTGCTATTTCTGTGAAACTAATTTTGAGCCATCTCATTGATCTATACCCCTTCGATCATAAGGAAGCATATACTCCATTATTATTCCAGCAGCTTAAGTTACAAAAAATTATGAACTTCTTGAATTAGACTGGTTGTGACACCAATAAAGTAGCAAAAGACTACACACGCCACTTTGAATCTGCTGCAGAGAGGATAATACTAACTAAGACTTGGTTATGCTGCTAAAGTAGAAGTTTTCAGCTGTTTGCTTAATTTCCACTTTCTTGCCTAGTGGAGAGGAAAAAACATCCTGGTCATAATGTTCAAAAAGCAGATAAAGAAAAAACAGGTTTTATTTCACCATCCTTACTTATGCTTAAAATAATTAAGGCTCACTGTTCGCCAGTGACCTGCAAAGAGTACAGCTTCTGCTTTTGGGAGGGCCAGGATATAAGGACCTATAACCAAATAAGAGGAATGCAAGAATGAACATTAGAGGAAGACTTAAGTTTCTGGCTAATGCTTATGAACAAACCTGAAAGGCAAAAACAAAGACAAACCTGTTGGAAATTAATTTCGGGCTAGGAACAAAATTTTTTCTATATCAAGTTTTTAATTTTTCTATATCAAGTTAAAAAAGAAAAAAAAAAAAAAAAAAGACATTCACAGCTTTTTATTCAAATCCTCATGTCCAGGGAACTGGTGTTTCAATAGTGTAGTGTCTCTGATCAACTGCTGTGACCTTTTGGGTCACAGATCATCATCTGATAGAAGTGAGGGGACAAAAAATTGTTTCTATTCACTACTAAAACATTTTTTTGCATGCAAGCTGCATGTGTTGTTAAAAGTATCACTTTAAAGCATAGAAGCCAGGTCCTCCAGAGTCCTAAAGTTACTACATGTGAGAACAATCTCACCGCAAAAACACTTTCTATTGCAAAAACACAACTTTGTTTCTCACATCCATAAACACAGGGCAAAAGAGATCTATATTCCTTACACTTCAAGGCACTTAAATTCCTATAGGCCTCCTGAACCGATCAAGTTTTAATTCCTAACAGTTATAGCAGTACAGCTAAAGCAACAGGTCCTTCTGCTGGAGGTACCACGCATATTAAAAGGGGTTTTCTTCTGCTGGTCTAGCTGAAGGTCCTAGGTTCCCAACCACCATAAACTAAGCCAGCAAAAACAGCAGTCAGCACAGCTGCATCTAAACTAGGAATCTGCTGATGGCATGCAGTTTATTCATAATTCTGCAGTGATGTTGCTATGGGAACTTTTGTAGTGGGAGTTGCTTATATCTGATCCAAGTTTCAGAAGGACAGAACTAAGAACAAAGTAAAGAAACTGACATGAAAGGAAACTGTATCAGCAGTGTCCCATGTGCTGTTCTCCTGGAGAATCCCAATGCAGATGAAACACTTCTCCATATAGGCACTAAACAGACAAGATGTTGCTCATTATATCACTGATTTGTAACATACTTACTGTTCTTAATTATTGAGACTTCTGTGTTTAAAACCAAGCAGGCTTTATCCAACTGAATCTGCCCCTAACCTTTTTTTTTTTTTTCAACTCCCTCCACAGCTGTGGCCAGTCTGCAAGTTTGATTCTACAACTACCTATACTTCATGCTATTATTTCATCGTGCTTCTCATAAGCAGCCAAATCACAGAACCATCAAGGTTGGAAAGGACCTCTGGAAATTGTCTAGACCAACTGACCAACTCCCCTCCTCAAAGCAGGGGCAGCTTGATCTGACTGTTTAGGTCCATGTGCAATCAGGTTTTGAGCATCTTCCAGGGATTTCTGAATCTTACTCTTAGAACTTGAGATGAAGAAGGCAGTGATGATCTCAACCTCTTCCATGTCCTTTGTTGCCAGGTCCCCTAGCCTATTCAACAGTGGGATCACGTTCACCTTACTCTTCCCTGCTTCTGGCAAGCCTATAGAAACTTTTCTTGTTGCCCTTCAGGTCTTTTGCCAGATTTAACCATAGTTGGGGCTGCCTCTGTATTCCTCCCAGGCGACATAACACTGCTTCCAACTTATGGACTTGCTTTTCATGTCTACGTTTTCTTAGAACCTTCTTGCTTATCCAGAAAGGTCTTCTGCTACCTCTGCTCAATACCCTACATATCAGCATGGACCATACACGAGCTTGCAGGACATAATTCGGGAGGGAAGGAAGGGAAGGGAGGAAAAAAAACAACCAGCTTTCCCAGGCCCCTCTTCTCCTCAGGAACATATCACATGGGATTGTTCCATGTAAATCTCTCAACAGGCCAGACTGGTTTCTCAAGATCAATGGTTGTGATCCTGCTATTTGCCTTGCTTCCTCCTCTGACAATCCTGAACTCCACCATTTCATGGTCACTGAAGCCACGAGATCAGTTGGATTTCTTGTGTCCTGTTGTGTTGATCTTCCAAAAGATGACAAAGAGATTAAAGAGCCCTGCAAGGAGTGTGGCTTCTTCCACTCTAAGGAAAACGTCATATCCTATGTTTTCTTGGTCAGAGAGTTTGTAGCTAACACCCATCACACTGTCACCCACATTGGTTTACCCCTAATCCTAAACTATTAACTTCCAGCTGGCTCATGACCCTTGCCTCCCTAAGCAAAGCATCACATATTCCAGCTGCTCTCCTGTCAATAGCACCTTCCCCTGCTCCCCTTCCTGGCCTGTCCTCCTCCCACAGCCTAGATCCATATACCACAGCACTGCAGTCAAGTAAATTAATCTCCACCACTTCTCTATGATCCCAATAAGGCAACAGGACTTCAACTGCACACAGGTTTCCAATTCCTCCTGTTTAATCCCCATGCTACACGTTAGAATTAAGAGCTAAACAATAAAAAGTATACATTTGGCAAAACAGCCTCCTGTCCTACTCCTGCCTGGTAAACAAGAACTGCTGGCTTGCTACCAGAAACAGCAACAGTGACAGAGATCTGCGTACCCCACAAATAAAGCCATAAAAAAGGAGGCATTTGCGTAACACCTAATATGTATACTGAGTGCCCCGCCTTCATGTTCACTATGGAGTCTGCAAAGACTGCAGCAGATCTCACAAATTCTGTAGTATAATCGTAGCTAGGAAAAATGACTCCACTCTGAAGGCTTTTTTGCTTCAACTATATCAAGTAGTGAAGAAAAGTAGTACATGAGCATGGGAATATTACTGGTAATGCCATTTGTCTCAGGGAACTCAAATGGTACATGGAGGAACCTACCAAGAAATGAAATATACTTAGTGTATGGGAAGTTGTAGTCAATATGCATTCACATTTTATCTTCTCATCATTAACACTGGCAAAGAACAGCACTCAGCCTCTGTTCCTCTCCAGTGTATTTCTGTTTCAATAGCTGTATCAATATTAATTTCCCCAGCAGAGTTACTGTCATATCTAATGAGCAAACACATGTTTTGTGACATGTCTTTTTATGCCCCTGATTTTTTTTAACGTTATCTCTAATTAATTGAGATCACTAATAATAAATTTTTAAGTGGTCACAATTAGAAGGTCATATGCTGTAAGACTTCACAAAACTCATTTAATGCATAAAAACACATACCATGCATCTCTTCCAGTTTCCTGTCATAAAAGATAGCTGTCCAACTTTGAAACTTATTTATAAGCCCACTCCATAACTGAATAACGATGTAATTAAAGAAATAGAAAGAATGCAAATACAGCCTAGCTACTTAACTCTAAGCAGAATATTTGATTTGTGATGGTAAATCAATCCTGCAAAGACATGAATGCAGAAAAAGTCCTATTATCCAACATTTTTACATTTTAACCATTCAAGCACATTGACGGTGCTTGGTAATAACACTTCCAGACAAAGAACCTCTAAATTATCATCTACAATATTTTTAAATTTAGAAGATGAATTACAGTTTCAAATTAATTTCAGGTATTTTCTTCCTTTTGATCACTTCAATTTCAAATTAAAACTGGACTGAATTGCTCCCAATTTCTGTAAGTCATCACAACACTCACCATTGTCTTAATAAGCTGCTAAAGCTTCAGAGAGAATAGTGCTTTTCAACAACGATACATAAGCCAATCCTGGATTCATGGCTCACATCTGTATTCACAAATATTGTGACCTAGCACGAGAAGGCTTAAAATATGGAACAGCTGCACATCGAACTGTGCATCCACATTACATCTGTTGATTTTTTATTTTTTTTTCCATATCACCCCTTCTCTTACCGCTTGATCTAAATGTAGATTTAAGGTTTGTGTGCACTAGGCATACTTCTGGAATGCATCCTTCAGTTCAACCTAGCACAAAAGAAAATCAGTTTGTCTAAGATCACTTCAGAATGCAAACCAGAGCACAGTAAGTGGTGGTGATCAGATTTGCCTCAAAGACACACTTACTTGAAAACGAAATACAAACAGAGATGCACCCACTGAAGTTATCAAGAGCCTTTTCGTTCATTTTAAGTATAAAAAACATGCTTGAATTCTCTACCCCCCCCTTTTATTTTTTGCTCTCACCTTTCAGCCTAGAAGTTTAGTAATACACAAAGAGAAAAGAAGAATCAAGATATATTGGGGAAGAATATTTTGTTAAATATGGGGAAACTCTGACACTTTTTTGTTGTTTTTTTTGTTTGTTTGTTTTTTTATTGCTTACAGTTATTCCAGCTTTCATTATTTTCATGCCCTTAGAACCAAAGCAATGGAATACAGCTGGTAGTATTTCCAGCCTTTGCTCAGACGTTTGTTTATGGTCACATCACTGTGCCAAATCTGACTATTGCAGAAGGCAATGGGATTCTGCAGAGGCTGAATACATGGCCCACATTCAATAAGCTGTGCATCAGAGCTTTAAAAAAACATGCTTACGATGGCAAGGTGACATATTTCTTTAGTATCCTTTTTTCCCAAGTACTTTGCTCAAAGATGTTTCCCCTCGCTCTTGCTGATACACAGGTAAAAGAAATGTGAGGGTAGGTAAGGTACCAGCACAGTACAGTGCACTGAACATGAAAATACAGTTATTGTAGAAATGGCTGTTTAAAAACCTCATACCCAGAAATATTAAAATTATTTTGTATTATGCCACTCCATAACCTTCTGTAGAAGGATCTACTTTATCTCAAAATGTATTTTTCTTGTTTTTTCAATCTTTTTAAACCATTCATCTTGGAATTTATCATTCACATAAAAATCATGAGGTGATGATGCATACTTACAGTGCAGTATGGAGATGACACATGAAACCCAAACACACAGCATAAAGATAGCATATATGACATTAAACTAAGACATTTAGTAAGGACTTAATATAGCCATAAAGCAAGTAGCAAAAGGCTGATCAGATTATAAACATAAAAGCAATTTTTTATTGTGGTCATTCCTCACACAGTTTAAGATACACCTTTTCTATGGAAGACCCTACTTATCACCTCTTTTTACTGAAGCCACAGGAACTGCTACTGTTTCTGTCAAATCATTGGGTGCATCCAGCACATCTTTCCTTTCAGAAAGCATACTCAGTACAAACTGTATTCTCAGTCATCAGTCAGTTTGGGAAGACAAATTAAAGGGAAAAGTTTTCTTTTTTTTTTTTTTGTCCTAGCCTTCAATAAATGTATCACAGATTTATGCTGTTACAATTTTGCTTAGCTTTCCTGTCATTCTTGCCCTGGGACACTGAGCCTACAGCCTCAGAAAAATTAACACAGAATTGTTTCGAATAAATAACAAATGTATTTTTTTCAAGAAAGAGGGAACTTTAACAGTGCAAAAATTATGCATAACAAAGATTTACAAAAAAGCAAAGGTTACAGGCAAACAGACACTATAGGAAGCACACATCACACGTTTCCTATTTGCTGTGCGTTAGTATACAAAGCCTGCAAAATTGCAAGTAGAAGCTTCTCCTCAGCTTACCTCCAAGACACTGAGAACTGCGTAGTTGGTCAGACTAATTGCCTTTGTAGGTCAGCAGCCACCCCTACAACTTTCCAAATACACATGCTTGTCCAAGTTTCACTGGCTGACACATGTTCTCAGAATCACTTACCTGCTTGAAGTTCTTAGTGTTCACTGTAGAATCTTTATGTCATCCAGGAAGGATAAGGCACCAACAGAATCCTCTGAGTGAGACCTGCTAGTCTTCGTGCAGATGTCACTTGATTATGTCTTCCCATCCAGAGGAAGCGGGCCTGAAAGGGGAAAAAGTGCTGTGATTAAATCATAACCCAAAGACCAGAGGGGTCACATACACAGTATGGTGTCCCTCTGCTATCTTAGGACACAGGAATCCTCAGCCCACTAGCTCTGCAGTTCTCACATCCCATTCCCTGTGACACAGAACAAAAGAATCTTTAATTATGGACTCCCCTCCTTGTTCTTGTCCAATAACCAAAGAACACTTTTTCCTGCCTTTGTAGTTTATCCATGTTGTTCCTACTGCTGCTGCATGACCTTTTTTTTTTTTTTTTTGTCTCTTTGAAACTCTTCTCAGTTCTATCACACCACAGTTCCCAGCAGCTGTTTCTAACTGGCTACTCAGTCACACCTGGAAGAGATAATTTGATTCCATGTTAATCCTCTTCAGATGAGCATAAGGTATACACTTCATCACATTCAGCTTATACGAATTATTTGTGGATCTTGTGTAAAGTTCACAGTCCCTCCATGCACTATCTAGTGAAATTCTGCTAAGGTATTCTGCAATTTATTAGTACAAAACCAGATTAGATTTTGGCCTCATGACTATGGCAAGCTAGAATTAGACGATTTTCTCTTTCCAATCCTTGTGCACATCATTTTCAGAAAACACTTTTTTTTTTTTTAGATGCACCTGGGTGTCCTAAACTCTGCTTGCAATAACAGGTACATAGGTAAATTCTCTGATGCATCTAAACCACCTTTCTAGCAATGATTAAAACAATACATATATATGTATCAGTTGTGTAGCATGCAAATGTGCCAAGGCTTTCCTGGGCAAAAATTAAAACAGATTAATTCCCAAAGCTGACAACTGTGTTCTAAATTGTGTATTTCAGCAAAGTTGTACCATTTAATCACAGCATTATTATAATAACCTATTTTAAGAAAACAACTTGGGGATGTTAAAAATTCTCTTCTACAGTTTAAAGCATGAGTTACATTCTTTTTCTTTAAAATTTATAATATGAACTTATATTCTACTGCTTGGCACAGAAAAGATTCATTATAGCTGCTGAGTTGTAAGAATACAAATCGCATATAGCAGTGTTTTTGCTGAGATACTACTACTCACAATTATGATGAACACCTTCTTAGACGTATTCTTATATAGGTATATATACTTCATTATAGACATTTGTTTACATAAAAAGTTATTCAAACAGCATATTCTATTTTATGTTTCTAAAAGCACCTCAGAACTCTGTAATATTCATCCAGGTAAGACTCATCACTGGTAACACGTTAATGCTGCTTACAAGAGTACGTGAACAACTCTAACCCAGATTACATAGCTACTTTCAGGAGGCATGCCTTTCTGTCAGCCTCTTCTGGAGCTCCTGTGACAGTTGGGATTTTTGCCAGTGCTCAACAAGATGGGACATTAGCAGCACTTTTAATATTATCAAAGACACTCATGTTTTCAAGAGCCCACTGGAAGGAAAAGCTTAAATAATCACAAGGTCTTCAGTTCCTTTGCCATTACCAAAAACATGGATTTGGAAACGAACATAGGACCTAGCACTTGCAGAATGTACCATGTTATTTAAACTGCTCTAGCAGTCTAAGGGCTCCCTGCTAACAATACTATTAGTGACAACTTAAAAAATACTGTATAATACTGACATTTTAATCCAAGTATGACACTCACAGGGCAGACACATAGACTATAGGACATCTTGAGTCCTATCCACCTCTGATTTATGTAGTAGGTAATTACTTACACACCAGCAAGAGGATACCACAAACTTTGACTTCTTTTCTGCAACCGAAGAGAACATTCCTTTTGCTCTGTCCTCATTCAGGACAATTCAAAACAGTTCTGAGACCATAGTACTGCCATTCCACCTAAAAATACAGACAAGTGAGAGAGAGATAAATCAAATAAAGCTCCATATGCATTTCTATTCAGTTGTGCTGGAAATAACAGTGGATGACCTGAGAATCTCATCTTTAAATATTAAAGCTATAGATATTCGCAGAACTGCACGATAAAAGTCATAATCAAATCCTCTGGAAAAAAAACCAAAATATAATAGGCAATAATGTATTTATAGAGACAAAGAAAATGTCACACTATAAACAATCATCTTCAAAACAGAGAAAAATGCTATGCCTATGAATTTTTGACCTAGAAAAACATCTGCTGAAAACTGGATGCTTCTAACCTCTGTTGTATTAATTACAGAAAGTAATTAAAATTTCTTCTCTTTCAAAACAATTGAGTAAACCAAGATCACCATTTGCATGCAATATTATATTTGTCAGAATTGGAACCTGAAACATTTTCATTAATGAAAATGATCTGAAACAGAAAACATCCAAACATTATTTAAAGCCATTGCCAGAAAGCCTTCAAACAAACATCCCTTTTAGAGCACAAAGAATTCTAGTGAGATAAAAAAAAAAATCATCACACATATATTTTGGATATAGCACTAGTTAGGACAAATTTAGTGCCTTCAGAAATACCAAAAGGAAGCTGAGAATAGCAAAGTAACTTTCTAGAAAACAACAACAAAAAGCATGGTTATTAAAACCCTCTTTATAGCTTGGTTTATGTGGAACTTTTTGAACCACAGCACTGAAGTTGGTATTATACTTTTGGAGGATCCATAGGCAGCAGAAACATCTTTTTCATGAACGATGTTCTGCACGAAACACCATAGAAAAGAACCCTGAGACGCTGGAAATGCTTGTGCTGCTATTTTTTCCATTATCACAATATGCAATGAATTAGTAAGAACAGCCAGAAAAATCATGGCATCATAAACTAACACAAGGAAGCCATTCAAAAATAAAATAAAATAAAATAAAAAATCAATTACATCATGTGTCTTGAAGACTACACCTATTTCTCCATGCTGGTTTGAGCCTTATACTTATTGGAAACCTGTCCTTCTACGACACTGAATTTTTTGTCGAGTGCTTTCCAGTGATGGATAGCAACCCACAAAAAAAGCTATCAGAGGTACTTAAATATGTTTGAATACATACTGAGTATCTTATCTCTATCTTATCTCCTGGGTGACTTCAAATAAAACACTTGATACTAACTTCAGTAACTGTAAACTCGAAGAAGCTGGAAGCTGCAAATCATAATCATCATTAACAGAGCAGCTGTTATGTACAGTCAATGAGCTTTTAGCTACTACGTAATTTTAGTTTCACTCCCCCACCCCATGTGATACAAAGTTACTCTACACAGTATCAAATGAACTGTAGCAAAATATTCCAAACAGTATCAATAACAGTTTTAAAATTAAGCCACAGAAATAATTCATCTGATTTCTACTTCTGACAGGGGAAAAATAAAAGCTTAGATGCTTGAGGACAGAGAAATAAAAAAGAAGGCAGAAATAATGAAATGTCTTCTGATCAATAAATGTTTTTTTTTGTTCTAAAATACATTTTGAAAGAAGTAGTTCAAAATTGTATGAATGATACTTGTATTAACCAATTAGTGTAAAATAATACATTAAAGAGAAGTCAAATTTTCAGAGTATATTAAGAAATCAATCTCTGACATATTATTCTATTGTACTTGCCAAATAGGTTTCATTGTTGTCAAAGACAGTATAAATCATCTTTATTAAAATCCTGAATTCTGCAGATACCGCAGCTGTGTTATACTTTGGGGAATATAATCTAATATTGTACAACAAAGAGCCTATCACTGTGCTTACTGAGTAGCTTTTAAGAAAGGGAAAGAAATCTAAATGGTAGCATATCACTTCCCTAAGAACAACAAGGGATTTAAGTCATATGGACATCCTGTAGTTAATTAGAAACTCTAGGTATGAATGTATTTTTCTCCTCAGCTCCTACCTGCTGTTTCAAAGGCTGAAGGCATTTTAACAGATTTTAAGAATGACTCTACATACTGAGACAATGATGAACCCCTACATGGGAAAAGACGGCATGAAAGAATCTCTCACATGACTCAAAAAAAAACAACCAAACAAACAAAAAACACAGCAACTAAACAGAAAATGTAGTAGAGAATAAAACCAGGCTAATCAGCATTACTTCTTAAGTAAATGAATAGCAGTGCCATTAAATAGACCTTGAATGGGACTGCTAAAGCACTAAAACACTGTTAATACCAGAGCTATTGCCACAATAGCTCTTTTATCTCACAATCTTGAGTGTTTTCCTGTTCAAGAATATTTTCTTATTGCCATAAAAACATACTTAATGCTAGGGCCATATAACCTGAACTATAGCAATCATTACTTATCATTGTAATTATCCCAAGATCATTGCCTATTCCAGCAGAGAAATGCAGTTTTGAAGAATTCTTCTATTTTGGAAAACATTAAATAATTCTTGTCCTGATATATATCCTTGTTTTCTAATACAGGGCAACTGTGGAAAAAAAATGCCTAAATATGACTGGTGAGATAACAATGATGAAAAGAAGAATTTTTATACCCTATGTCATTAACAGCAAGAGCCATGCAGCTGGTGTGAGGACTAACAGACAACCACACTGAGTTTGATAGATGTACAAATGGAATCTGATTGTGCAAATTCCCTTATTTTATGTACTTAAAAAAAAAAAAAAAAAAAAAAAAAAGTCCCCAAAACCACACAAAAACACTTCTGGGTAACAGTTGTAGAACGAGTATTTACTAGAAACAGACTTTCCCTCACATTTGCAATTCAAAACATTGTAATACAATGATTGTATAATGTAACACCCAATATAAGCAGTCCAATCCTATTTGCTTTAAAATAATAGCTTATGTCCCTTGAAATAGGGAAGCCTTTCCAAAAATGTTTCAATATTCAGCTGATACACAGACAGCTTTTAAGGTTAGGGGAAAACAAAAGAAATAAAAGGAAACTATGACTTTTTCAGTTTAATACAAGTTATTTTCTGTTCAGGAATAACACACAACACAAATTACAGCAGATTCCTTTTTTGAATTTAGAATTATATTATACAAAAACTTTTCTCTTAATTTACAAGAAATTTTACAACGGATTCCTGTATCTGGGGAACTTTGTACCTGTAGCACTGCTAGATAATATCTAAAGGTGAGAAACAGCCTCATATAAGAGGCATAACAGTTGTTGAAAACGCGTTACTAAGATTGTTAACTGTTTTATTCTTTATCAGTAACAACATCCTTATAAAAGACTAAAAATAAATGTTTTTCTATGCACTGATTCAATCCCACACCACTTGAAAAAGATTTTCCCTCCTGTGGAGCAGAACTGTGAGGAGCAGGACTGCTCCATTTAACAAACATTGCCACATGAGGAGCTTCACCCCTCTGACACACTTCCAAAAGCAAGTTTACATGCTTTTTTTAACACGTAGCATCAAGCAACATAAGCTCCGTTTTAGACATGGTAACAATTTCTGACCAACATGCAGTAAAATACCCTCTCTGCAATAGTCGTTGGTCTCCTCTCCGATACTTTCCAAACACAGAGAACAAAAAGGAAAGGGAGAGCAGCTTTCCTTCAGCGCGTCTCCAAGGAGGGGGCAGATTCACACCCTACGCGACTAGAAAGGGCAGTAAGAAAGAAAAGTTCTCGACTCCTCACATTTTCACCGCCAAGAACCATGGGGAGCCTCGGGCTTCTCCTCACAGTGTCAGGGAGTTCGGAGCTTCGACATTCCCTGTGGAGTTCGACATTCCCTGAGGGGTGCGCGTGCCCGCCGGCCGTTAACGGAAATTACGAAACAACGAAAAAAACAACGGTTGGTCGCGAGCCACCGTCACGCGCCCCCTCACGGCTGGGCGGGAAGGCGCCAAAAGCCGCGCCTGGCGGGCGCAGCGCGCTGCCTTGCGGCCGGGCGCCCAGGAAGGGGCCTCGCTGTCCAGGCCACACAAAACTGACAAAAGCAGAAAGCACCCTACACAGAAACAACGCTTCAACATCAACAAACACGACACTTGTCCCCTATTGTCATGTTCTATTACTTCTAAGCACAGAGTAGAGTAAGAGGAAAAGACTTCCATCAGCCACAGAAAACTGACGTGCAGAAAGGCTGATCCTTGAGACAAAACAGAGAAAGGGCAAAAGGAAGTGTTTCTGTTTGTTTTTTGTTTGTTTGTTTTCTTTTTACCAGTACTATTACTTTAGTTTCCATTTTTCTAAGAGGCAGGGGGAAAAAGATGGAAGTACTGTTTCTGCATTGGTTTAAATCACCTCCAGAGCTGAGCAGCTAGACAGACATGGAACAGAACCAGTCTGCAATGCCACACACCACCAAAATGTATTTTACATTTCAAAATCTGTCATTGGCTTGCAGTCTTGACTTTACTGAGAAGTTACACTGATGACTTTAACAGGTTTTACAATCAGCTTATATATTAAGACCCCACCCCAATAATTATCCATTTACTTCGTCCTTCTCAGGAGCAACATTTCTAAACCATTTCAAGTTTTCTCCTTCTCTCCATAAACTTTTTTAGAAGCAAAATCATTTGTGATACCACATTCTGGAATTCAGGTATCCGTTTATCTCGACCACAGAGTTCAGAGCTGGTGTTCTCCTGATCTGGCTACAATCTGATACAGTTATTACATGGTTATATTTCATACCCACTTTTGCTAAATGGAACTTTCTGTACAAGTTAGGAAAGAAAGAAATCAGTTTATTCCAATTTACTATCTACTTACTAAGAAAAAAATGCTTCTGCTCAAGATTGATCCTCACAGTAAAAGAGCTTGAGGAACCCTGCATGGTCAACAAGGAGAAAACCCCACAATGAAAAAAAGTATCTCCAGCAGCTGTCATTTTTTTTTTTTCCTCAACCTATCCCTTTCCCATTTAGAATTTTAAACCTATGCCCTCTGAAATTATAGCCTAAAAAATCCCAAAGCAATGATTTATGTAGTTTGTGATCTCTTTGGTGCCTCTCACCCTTGTATTTCCCAAACCATCAGGCTTCTGCCAGACCTACAGCTTATTATATGTAGCTATATATACTGTACAGTATGCATGATTAGTTACAGAGCTTGCAACAAGGGCCATCTCTGCACCTCAAAAGAACTAAGCAAAAAATTCCAGCATCTATCTTATTGCCTAGAGCATCTAATTACATCGAGATGGTAAACAAAGGTATTTTTGGACAAAATTTTAAATGACAATCACAAATGAAATGTGGATTTTTAATGTCTGACGATTTTTGAATACAAATCTCTACAGAACAGAGAAAGAAAAGGCTGGAAAAGATTACTGAAATTTACTTTAATTCTTCCAGCTGGAAACAAGAAAATCCCCAAGCCCCTAAATGAACAAGATAGTGGAGTCAAAGAATGGAAGACCTAAATCACCCTACCAAGCTAGATATGCAGTGAAATTCTGGCCTCAGTTAAAGTAATGGCCAAGCACATCCCAATTTCCAACTGTACAGAGCTTCTCTTATGAAGCACTAGTAGCTCTCTCATCAAGGATAATTCAGGATACTAATGTACAGTAAGGAATACACAATCAACCATTTTTACATAATCAGTCTTCAGTTTGGAAGACTACCTCTAGACATGCAGCTGCAAATATCTGTGGTGATGATGTACGGACATTGATTACATCGTCCTTGTACCTGAATTCCTCTCCCAGCAGCTCATTCCTTTCGCTCTTGCTCCACTCAACATGCAGCACAGATAATTGCACCACAACTCCTGGAAACATAATGTAGACTGTAATGCTATTTATAGACTCTTTATGATACTATCATATCCAACTTCTTTCAGTATTTCACGGCTATCGTGCACATAAAACTAAAGAGAATGGGCCACATCTCTACAAGGATTTAGGAAGGATTTGGGAGCTCCAGAACTTCTAAACATAAGGGAAAACAATTACCAACCTCCCCCCTCCAGTACATCCAAATGAGCAGCCTTATAAGTTCAGGACGCCTAAATTCAAATGCTGCTCTCTTACTTTAAAGGCAATCAGAATGTGTGGTATGTATTCAGCTTTACATATTCCAAAGAATAGGAGCCTAAAATTTAGGCACTGTAGTACCCTGCTTGTTTTCAGGATGCAGTTCTATTTCATTTTCATTTCTGATGAAGCACTGTCTTGTGGAAACATAAAGCAGGGTAGATTGTTTTTCGCCTTTTCCTCATTAGCTGAGACTGTTACTAATACCTTTATTATTCTCTGTATTGTTTAATTAAGCCTCATCTCATCTGCACCCTATCTTCCTATGCAAAACTCTTGTATTAAAGCAAGCATCATTCTCAGAAGCTTTATCATTTTAGCAGAAAATACTATTACCTTCACACATCACTATTCCCTTGCTAACTACAGGTACAAAAGCATCAACAATTCTTTGAGAGCAGAAAGTAATGTAAGCACAAAAGAAGGTTACTTTCAAAGACAGACTAAATCAATTTATGTATATTCAACTCTTGGCCTCTGAGCACTCATTTGTAGTGCTTTTTAGAACAAATTCAAGCATATAAACAGAGTAATATCATTTTACACCTGTAAGAAAAATCAAACTGAAAGACAAGTAAATCTTATTTCAATTGCAATTTCTTGCTTTTAATGTTTCTACTACAGAACCACTGTGAGGTAATTTTTATTATTATTTGTTTTAACAGCCTATTGTCTTGATTTTTTTTTAAATCAAAATAAACTTAGATTAAAATATAAAATAACAAAGTGCTGAGGATCATTTTGGCATGCTTTTACACACACCATGTAACCATCTCTATCTCTCTTTAGAAAATCCACACCTCTGATGGTCACAAAATTTAGGTATTTGCATGACATCCTGTACAGAATAAAAAAAATATCCTTGCAATACAAAGTAAACAACTAAACCATACATTAATAGTGTGCTTAAGTGCAAAAAACTGTTTGCCAGTGAGCTATCCTCAGTAGAACTGAGCAGTGACAGCCTCCTGAATCTTGGGATACTTCCTCTTGGATGTGAAAAGGAGTATTTAAAAAGTCCTCAGTTAATTATCATCTCTGATTACATAAGATCAATTACAAGATACGCCTCAACAGACTGCATTGCAATTTATAACTTAAGCAAATTTTATGTTTTCAAGTTAAATTTAATTTGTTAAGACAAGTAAAACTCAAAACCAAGCAGTTTGGCAAAATCCCCAAATACAACCATGCAAACTAATCTGCCATGCAAACTAGCCTGTTTCTCCTTTGGTACCAGCCCTAGGAAATCACCCCAGTGCAGAGAACAGAAGTGCAGAGGGGTAGCCAAGTTATGGATTCTCTGTATGCTGTTCTCCTGGCTAACAAAGTGAAGAGGAAGACCCAAAACCCACAACATGCTGAAGCTTTTACATAAGCATAACTTGAACAAATATAATTTAGAAAACCTTCCATATCCATGGATTTTCTTACTAGTCATTTGTAAATTACCCTTTACTTTAGCTTTATAGTTCTTAACCTCTTCTAGAAATCCAAAACAGATTTTTAAACTATGGAAATGAAAGAGAGACTGATGTCAGGAAACAGCCCCAGAGACAGGGTTAGATACTTTGCTGGAAAAAATCAGTGTGTCTTTTAACGAAACATCTGTTGAGACTCTACCACAGAACTCTTTGTGTCTATCCAATTTTTCATGTACTTTCATACAGTGAAGTTTTCTGAATGACCAGTCCTAAATTCTCTTTTTTCAAAAGATATACAAACCATCTCTGCATGGTGTATACCTCACCACAAAGCTGGCAGGTCATGCCTTTTCCTTTGCAGACAGAAGCCATAGATCATTAACATTTTCACAAACAAATCTTGCTATTTTATCAAGCCTAACTGGGAGCAGAAGTATTGGCCTGATTGAACCGTGTGAACTGGCAGTAGAGGGTAAAAGATATTGATCATGTAAGAAACAGCAAGGTGACAGGGCTCTGGAATACAAATGGAACATGGAATGTGTAGTAATTCTGGCATGAACTGGAACAGAACTTCTATCTTTTGGCTTTTTCTTTTCTGCTTTGAGCTTTGCTTAAAGGAAATTAAATGTTCACTGTGACTACAAAGTAAGTGTGCTGACCACCAGGCTGAAAAACCTGTATCCCAGTGCCTATGCAAGTAACTCTCACTTTCTCAAGAATCTTTCAATTCCAATTAGCTTCTTCCCATGCTATTACTTATATCACCCTCAAATCACTTTCTGTAATTTCTCCCATCAGCTTAATGCTGATGCTTTTAAAATACCTGGAGACATTGTGTTGATGCGAGTCTAACAGATCATCGAACTAAAAACACCTCCCTTTAGATTTAAGTCATCATTTCTCCCCAACACAGAATATAAATGTTTGACAAGTTACGTGAGATCTGGCAACATATTGAAGTGTTGGTGTTCAGGATCAGTTTCTTCTGAAGTCTAACGGGAACTTTTTCTGTAAAAGAAATTATTTACCAGACCATTTGTGAATCAAAATGACCACTAACACGTTTTAAATGCCCACTTTTAATTGCTTGTTGCTACCAGCCCAGTTGAAATGAGTATAGTAACAACTAATTCAATCTGTATTTAAGATTCTACCTTTCAATCACCTACAGTAAATTCACCAGTGATGGAAAAAAATGTCCTCTGGATATACCACATTTCTTTCCATTGAAAGAAATCCACATCTGAATTCTGACCGTCAGCTATGTAACCATGCAATGAAGGCCACCGCATACTGCAGGCTCATTTAGCCTCACTTAATAGTCATGTCAGTACTGCTGCCTCTGCAATAGACAAGATTTTTGCCTAATGCACAAAGAAAATGGTGTCTTAATGTTAACATGAATCTACAGGCCAAAAATACCACAGAACCACACTAAGTAGGTGACATTGCCTCCTCAGGGATGTTATGCCAAAGGGAGGCACAGAGCAGGAAAGGAAAGTTCATTCCAGATCAACAAGATTCCTCAAGTTCTCAGGGGCACAACAGTCCTGATAAACACTTTAATGAACAAACAGTATTTTCTCTAACATCATAATGGCCTTTATCAAATGTAAGAATAAAATGCTGTGGATGTAGCTGTTTTCTCTAAGGATTTATTTTCAAACTCTTAAGAATTGAAATGCTGGTAATCTTATCAGCAGAACATCAAAAGATCAACCCCTGAGGTTGCTGTAAATGCAACCCCTGAGCCAGTGTAAATGTCATTAGCACTCTCCAAGAACCATGTACATGTATTTCAGTTGCATTGTAGTTCTTTACCATATTACTCAGTATGGAAAATGTTTCAGTTCTGAGAGGGGAAAAGTTAACTACAAGATGATTTCCATTTGGTAGCAGTTGCCCTCAAAATACTCATGCCAGAAGTCCCAGTCTAACTGCTCTAAGACATGAGCATTGATACATGGCAATATTTCAGTTTCAACTAATAGACAGGTGACACCAGCTGCACTTCTCTTTAATGGTGGAAAAAAAAGGTGTGTGTGTGTGGGGGGGACCCAACCTGTTCTTAGGGCAACAGTTAGGACAAAAAAAAAAAAATAAAAAAAAATTGTTATCATGATGCTTGTAAGTCACATTTATAGTTGGTTCAGTCTTTTCATTTCTGTCCCTAAAAGAGAAATGAATTCTTGTGTAGAGTTATGAACATGAGCTTTTAATAAACCTAAATCTCAGTACTGTTGGAATGGAGCTTTTAAATTTTAAGGCATTATGAAGCACTGTCAGACCCTAGGTGGTGAGAAGGAGGTTTGACTGAGGGCAGCACGTATGAATGGCCCTGTGACTTTGCCAAGCAAAGTAAATTAGTGTTTAACTTGCTTTTGAAATATTTAAACTTACACCAACTGTATGAGAATAGGACAAGTTTCTTTTCCACTCCACTACAGAGCAGTCCTAAACCTCTGGGGTTTATCTGCCAAAAGATGTTAGGCACTCAACTCTATACAGTATTTGAATAGGAAATTAATGCCTGTGTCCCTTAAGGCTCTTCTGAAATTCTCAGGTGTAAAAAGGTACATCTTTAACCACTCCGCTCATTTATATCTTTCTCCAGTTTTTCTGACTTTTTAGGACAAGAACTCTGATTCCAGCACATGACAGGCATTTGTAGGACTGAAAACACATTGATGATACCTAGCCACAGTGGAAGTCCACCAGCCACAGTAATTCCTTCTTAATAAATTAATTATCCTTTGAAGTGGAAAAGAGCAGAAAAGAAATCCCATACCGTAATGCTGCTTTTTCTTTCCCTGTAGTCAGGTTACACGAGCCAGTTATAAAACAGTGCTGGGGAATGAGATTTTTCAAGGGAGTTTAACAGAGTTAAGTGAGTTGAAAATGGATTATACTTTAGAAAAGGAAAAACCCACATTTCATTAACATTTCTCCTTTTATCCCCATTCTTGTTCATTACTGAGCCCCTCAAATTCATCTCTAAACGTGTAGCACTGAGGAATCAGCTCAGTAAAAATATCCTTGGAACTGCACAGAAATTTCCCATCACGTGTCATGTAAAGTCTTTGCCTGTATTTCCCCACGTGAAACTAAAAATATTGCATGTACTTTCATTTTCTTTCTTCAATGCCTTCATAGCTTCCAGTGACAAAAAATAAGGGTTATTTATTCTATCCCCTTGCCAGCTGCCTATATTTATTTCATTCTGACACATCTGTGTCTACCATGTTCTTAAATAACTCCAATACTAGAGATTCTACAGCTTTTCCAGCAATATATTTTTCTGCTTTCTGACACAAATAGTTTCTAATAACTTGAAATGTTTTTGCTTTTGTTTCTGAGATTCCAAGCCCATTGCTTCTCATCCAGTTAATCACGGTCAAAAGATAATAGATTAAATTATATGAAATTATATCACAGATCATTTCTCCCAGATTTTCTCTGGTGCATTTCCCTCTTTCTCATGTCTTTTTATTCTGTTATTGTCAATACTAGAATTTTTTCTGCATTGCAGATTTTAACGTGATAATATGCAGTTTCAGATTTTAAAATTATGCTTAAGCACTAAGGAAAATATTTTTAATTGCACTATATAAGAATTTATGTATTTAAGTAAAATAACATCAGGCTAATGCCAAAAATGTTATTAGTAAATTGAAGTCTATGCAAGAACTGAAAGCATACCTAAAGAAACTTGTAAGACATTCTTTCAAAATAACTGTGCTATAATGTAATGACAATGATATTGATGATGTCCCTTCAAATAAATGAAATACCATTAATTATAATTTATCTATAAAGCTTAATTTTCTGTAAATGCTCAGAGCTCTGTCTTTTTGGCAAGGAAGTCTTCTTTTGTTATTCTTTCAACTTCTAACCATCTATTTCTTACTTGGCTTCATGACTTAACAACAGTGACTGACAAACTAGCTCCCTCTGGATGTGGCCAGACAGGAGCCAAGATAACATACTAGCAAATTCTCTTCCTAACAGACCATTGCGGGGCAGCACAGGTCCCAGCTCTGGCACAGTGCTGTGGCTCCTTCCCATCATGTTCCTTGATACATCACACATAGCTCCTGGCACACGACAGACCGTGACTGCATGTCACACACAGGAATGAAGACAGATCTGAGGACTGCAGTAGTGCAGTACATTTTATCTGGGCAATGGCTATCAACAAAACTGCATGACACAGGAAATTTTGTAACATCACAGAAACAAGTTTTATATCAACATTACTGTATAATTAATGTTATTGTAGCATAGAAAATATTAAACACATTAAATGACATATTATAAAAGGTGATGAACATGCAAATGAGAGTATTCCATTAGACTGAATTGTGGCTCCTTCAAAAGCATTGGGATTAAGCACAGGTAACACACCCTCTTATGCTAGAACTCTTCAGATTTTGTATTACTTAGACTACAATTATGTAATCATTTAACATTTCTCAAAAATGCAAGGATATTGTATAAAGCCTTCCTAAGTCATAATTATGTCCTAGACTGACTTAAAAAAATCAGCCAAAATTATTCATGCATTTTAAACACAACTGAGGACAATCATGGTTGCCTCCACCCCCACATCTCAAAGATTAAAAACAAACAAACAAACAAACAAAAAGACTTTATTTGAAATGATTACTCATTCTTACCTTGTTGGAAAAAAAAGACTTGAAAGAAGCTTGTCCTTTCTGTCACAGCCATCATTTTTTCCATCTGCTTGAATAGGACAGTGTCAACAGACCTCTGTTAGGACAGAAGAAAGAGCAAATATACAGACTGGACAAAAAGCACTGAAGACTGTCTGAGGTCTACAGTTTAGAAAGCAGGAAGAATAGAAATGTCATTAAAAATCCTTAGCAGGGCTGGCTTGAATACTTCTCATGAGGAAAAAGAGACTAGTATGAGAAGTCTGCCAGAAAGGATTCTTTGTGGGGCAGGATATAAAGATGGTGCAGAAGGAATCTAAAGCTTGAAGGACACAGGCAGAGCATTCTCTATTCATTGGACCAATTCCCATCGCAGCTTGTAACTGAACCCAACTTCCACCCTCTGTGCCAGCAATTATCTGTGAAACTTACGAGTAGAGTGTCCTCTGCCTTCTGGAGCTGCTGCATTTACACAGTAATCCCCAATATCACAGGGCCTGTAGGGGAGAGCCCAGGAGTCTCACTGTGCACACTGCCAGAACCTTGATAGTCAGGAAGTTTGACTCAGGTCTGGTTATTTTTTTAGTTATTTTTTGAGAAAGTTGTCAGAAGCACGTCAGATATGTAAAAAATGTTATTAAAGATACAACATAAAACTCATAGCAGTGGAACCTGCTAAGTCTAAGGCTGCCTTTAAAATGTGCATCTTATGTATTACAATAGCATAGTCAATATAAGATTATAAAATATTGGAGACTGCATGTCATTAAACCTCTGCAGTTCTATCATAAACAGTGGCCAACAGCCATTCATCTTGCAGGAGTATAGTGAGAAAGAATGTGGAAAACGCAGTTATAGGTACCTGAGAAGTCTATGAGGAAATGCGGGGTTCATGTTCAGAGAAGGGTTTGAGGATGGCATCGAAGGTAGCAGCACAGCATCCCGTGGGTGAGGAGGAAGTACACTGCTCTCTCTGAGAAGCCAACCAGGCATATGCCAAGTGGAAAAGGTGCACACACTGCATGAGGCATGCTTCTAAGTTCCAGCATAGTATCAAACTGCAAATGGAGAAAGAGCTCAATTGTTACTGTAATTAGGGAAGTTTCGAGCTTCTGCATGTTTGACTTACAGGCTAAAAAACATTGAGTTTTTGTATTTATGTGTGAAGTAATAAGCAAACATAGCATTTAGTTCAGCAGTGTTTGCCAGTCTAATTCATCAGTTATGAATGAAAGCAAAAACTGTTTGCTTCATGTATAGAAGCCAGGTAAGTCATAGCAAAGTTTTTTTTTAATATCTTCCATAATTTAAATGACTTCTCAGAAGTCATTTAAGGCATAAGATAAATATTTTACAGTGCACTTCAACCTCAGATTTGTTCGTGCAAACTATCTGGCAAACTTTTGTTACTAGCTGACACTTTGCACAATTCAGAATCTGCTCACAAACAACTTCCTAACAGGAAAAGCACTATGGTTGGGGACGAGTACTTTGGACAGACCTAGTGAGTACATGCAGAGTTCTAACAGTTTTTTAAGAAGTGTCAGAAATAGAGACATTAGACAGAAACACTATGAAACACCAATGATATCATCTCCTACAGTGGCAGCTATTTCACACCAAAATGTTATATATTAATTTCTGTGAAAATTCTCATCAGCTGATGTAAAGGGCTCTTTGTGGTGTCTTCATGCTACCATCTTATTTCATCTCCTCAGAATATTAATTTACAGCTGCATATAGTAAATGTTACTGAAATTGGGTTTGGAATTTCAAGACAGCACAAGTAACTGTTTCAAATTATTCATTTGGGCTTTACAGATCAGCATTTACCGACTGCAATCAATTGTCCAGCCAGTGTGAGCCACATCCACTGTATAGAAAGGGGAAAGTATGAAGGGTTTTTATGGCAATACACTTCATTGCTCCTGTACTTGAATTTTATGGAAGGCTCAGCAGACAGAGATGGAGGTAAGTTATTCTGCAGTCCAAACACATTCCTCTAAATACTAGTGATCCTTTAAACCATACACGTACAATTTTCCAAAGCCAAGTAATTACTTAAGTCCCTCCTTTGTACAAGTTTAGCACATGCTGTCTGATACAATCCCTTTGTTGGCAGAAATGAATATGAATAAGGAACACTAGCTATATCCATTACTTTTAGTTTATATGGAAAAGATTTATGCACAAGCAGCACAAGTACGAAGTTCTATTATTCCACAGTCTTGAAACCGAAGTAAATCAAAGGCTTCAACACAGGGAAGTGAACATAATTCAACCTACTAGTTGTGTTCTAGAAATAAAATCCTGGCATTAGATTATAATCCACAGAAGATTTGTTCTACCCTGATTCACAAGAGAATGCTAAACAATGTATTTATGTTCTATTCTAAGAGATTCAAATCAAGCCAGTAAGTCTCTGTTCCATTTCTGTTTTAGTACAACCAAAAATAAACGCTTTGAAATCAAACCCTAAAGGATATTAGTTTATCAAAACTAGCAAGAAGTGTAAGATTAGTCCTTGACTGTGCAGTCAATAGTACTTTTTTAAAGAAATTAAAAGCCCAAATCCAAACCATTCTAATAAATACACATCCAACAATTTCACCTACATAGCCATTAATTTAGAGACTAGATGTTGTCTATGCTCACATAATCGCATGCCAGTGGGCTGCTGAAATCATGATTGTTATATGATGACTGAGCAACAGAGACTATAGAGAAAATGGTACCCAGCTACCTTACAGCATGCAGAAGTATATGATGTAAGAAAAGAGAAATAACTGCAACTCAAATCTTCCAAGTCTGAGAAAAAATTCAGAAGAATGTGAAAATTATCAGGAAAATGCTGAAAATTAACTCTATGAAAAAGGAGTAAAAGGGAAGAACATTTTGGGGAAGGCAAAAAAAAAAAAAAAAAAAAAAGACAAGGAATTGGGGCAAATATCAGATGCCGAAAGCAGATCCCCTCTCTCTGTGACTTTTTTAATAGTGTGTTACATCACATGCTTGCATTACTGACCACACTTCCCATCTCCCGAAGTAGCATGATTTCATCACCAGCTAGTGAAACCTAAGCCTTTACACCATTTGCCTTTGTCAACTCCATCTCTGGTTTTCAGTGCATTAACAGGTTTGTATTCCTGTATGTTTAGTAAATGCAATAAATGGGTGTTTAGAAAAGATCTGAATTACATTTTAGAACAACAAGCATTCTTGTTTTAGACTCAGTATTTTATATCAGTTTTCCGTTAGATCTAATGTCAATTTTCTCTTATAAGAGATCATTAATACCGTGTTTTATTGCCATCATACCTGTGAGCTCTGGATCTTGAGGCTTTATTAAACTAGGCAGCAGAATGATATAACAGAAATATAGTATTTACTATGCATGTTTATGGAGTTTCACTTATATAATACTGTATACTGAGCTCAGCTGCTTTTTTTTTAATAAAAAAGTGGAGTTCAAAACTTAGAAAAGTTAAAAATTAAACAGTATGTAAAAACATTCTGAAGAAAAAGTCTTCACATGTAGGGAGATTTGTTAACTATTATAAGAATTAAAGAAAAGTTTCTTTGATCAAGAGCAGATGACGTGAAAAGCAATGAATAATTTATATCTGACAGCAAGGTACTTCTCATTAGCAATGGAAATATTCTTTTGGTGATCATAACTTATTTACAAGCACAGCAATGTGGAAATAGTGAAAGTATACATGCAAAAATTAGTATTTTACAGAACAGATAGAAAAAATGTCATTATAAAAAGCCTGTTTTTTCTTCTCACAGCTATAATGCATATACAACAAAAACTAAGCAAAAGCAAACTACAACCCAATGTTATGGATGTTAAAAAAAAAAAAAAAAAAGTAATAATGCAATGCAGTCACCTTTCCTGTCACAAATCAAACTGAAAAAAAATAAATTTTGTACTGATTTTCCTCTTGCAACTGGAGCAGCCAAACCCTAACACAACCTTGGAAGGGAAGAAAGGGAAGACAGAGATAAGAAAACAAGGGAAACTTGAGATACTTGGGACAACAACTGAAATAAAGGGAAAACTGAGGCAACTGAAAGAATCAAAAACAGAAAAATAAGAGACTGGCAGCCACTAGCTCTCACAGTCCTGACACAATGGTGCTCTCCCAGGTATCCAAGGCACTGGGTGACACCACTCACTGGCTGCTTGCACTGAAGTGCAGGACAAGAGAAGGGTGTTTGAATGGCTGATATATCTGCCATAAGCTCACATCTGGGATCATCCTTTTAATTGTTTCTCTGATAGCTTTCAGTCTTGTTATTTTTTTGACAATATTTTTGTCATTTAAGTTCAGAAAACTCCCAATGTTGCAATATCCATTGTTCACTCCAGTGAAATAAATGGGGTTCAACTACCACAGTACCAGAAATTAACTGGCATTCATGAAAGAGGACTTCATTCAGAGGTAGCCGGTTTAACATTACAATCCTCATTTCTTGTTCTTTGACTGAATGTTAAAGATCACTGGGAAAAAAAGAAAAAAAAAAAAAAAAAAAACACAAACAAACAAACAAACAAAAATCCACAGGACATTAAAACTGAGCATTCAACAGAACATGAGAACTTCTAACTTCACTGTTCACTCAACCCTACACATCAGCACAGTGACTGCAGATCGCTGAGCACTCCAGCACTCTTTTGAAATTGTTATTTCCATGCATATTTTTTTAATTAAAATATCAGCTTCAGACTTAAAGCACCTTAAATGTATTTCACTAAGTTAAGAGCTTGGTGATTTAGATGAGATTTTAAATATCATTAAGACTAGGTCCTATTTTTTTCCTTTGGTGTCTCAGTCATACAGAGAGGCTTGAGAATATGTAGGCACTCAGCAGTGTCTTAGGACTTCCAAGAAAGAAATACAAATTAAAATACAGCTAACAAAACTATCCTAGGTTTGGCTCTTAAGCAGGTACTTCTCTCAAAGTGTCATAAATCTGGCCTAAAAGCATGCTGAACACAGAAAGCTGGGTCTGCTCATAATTTAATCAGTGAATGGACTTATTATGGAGAGAGGGCTAAATGCATCTGACATTTTAATTTCCAATTTTTCTCCCTGCATTACCTTTAAACTCATCTTCGTATTTCTAAAGCTCTAACATTCTCTTTGGAGAATAAGGAAACCTTTCGGGCAAAATTTCAAGACAATTGGTCAAATGTCCATAGAAATGTTAATTAACTTTTTTTTTTTTTCCATTTAAAAATATCAGTCCAGAATGGACTTACGTTGTTTCTAGCAGAAAAGCTTTGATTCAGAACGGTGCTTTACGTGGTTAAGAACAGAATGGAACATCCTATATTTACCATGTAATTTAAAGCTCACCCAAAACTACCATATCATATGCAGTTCGCCATAAAGTACCTCTTCCACTGGAATAGCAATCTAAGACTGTAAGTTGAGGACTTTGTTGCTGTCACAGAATGCATGCAGTTAGGGCAGAAGAACACAACTTTTCTATCATTCTATGAATGGAAACATTTGAGCCATGAAATCCAACCAAAAATGTATAGAGGAATTGTAACACAACTGACATTTCTTCCATGGAATATCACTCCTTTAAAATCACTGAAGAAGAGGAGCCTAAAGGAGGACGCGTGCACAGAAGAAAACTTCTCTATTGCATGCATTACTTTTTAAGAGACAGTTTCATTTGGATTTAGTATCTAGACACACGGAGTAACAGCACTCTGTAATTTTAAATGCATCTTGTTCAGTTAGACATAGGAAATAGTGTAATAGTCCTCCTGCTTCTCTCCCATGGAAAACTTCTTAGATTCAAATGCTTTTCCAGTAAACAAAATTATTATTATAGAACACTATATTTTGTAAATTATCACATTTTATCTATTTTATTTTACTCTTTATCTGGTATTAACACTAATAAAACCACTTTGTTCCTTAGTCTAGAATAATACCTTATTCTGAAGCAGCTGCACTTCAACAGAAAACTTTGAAAACTAAGGTAAAGAAATTATGTTTTCCAACTGAAAATACTGTCTAGCTAAACTTGAAGAAAAAACAAACAAACAAACAAACTTGCTTTGCTTTAACTGGCTCTATAGAAACATAAATAAATGTGTGTGCGTGTGTGTGTGTATCTATATATGCATATCTCCCAGCCCCTGAAAGCAGGTGGCAAGTATAATAAACACTTCATTATGAATAACTCTTTTTCAAAATGTAAATACTTTGCTGTTTCCATTTATCATTTTTCTCATAATTTCAGCTAGTACACCCCCTCATTCCCACATAACTGTCTTTCACTTATGGTACAGAAGGGTAATAATTTCTCCTAATAATTCTCAACTATATTTTATCACAAGATAATATTAACATAAGGAATACGACATTCTCTAATAATGATTTCCAGTAATTACAACTTTGGACTTTAAGAAAACTAAAACACACACATTCTTCTCACTGAAGTGACTGATATTTAAACATAAGCTTCAACATTTTCCTAAACCAGGACTGATTTAAGACATGCATAAAGACATTCCTAACCGGAACATACCACATTTCATACTGTATGCTTCCTCTCATGTTCAGTTCACAAAGCAGGCTTAATAGCTCAAGAACACAGCTTAATGTCAGAGCTGCCAAACCAGCCATAGAGTTCAAATATTAATTCAGCTCTGCTAATTCAGGAACGTGTCAGTACTCACTGCATCCTTCAGTCCAACAAGGGCCCCAGTGTTCACACAGTTTCTCTGAAGTTTACTCCTGCAGGGAAGCATGCACCTAGTGTCTTCCACATAGATTCATTAAAGAGGTTTCGTATCTGTTTCTTAAAAGCAAAATTTCTTTTCTGTAAGAAGACACTGCTACTTCTCCAGCTAATATGGATTTTGAATACTTAATGCAGATTCCTGCAATTCCTATAAACGGTATCTATTACTGATTTAATCAACAGTGTAACATTGTACCTTACAGAGTAAGTACATAGCTAACAATAATGCTTCCTGTACTAAAAAAAAAAGGCCAGCACGTGTATTTTCATATTAAATCATACCACATATACTTGAGAGAACAGTAAAATATTTTGTAGAACCATTGTATGTAGTTGTTGCCTAGATTTTTTTCTTTGTTTGTTTTTTTTGGGGGGTGTTTTTGTTTAGAAAAAGAATAAAAAGACAAGATAAAAAGACAATGTTGAAGAATTTGGTATTTTACCTAATAGGTCTATTTTTTCAATACCATGTAATGTATTAAAAATGGATCATAGAGTACACAGATTACCTAGCACTCCCATCTAACAGCACAGTTCTTAAAACAAAACAAAACAAAACAAAAAAACAACAAACGTAAATAGTTTCTGAATCTTCCACTCAAGTAACAACAGTACTCAGTGGTAAAAAGCTACACCATCTGTTCCTCTAACGTGTTTCTTTCTTTTAACAGACTAAGGTCAAGGATCAACCTTCTTACAGGAAAGCTGTACCTAAGAACTTGCCATCACCCCAAATATGTTCCCCATGAAATGTGAACTGTTACGGTCATAAACATATGATTCCTACAACTATAGACAAAATTCTTCACTTAAGAACGAAAAAAATAGTAATAAAATAGTAATAAAATAGTAATAAAATAGTAATAAAATAGTAATAAAATAAAATAAAATAGTAATAAAATAAAATAAAATAAAATAAAATAAAATAAAATAAAATAAAATAAAATAAAATAAAATAAAATAAAATAAAAGTTAATGATCTCAGAACAATGGGGATTGTATGCTGATCTTATTCCTGTGGTCCCTGTGCTAAGAGGCGGGTGAAAGCATACTGCAAACCCAGCAGGAATTGCAGCACACCTGTTTTCTCTATTGCCTCTATTTCTTTGCAGTGCACACACACAGCTGCATGTTAAAATGCTGAAAAGTTGATTGTTTTTGTGAACTGCCAAAATTCAGGAGATATTCCTGTAAGATGGAGGACATACAAAGAACCTCAATACCTCTGATTCCAAGCTGATACAAGTATGGCTCAAACACAATTAATGTTTTTGGGGCTCATTACCTTCCATAAAAACAAGCCCATTACTGTATTACCGTTCATTAAAGGTATACAGGTGTGAAATGGAGGAAAAAATTACCTTCAGATCATACGTAACTTAAAATAAATATGCTTCCTGGCATTCATATGGAACATCTGACATCTCCTTGTAGGTCCTGTCTGCTGTTTTGGTTACTGAACCCAGCTCAGTAAACGGCTTTTTGGCAGCATCTCTGCTTAGGGTAGCACCATGCAGTCTTTCTTACAACATTTTTCTTGGAGGTTAGTAAGGGAATGAAGTTCTAGCCATGCCTACTGGTTTTGACTATCTCTGGTTCATGAAGTCATTTTTAATTACTCCTCTATTGCTGTTTGCATAGCAGCTCTCCTAAAAGCTTCCCATATTTTTTTTGCTAGAAAGGCCTAGCAGCAGTATCCTCTCGTGATGACACAATGCTGGGTCCCAGCTTCTCTCAGCATGATCCCTTGGCTTTGTCTGTTTCAGTAGGTGCTCCCATTTGCAGCATTGTGACTGTTCTGGGAGAATAACCCATCTCTGTCTGCTTCCCACCTACACACGTCTCAGCTATACAGCCTGTGTCTTCAACCCAGAAGTCAGCACACGCAGTGGGAAAACACTGGCCCCCATAGGGCCACCCTACTGCACATGGATGTTTCACTTAAACCAATTTAAGCTTAAATTCCAAGCAAGTCATCTGCCCAAGATTCAAGACTCTTGTCTCCACAATACACCTTAATGTCCTTCAGAACCACAGAGCTGGTTCCGATTCAGTCAGCATTTCTGAAGTTTTTTAGTCAAATAGCATGTTCCCTGAACTTTTCATTAGCCTACAAATCAAGCTCTCCTTGCTTCCTGATGACAGCTGCTACTTTTGCTTCTATTTAATTCCTTTGGTATAGTGCTTTGGCTCTACTTCAAATCCACGCTCCCTGGTTCTGATTAGTTTTTGGAGTGGGAACCTCTCTTGCTCACACTGTCACATTGCTCCTTACACCTTATTTTACTCTTGCCCGAGATGGCTGCTGTTCCAGTCTTCTTGCTTGTGGTATAGTTTTCTATCTTGGGACTATTATTCATTCACTTCTTGCTCAATTTCTCACAGTAGGAGACTCATAAAGCATCTTCTCTGTCCTTCTCAGCAGCTTCACTGTATGTTCTTGAATCCTCCAGACATCTTCCAATTCATGGGTATGGGATGAGAAGGTCGTAAATGATGGTATGGGTCCCAGACTTCGTGTTTGTGTGTCTCCCTACCCCTTCTTATCTTTAGTTGTCTTTTTTTTTTTTTTTTCCAGCGAGGACTGAATGTGCCAGTATGCTCTGTATTTCCAGTTCAGTTTTGGATATCAGATAAATTAATTGACCCATAAATACAATAAATATTATTTGGGAGATGTCCGAGTATTACAGTGACAGATACACTACTTTATCATGGTTGAGTGTCTGCCTACTGATCGAGATGTCAAAAAATAACGAAGAGGAGAGAGCTGGGTTCCTTTTGTAGTATGTCTGGAGACTTATGGTTACAACATTTCATGAAGTCCCACTCTATCACAGGTAGAATTCCTTCTCTGAAGTAGATCCTTCTCTAGATCGTAATTCAGTAATAAGATTTCTCCAATTGCTTCTTCTGGCTCTTGAATTATATTAGGATGAAAATATACCCTCACATTTGGCGTCACACTGTGAACTTACAATCCCTATGACTATTGCTCAGCCTGGTCCTGAAACATTCACGTATCCTCTTTGCAGATGATTACTCTGCTCTTGACAGCCTCCTGTTACGTACATGAACTAACACCAACTAAGGACTATTGGTATCTGAATCCTCACATTTCTGGGAGAATGGGCAAACAGTCAGTTAGGACATACTGATTTCATAGATGTGAATGTCGTGCAAATTAAACCTTTTTATATCAGTTGAGTATTCAATCCTACATTATTGCAGTTTATCAAATAGAGAAACTCTAAGATACATACTCAGTGAAATTAATGCATTGGGATATAAAGTTGTCTCTAATGTAGGAAAATCTTTACCTACTTGTAATTGACAAGTCAAAAGAATACATATTTTTTTGAGTATGTACAGTTTTCTCTTCTTTTTCAAACCCTTGTAAAGATTATCCAGGTAATAGATAATCCTCACATAATTTGCAAAAGCTAAACAAAATAAACTACGTGAAATTACTGAAGTACTTTACTTTGATATCTTATTACATCATGGCTGCAAAATCAATTTTAAAAGGCTGCTGATTACACTCAGAAACATTATCTCCTGCGCATCAGGAAACATCACCATACCCTAGTGACATTTTCCCATACCAATCTGCTAATTACAAGAAAAAGAGCAAGACTGAAAAGTTTTTCTAATATCTGCAAAAATCCCCTATTCTAACTGACAAGAGAATGAGACAGTAAAAGCCATCAGATAACCTTTAATACATACTTCAGGCCACTGATAGGCTTTCACTCTAATAACCACTTACACATTTTGAAACTACTCCTAAAAACTCCTACCACTTTTTCAATCAATCAATTACCACTAAGCAGTGATTGCTGTAGCCCTATGTAGCTAATTATCTTCTATTTGCAGCTCTTTAAGATTAAACTTTTAAAAACACAATTTGTTAGACTGATTATATGTTAATGAACTTATTAATACTGCTGAAATGAACATTTGTCCACAGTAATTCTATCACAGAAAATAAATAAGCAAGCAAAACCGAACACTCTTCCAACCAGACAGATACACTCATTAACACTGATCCATTAATTTGATTGCAACCATTTCCTTCACTGATTAGCAACACAACCATCCCAATCTTATTATTGGTCAGTAAGGCAGCATGTCATGCCTAAAAGCTAACAGCTACCCAAATGAAGTAGTTAACACAAGAAATGTAAAATATCTCAGGCAGCTATACTTATGGCATCCATGATGTATCACAACTTTTACTCATGGCAGACTCTCCTGACTTTATTCACATTAAATGCCATCCTGACTCATGGAAGTCAGTGGAAGTTTCTCCTAATTGAGCCCAGGCAGCAAGCTCAGTGCTAGACAAAGATGTGAAAGCAGCAGGCTTCATCTCTGACTCTGTCATGTTGTTTTTTTTCTTCTCATGAATTCCAGAAACAGCTACTGTAAAGGCACAAATCAAGATCAGTTTGTACTGCATGAGCGAAGTAAACTGGAAGAAGAGAATCTGCTTTTAACAATTTTAAATTGTTTTCAGGGTCTGTATTTTTCACACCTAAATCAGAGAATAAGGGAATGGAAAAATATTGATCAAAAATGCAGCAATTTTAAATCTCTCCAGCCTAACCATAAAGTGATTAGGTTTTATTTCAGTGACTGCTACTGTGTATCATACAGGCCACAACACAAGACACATTGACTCTGAGTGCATCCCGATTTTACTTCAAGTTCCAGATTCATCAACCTCAAATACAGAACAGAAATGAGATGAGAAAAGCATGCTATCCATGGAAGAATATCCACGTGCCCACAAGGACAAAAAAAGAAACAAGACAAGCTCATGCAGAAGAAATTAACCGAGGAATGTTTGTTACAACAGAGTGTGAGCAAGTAAGGGAAAAGAGAAGATGTGGCAGCAAGAAGGGATGAAAACTCTGAAGTCATTCACAGACAGCTAGAGGAAGCATTAGAGCAAGACACAAGAAGCCAAGAATGAAAAAGCTATGCAGAGAAGGTACCAGAAGGGATTCAAAAGCACCAGATCCACAGGGTCAGGTAGTCTTGGCATAAAGAGAATCTCTTACCAGAGAAGATTAGCTTTAAAGGAGCTGGAATGTAAAATCTGGAAACTAAGAAGTTGAAAAAAAATTAACACAGATTTCCCAAGACTTGATAGACAAATATGACTTCTATTTACAGAGGGAAAATGAATTGACTTTCAGGAAAACAGATCCAGGAGAACTTTACAAATATGAAGTCCAAAATCTTTGCAATATGAAGATACACTGGAAATATATTTCAACAAGAAGTTCTGAGAAATAAAGAACTGAATCGAAAAGCAAGCACAAAATTAAGCTATCTGTGAAAGGATTGTTTCAAGGATACATAAGCTTCTACTGCTGTTGGTGATGGCAGGAATGGTTTACATGGATGCTAATGCTCCTGTTGCAAATGAAACTGTGAGACTGCCAGAACATTGTGCCAGATAAGATCTGTAAAACAGTAAAAAGATATTTCTAATAGCAATTCTAAAGTTTTGTTTCAACAGTTTGGAACTGAGCATTCGGTTCCAGATTGGTTTTTATTTAGTGATAGGTAAAAGAAAAAGAAAAAAGGCCTCTAAGATGTTATAGGCAAAAAAAAACAAAAGGAGAGAGAAAGATGAAAACTGAATACCATTTTTGGATTGAAATATGCTGGAGACAATACTAGAAATTTCTTCAGGTTTGTGGTACATGCCAGAAAAGTGAGGTCATGTGAAGCAAATAATCATATGCTAATGATCAAAAAAATAGAGACCCTGGAGCTAACATGGCATTCATTTACTTAATACGACTGTAAGAAGATTATGTATCCATAACAGACTTCGATTCTTAGGCCACTGACACGATACTCCTGCTGAATAAATGAAGACCAAATTCATTTTTGCTAGGCATGATACAACAGACATTGCACGTGGAGAGCTTAGAGACAGGGGAGCCCAGGCTGCCTGCAGCGAAGTTTGCTTTAGATGAAGTAACACCTAAGCTCTCATTATTGCTGATCTACAACTTTGAATTAAAAAAGGACTGAAATGTAACAGAAGAACAAAAATTCCAACCCGTGATACTTTATCCCATGAACTGCAGAACAGTACTAATAAGGTAAAATGCTTTGTGATTTTGAGATATTAAGTGTAAGTAAACCTGAGAGTTACAAAGTCTGTATTGGTACAATCTGTTGCTGAAGAAATTAAGGATTTGCAGCAGCATGTGTACGTAGAGAATGGTAAAGGAGAAAGCAACATGATTTCAGAAGTTTAAGGAATTTCAAAAGATGCCATCGGTCTGTGACCTTAGTCCATGGCTCCTCACCAATTTCATACACAACTCTCCTTAAAGGCTGGGGATTGTTCCCAGAAGGATGGACACTGAGGAAGAGTTAAAACACTTTTTTTTTTTTTCTGCTTCCAGAGGTAAGGAGATAAAGGATGAGTCATTTTGCCTGACACAAAAACAGGTACCACAAGAATTTAAGATAATTGAGCGAGTGGAGTTTCACTATACAACTGCAGTGCTGGTACTTGCAGGGAGATTTACAAATTTGATACTGCACTTACTACAAACTAAAATGTCGTATTTAACAGGAGAGGCTCATTGTGTTGCCTTCATTGGCAACTATAAAAATACCCGTACCTCTCCTCACTCACAGACAGCTACACAGGTTTTCCTCCACATTCTGACTCCGGAACAAGCATAGCCTTGGTAGGAAAAGTGTGCAAGCAGAGAATCAACTACTATGAGCCATTTAACCACTGCATAAATTCATTTGGTTTAATACGTCAAAAAAACAATTGAATTTTTAAGATTCTTCATATTACTTTTGTTTCATCTAACTTCTTCTATGTGTTGTTCATTTCACAGCAAATGCTGTGTTATTGTAATTCTATTCTTTAGACCTACAGGTTCCATGAAGAGATCTGGTCAACTTAGTGATTTGGTAGTTGTACCTTACAAATTTTATTTCCAACAAAAATTCTAGATTGAGATTGTCTTTCTTTTAAATGTGAACCTTTGAATTTATTTGTTTATTGTGCTTTATGTAGAATACTTAAGGATGTGTCAATAGTGCCTGTACTGCTAAAGGTTTGGCTTGAAACACTTTGTATTCCAGCTCTACTGAAATGATTTACTAGCAGAATCAAAAAATTCACTGCCCCAATCTAGAGCTGCAGTCTAATAATTCTTTCACATAGAAAACGTAATGTCCTTTGCTCATCCCCAATGTGGCACTTGAAATACTTTCAAGATGATTTATGTCCATAATACAAATCAATATGTGGAATACACCCCCTTAAAATTAATTTCTTGTGAAACAATAACCTCTTCTAAATATTTTAATTTTGGGAACATTTTAGATGGTTTAATAGAAGTAAAGACATGATTTAACAGTGGTCTACATGTTTTTCTTTTAGACACTACTGCACTGATTTATCTTAAAATTCTGAATGTCTGTTACAAGCTGGGTTATGGCAACACTTTCTCTTGCACTCTTGGTATCAAACAATTGTTGATGGGCTATATTTGAACAGTCCTTTCTGTATTATTTTAAGGTGACTCAACGATCAATTTGTGGACTGTCAAAATGTTAAGCTTTATTGCATATTGTTAAAGAGAGTCTCCTCCAGCAACTACTTTATTTTTAACTTTTATACATTCTTACATTAATTTGCTAGTGGAGTAATATTATTTCCACACTATTTTTCTTGTTGTTGTGATTAAAAATATTTTAAAATAAGGTTGACTTAAAGAGCTGTCACAAGGAAATTACTGAGTCCACAGCTGGTCAAAATATAGATTGCTTTTCTAATGTGCTGTAGCTGATACTCCATTACTTGATGAAATGCAAATAGAAACAACAAAATAGGCAGCCAAGGCTTATTATTTCATGTTGATTTCTTTAACAGTCCTGCAAAAATCATCAGAGGTACTCCTATTGCTATTGATTTCACTGGGACAAAGATTTTTCTCCTGGGAAGCAACCATAATGAATACTTGGGTATTTTGTATTCATCTTTTTCTCACTTTACATTTCACACTGCATGAAATCTCATTAAAGAAATGTCCATCTTTCTAGTAATAAAGAACGAGGTGCAATATTCTTTGAAGTCCATTCCTTCTACCAATACTTCTACCACCATGAAGAAGGGCAGAGACTACCCAAAAAGGCACAACTACAGAATGTGCTTCCCACCTTCCCCATCTTCAACACAACTGGATTCACTAGTTCAAGATGTGCACAGACAGGACTGCAGCAGCAAAAGGATAAAGCCATTGCTCTGCCTTCTGACGGGCAATAATCTTCCTTGGGAACAATGTAGCTAAGCAGAAGCATCTGAGATGATGTCATGGTAGAAAATGGAGAAAAAGGCTGGAGCTGTTGGTTGTGAAGGAAATACAGCAGAAGGATTTTTGCATAAATAAGATGCAAAGTAAGGAATAAGCTACGGCAAACATCAATGTAATCCAAAAATTGCTTATTTTGGGGAAGGACATCTCTCTAGCAATGTCACTGGTTTAAGTCACGGAGTAGAAGAGAGCTTGAAGACTTATGGGGCTTGTATTCTAAAGAGAGCCTATGATTTGCCCTGCTATCCAAGGTAGTGTAGGCACAAAATGGAAAAGTTCTTTAGGGTCCAGAATTCTGCTGCACTACCATTAAAGACTATGATAAAACTTGTCAAACCCTTTGGGATGTTTTATTAAGTATCTTCCAATACAGGGGCAATCACAGTCTATGGAAAAAACTAAACCACACCACTGTGGTGATCATACTTCAAGGTTGGTCTCAAAGTCTGTCAGATGATGATGTTAGCCCAAATGTTACAATCCAGATTAATTTTTAAGAACTACTCTTTCTCTTCCCATGTCACCTTTCCCTCCTCTGTGAATCCTCCTCTCTCCAGTTGGAACATTTAATGTATGATTCCTCAGGTCAAAATGTTTTCAAATATGATTGCATGAAGTTAGGCACTTAAATACGTACTTATATATCTAAATAAAACTTTAATTCAATTTGAGCTGAAAAAATATCTGAGTTTTCTTTCTTGAGTATCTGTAGTTTGCTCTCTTTCCAAAAGATGGGTTTGCTTTTTAGGCACATACCCGTGACTTAGAAATTCATATTTAGCACAGACAAGGCCTAATTTGACTGACAACTTTCTCCAGTGAATGTGAAACCTGAACTTACAAATAAACTGTTTTCTTGATTCAGAATAGAATAGGTTGGTTTGCTAGAAGATACACAACAGATATATTTTTTTTCTGATAAAATCCAAAGAATGTAACTTTTAGAGAAGTTGGTGCCTATAGTTGCATGAAAACCTTTCTTGCTACAGGCAAAATGATTTTACTTTTGGCAACTTTACAGAAAAGCAAGTCAGTTACATTTTCACCTCAGGTGGTTTGTAGAATCAAAAAGGCAGTTCTTGCAGATGGAAAACTGTCATTACATGAGGACAAGCTGTTTGCTGGGGGGAAATGGAAATATTTTGCTGTCAAACCTGTGAATATTGGAAAGAAAATCTGTCTTCATACATGAATACTCAAAACAGAAGCTATAGTTTAATAGAGTTCTAGTCGAGTGATAGCAAGGCACGCCAGCCTGGTCACTGGCCATCTTGTGCTTCAGCTCTTACACAAAGTTACCACAAATTTCAGTGAGAGGTCATATATACAATAAAAAAAAAAAAAAGCCTGCAGTACAGAGATTCTAACAGAAAGCCTCAAACACATCTGGTGCTTGCCTCTGGAAATAATGAGTCACCAAGTCAAAGACCCCAATACTGCATCTCCCAGAGGAAAAGCACCCACTCTCCCCACAGTACACTCTGGAGTATTTCATTCCTGCTGTGAACTGTCCATCATTAATGACCACTGAGGGAGAAAGAACTACAAAGAGGGCATATGCACAGGTGGAGAGCTACTAGGGAATGATGTGAAGCTAATTATCCAGGTTTTCCATGTGGATGCAAAGCAAGGGCTTTGAAATTCCTTTCATCATTAGGTGTTATGTACATGTTTAATCAGTTGGAATGGATCAGAAGAAGGTAGAAAGCTGTATAAGCGAAAAGTCTTCACTGTTGTAAATACAGTAAGTATGTGCTTTGAGGAATTCTATGAGATCCAGTGCTTGTGCTTAATAGTGAATGGTGAGAACACCATCCATTTTTGCTTGCTCATTTTAATAAGCTCAGAAGGTTCAGCATTACACTAACCCTAACAAGTATTTCATCATGTCTCCTAGAAGCTTACACAAACAAGTTTGGAACCTACCTGTTGAAATGGGCTGAACCAAACACAATTTCTAAATCATCAACAATTGCCAAGTATGATTCACCAACTTCCCATTATTTCTAAGCACCAAGGAATCTCTTACAATGCAGTGAAGTTGATGGCACATTTATTTCCTGCCATTATGAGATTTAATAGCCTTTTTTCATCACCATTAAAATTGACTCTCACTATCTATTCTCCAAATATCATGCTCCCTCCAGAAATTTCCAATCCCATTACACTTTCCTCACAGGTTTTTCGATCTGAAGGTTCAGATTTGTAAAGCTTGAGAGGAGGTGGGCTACAGTTTGGAATTCTGCTTTAGGCTTCTATCTAATACCTGACTAAATGTACCCGAGGAAAAGTCCATTCCTGATGTTTTCTGATTGAACAGACTCGGTTGTAGTTTGCTTTCTTCTAGATGTCAGATCTCTCTAGTCCAATTTTTATACTTCATCAACTACCCATTTTTCATATTCCAAATTTTCTTTAATAGCTATAGCTGTATTACACTTCTAAACCATGTATGCCACCACAACAAATACCTGTGTGTTAATAAAAGACATCTTCCTTTTCCTAATTGCTCCGCTGCAATTTTCATTCTGCCATGGGGGATTTCCAGGAGACTATTAGAGGTACTTTTTGTGATCTGCTGTCAGTGCTCTAAAGCTCTTTATTACAAAATCACAGTAGTTTTTATCATCTTTGGGGCAATTTATGAAATTCTACAAGCCTACTGTGTGACAATTTAAAATAACATTTCATAAGATTAATCTATGAAAGTGTGAAAAGTACACTATGTGCTTCTAAAAGGTCAGAGAAGCTTTCCATTAAGCAAATCAATATGGTCACAAACAGATCCTGAAGTTGTATTACCATTTTAATTGGCTGGCATAGCCTTCTCACAGTTCCACCTTAATGGTGACATTAATTACTACTGTGAGAGTACACGACTGTGCTAACACAAACTGGGAAATAATTATTACACGTTGCCTGGATATCTTTTGCTACTACCCGAACACATCAAAGGTATTATGTTAAATATCCAACATTGTTATCCACTCAACACATTCACCTCTTTCTTCACTGATTTTGACTTTCTATTCTTCAGAATGTGACGTTAAAACATAAAACACAAGCACTGCAAGCTGGAGTGGGGAAAAATAAACAATAAAAAAGAGAACAAGAGAGGAAAACAACTGCTTCAAAGCCAGTATCAAACAACATCAAGACTGGCTGGCTAAATGGTGATCAACTTCTCTGGCTTCTTCCTAGGGAGATGCCAGGGCAGCCGCTGTACTGGTAGCTGCAGAGATTGAGGACAGAGGCAGACGATGGCCACCTGCCCCCATGCCTTCTCCCTCCTGCAAAACCTCAGCCTCATTCCTTCTCCTCTGTGTACTCTTCCCAAGTTGTTTGTTTTGGCTTCTTTAGTAACTCCTTATCACAGTCTAACTCATTGTCTGCATTCCTGTGTTTACTTTCATGTTTAGTTTTTACACACTTTACACAAGTTTTCCCCCTCTCAGTCTTGCTCAGTGTGTTCCCTCTACATGTCACTGGCTCCCCGTTTTTGACACTAGCCATGGTCCCACTGCTTACCACATCCCAAGGTCCTCTAATGCACAAAAAGCATTAGAGGACCTAGCATTAGCTTCCTTGCCTACCACTCCTCTAACCTCCAAGTCCCATACTTGCCAAACTAGATGCTGTTTCTTCTCCCTCCTGCCTTGTCCCTCCATTCTACTGTCACCAGTGTTGTCCCAACATACTACTTCTTTGTCCTTGGTCTGGCTCCAGGCCATTCTACATTCAAATTAGACTTGCCGTGTTCAAATCCACTCTGCTTGATTACCAGCATGAGTGTTGCTGAAAGCATATAAGACTCGAGAGCAGCTGGGGACAGCAATTACAAGACAAGTTTGATTTTGTCCGTGGGGATGGCATATGTGCCATCTAGTCAGGCCCTGGAGTTATGAGAAGACGGCACTTGCTGAGCTGCTCAGCGGTTAAGCACACATAAGCTGGACAGCACCACGAGCACCAGAGGGTCAGAGACTCATCTGTGAAGGCAGGGGCTTCAGAGCTTTCAGTCTGTCCTGACACACAGGCAAAGCTCAGCTTTTTGCCATCATTGGGACATACTGGCGCAGAAAGATCTGTTAACATGGCAAAAACACACCTAGAATTTCATGGATCTTCTTCAAAACATGAAAAAATGCTAAAGCTTAGTAAATTATATTGAACTTATTTTTAACAGTTTAACAGTTTTTCTTTTTCCTTTCATCTACTTCATTAAAAATAACTGAAATTGTCCAAAATATTTATAAAAACAGAAGTAGTATGTGTAACAACCAACAAGGAAAATTCTAGCCTACCAAGGAAATCTGCACAATGTTAGGAGAAATTCAAATGGTTATGAAGATACAACAAGAAGTGTGCTTATGTATGTACACACATACATATGTATACACATGTACACAGTCTGGTCTATATCTAAATTTGAAATGATCAGTATCTCTATAGTCTACTTTTTTTGGATATGGCATTTGCTTCTAAAATGGAACAGTTTACCAGCGTCCCAAAAACAATTTAGTATATTTAGTAATGATGTGAAGTGTATTTTTAAACCTATGTGAAGTTTCTTAATGTTATCAGACGCTACGAAGAAAAACACAGATTAAAAAGCGGAATTATGGTATATTGTATCTGCAGTCTCTGTGCTGGAGAAAGCAGACTATAAATAGAAGAAGAAAGAAGAGTTAGACATTAAAATTCAATTTAGAAAGGAATCTAACTGATGATCTGTAACTGACATTTGAGATTGCAAAGAAGTATCATACAAGACAAAATTATTAAAGAATAACTTTGGAATATGAGAAAATACATACAGGTGACATGAACCGCCAGGAACGAGGTGACAGAAAACGTCACTGGGCTTATAACACTGGCCAAGCAACTTTCTTCTTTCAACAGAACTTTGAACCTTAGGAAGGGAAATTAAGTCTCTCTAACACATACCAAATGTAGCCTTATCAATTAACAGTAGGTATTTTGTATGAGGTGGTATCTGAGAAAATGTTTAGAGAACAAACTGACCTTCCCAAGAGAAATTGCTATTTTCTAATCCCGCAACAACCCCATCGAAGCATTAAAATAAGCGTGTAACTTCACTAGTGGTGCTAGTGATCTATTTAGGAAGAGTCTGTGCCTACCCAAAGCTCCTTGCCAACCTGCTACAACCAGCAGTGATTTGCTTAAGTGTAAGCAGTGAAAATAAATGTCTGTTTGCACTTGGGAATTGGCTTGAATTTTATCCATTGTCAGTAAGTGTTGGCTAATCAGAGCACTTACCTGCTGTGCCAACAAGGCCAAGCACAGGCATAATCAAGACATTTTAGGAAAAAAAATACATCAGGCATTTTTCTAGTTAGGACAGATAAAATGTAAAGACTGTATTCCTTCCTCCTAAGAGGAAAAATTCTATACATCCAGACAGAAATCCAGGAGGACAGGAGTCAAATTAGTACCACTTTTGCTTTGTGGAATGCACCATTTTCATGCTTACCTTTTTTTGATTTGGGCAGTTTCTGAGAATATCCTCTTTTTAACATGGCTACTGTTTCATCAATGGTCTGCTCTAGTGAAAAACTGTCTGTTTAAACATCACTCTCTAATTTGAAATAAAACCCACTTAAGCAGATATGATGATTCATATAGTTGACATTTTTAATGTAGACTAGGCTAAAAAGAATTTAACTTCATCAACACCTATTTCTAATGCAATACCATTTTCTAATAAATACATATATTGTAAAGCTAAAACCAAAATCTTCATAGCGCATTAGTCTCCAGAGATGGTTACTTAGCTGCGAGAAGAGAGATGCATACTGACATTGGCAAAAAAGCTAAATAGTTCATTAAAATCCAAAGTATGTTCAGAAACCTCTCAAATACTTCATGCATTGCTGGGTGTACCTAATATATCATGACATTAAACAAAAAAAAGAGGTCATTCAAAAGAAAGTAAAATAAAAATGTATTTTCAAGTCTTAACTTCAGCATTCAAGCTGTTTTTCCTTTTTTTTTTTTTTCACATGGTTTGTTTTTATTCTTGAAATGTTCTTAAATCAGATTGAATTCATAAAGTTTAAGACTGACAGAAATAAAAACACATCAATATTACACAGAGGGGTAAAAAAAAGGTTGAGCGTGGGAACATTGTGAGTAAAAATATCACTATTTGTACAAGAAAAACTTTTATCCACTAAGCCTCCATTATTTTATTGCTAGCTGAGTATTACAAAGGAGTTAATTAACTATTGGTAGAAGAGATCATACTTCAAGTAATGTAACAAAAACAATGCTCCAATTGAACTCCCACCAAGTATTAAAAGAAGCAAACTGAAGTTGTGTCCAAGAGCCTAAGTAGGACTTAGTCACCAAAATTCAGTGTGTTACATAATATAATATAAATAAATTATTGTATAGCCATTAGCATTTCTTTTGTTTAGAGCATTTTTTTTACATTGCTTTTGTAAGCATGGGCCTCAAGCTGCTCTTACGCAGAAGTCTGTGAGGTCTTCACTACAAATTAAGTATACTTTGGCCAGCTAGGTAACTGTAACTTTTTTATAAGTATTTTTCTGTGAATCTTGACAACATGAATAGTGCCTATATCAGAACACTGAGCTTAGCAGACTAACAGTTTGCATTTAGTAACGTGTGTATTCTCTTCACGGCACTCGTACCAATTTATGTCTTCAAAAGCCTTTTAAAAGTGTCTCTTCCCCTGTACTGCGTTCACCTATGTGTTTCAGCATAAACTGGGCGATATGCATAACTAAATTCAGTTTCATGCAAAAGTTAATCTTGGTAAACTTGTATCTGGTACAGGCAGGAGCCTCCAGGGCTGGGCTGATACTTCACCTGCACAAGTTTCAAGAGTTTTGCTGTGTATAGGACATCCTTAGGACGCCAGATGCAGTGAATGAGGTGGGGAACCAAGAGCCTGTCTTGAACGCTATATAATGTACAGTAGGATAATAAACCATAGTATGTGTAAGCATTCTGGGGCTTAGCCCCCAGGAGAGAAACCAGCCATTTAAATCAGAGGACCATCCATCGCTTATTCCAGGGAGTATTTATTTTGTTCATCCATCTCATGAGTACATGAAAGGCTGAATTAATCAAACCTATGCAGAGCTATACTACTGATTAAAGCCTGACCTCTTATTGAAGTTTTGCCATAAACCTCCAAACAATACAAAATTTCTTTTTTACTGAGTTGCAAAAATGAAGTAATCACAGATATAGCCTGATGCTCCCCATGTCACAAACTGTACTACTCCAGGTGTTTGCTCGTGCTGGAATTCTATTACGTAAAATTCAAATAGGGGAATGCCCTGCAAGATTTGGTAATGGCTTTGGAATCACTACATTATGGCTGAAGGGAAAAAAATTTGGCTTGTTCCACAGGACTTCTGATTACTTCCTCCCTCCAAGCTACTTTGCAGTCTGAAATTAAGCTAACAATCTAGCAGTTCCTTTTTACATCAAGAAAAAGAGTTGACTGAAAAATACATTTTCCTCTGTGGGCAGCTATTCTACTGTTAAATCCTATTTCTCATAATGTTATAAAATATCTGCAAATTGTTATGTGAATTCCTACCTAAAATGCAGTAATGGACTTGTTTTCTATGTGACAGCAGATCTGCATAATCCAAAGGAATTTACCACAGCCTGGTTTAGCACAGCTAAGCTTCAAAGTAACATTAATTTTATTAACTTTGCAGATGTGAAACATTTTATGAATGTATTAAAAAAGATGCATTTCTCAATTACTTTGTGGAAGGTACTTAACTTGTCTGTCTCTGGCCAAGTAACTAAGCTTGGTATTTCTTTTAGTGTGTTTTTTGTTTGTTTGTTTGTTTGTTTTTAATGAGTTATGCATTTCAGAAGCAGTATATACAGAGTGATCTCCTATAATTGTTTCATATGAAACTGATATTAATCCAATTGAAGTCAATGGAATTATTTCCACTGACTCCTGCTAACATTTATTGGTGCCCTAAATTCTTAACTAACCAAAGAAGGAGTCTTTCTGTAGCACTGAATGAACAGGCTCAAAGAGTAAAATAATCTGCTTTCAGTATTTATTATATTAACAATTTGGCTCTGCCTTTCATCAATGGATTAAAAGCAAATTGAAGGTACTACCACTGAATTGCCTTAAGACATAAGGGTACTATGCCAGGAAGAACCTAAAATAGAACGAATACAACTTAGTAGACTTGCTTTCTCTGGACCATTTAGCAGGACTTTTTCATAAGCACAGATTCCTATCAATTAGGCCTATATCAAAAGCACGCTGCCTAATTTAGATAAGCACACTAACGTTTTATTTTGCTCAGAACCATAATAAGATAATGAATGATCACTACAATAGCTACAACAGTTTTTAGTCTGGTAACTTCTGGGCATTGTGCGAACCACTGCTTACACCAATAACGCTGTAACACATCAATACACCATATCTGGGAATTGTAACTATTGATTACAAAGAGCTTTACCCTAAAAATGTTCAGGAAAAGTGAAAAAAAAAAAAAAAAAAAAGGGGGAGAGGAGGAGGGACACATTTCACCATTTGGTGACTGATTAAGATAATGTTTGAATAATGTACCTGCATTTTTAGGATACTTGCCAACCTCTTTGTGTCTCCTTTATTCTAAGATGACTGACTTGTAGGTGCTCTGGCTAGAAGAAGCCATCAACTTGGGATATCCTATGACTTCCTGAACTTTCGGAGGACAGGATTTACATCCAAGCCAGCTGAGGAAAGCACATAAGCCATGTGAAGTGACATTCTAGAGAAAAAAACGCTTCTTCTCCTGCAGGTTTAAAGCCTCAGCAGCTGAGGACACAAAGGAGGCTGGAAGGAGCAGAGCAGTTGCATAAGTGAACTGTTAGCTTGCAGGGACAAAGTTACATAAAGAATGGGTGTAGGAAGCAGGGATGCAGAGTGTCCTGCCCTGAGAACAGCCCATACAAGCGGCAGGTGCGGAGGGGGGGAAAGCAAAGCCACAGCAAGAGGGTAACAAGGGAAGGAGGCATTATCTCCTCTCTTAGCTCTGTTTCAAAAGGAGAGGCTCTGAAGTCTGAGCTTATGTTACCTCTGCTTGTTTTGCTTTCACATAAAAACAAACCCACAGGTAGAACGAATGAAATCACAGTCATCATGGAATAAACAGAGCCTAGTGCTGTCAGGGACCTTCAGGTCATTCTGTCCATCCCCTGCAGGAAGGTGGGGACAACTGTGCCAGAGAGGAGATGTTCTTGTCTGTTCTTAAAGGCTGTCATGGGAGCCACTCACCTGGAGGCAGATTATCTGAGTGCCCACTCAGGCCTACTGAAATACTAACACCTCTACCTAGAACGTGATCTTGCATGTAATATTACAATAATCCTAATCTCACACTTAATGGAGAGTTGAATTCTTTCTAAAATCTATGACAACCAATCCAATTTGCACATTTTAAGTTTGCAAGAATTACTGGCTGGAGGGTACTGTATCAAAGTTTACAAAATTGGTGGGTGCTGATCAAGTATTATAGCTGCATGAAAAACTTACGTTCTTGCATTAAAACACAGAAAAAAAAAATGAGTGTATGGGGAATAAAGTGCAGGGCTGTGGGTATTTGGAACACACCTACTGTGAAATAGCAGCTGAGCAATACTGGCTTTTCACGTCCCAGAAACCAGTTCCCAAAAGGATTAGAAGTACAGAGAAACAAGAAAGGTGGATAACAACTTGCCTGATGGAGAAGACTTAAGAAAAAATGAAGATCATCTCCTTTCTACACTTTCAGAACTCATTGCTCTATCAACCTTACCGGTGAAAGTTAGTTAAAATGCGAACACTTTCCTCACATTTCTCCCAGCTCAGCAGACCCGAATAAAAATCCATCCAGCCCCAGAACTGAGAAATGAGGAAAGATTTTAATGGGACCTTCAGATGAAAGAGCTGCATGTGCACACTCTTGCAGACAATCATTGTGCAGAAATGATCAAAAACTGGTCACTGTATAAAATAATTCCTCATAAAATATTGCGTTGTTTTGTACAAAAGAGTAAAATGCTAGAGATGTGGAGGAAAAAGCAAACAACATTTTCCTAAAATAAAGCATTATTTTCTTACATTAATTACAAAAGGTACAAATATCGGTATGGAAAACAAGCCCTGCATCTGTGACTGAACATATTTAAAAAGAAGGAAGAGATGGAAAACAAGAGAAAACCTGTGTTATCAAAAGAACAGAGATGTCCCTGGACCTCTAAAGCACTTTGCCAGAACTGAGGGAGACAGAGGCATGAAGGAGACAGAAGGAGAGATATAATGTCACATCCACAGTCCCAAAGTGAGAGGCCTTTTATCACCAACTTCTGCAAAAAACCAAAGATGAGATAAAGCTGAAATGCTCCTTTACCTAAGAAAAAAATACACTGTCTGGATTTTTCAAATAATCTGACTTGCAAATTGCCTAGAAAAATTCAAGCTGGATATTCAATTTCTAAGTTAAGTCCCACAAAATTGGTATCCAGGATTGGTCTTTCTTTCTCATTTGCATTCAGTTCTACTGCCACAATGAAGTAGAAGAGATAAAACAATAGTGCAAGGAACAAAAATTGTTTTCTGCAGCAATTCTGCAGAGGATTTTCTTTCCTTTCCTATTCCCTCCTGAAATAACATAATGTGTGTGACATATATAGAATTCTTGTAGAGGCATTTTGGTCAGAATAAATTTAGCTCTCCTAAGAAGGGTAACATCAAAACCAATGAAAAGTAGCAGGCTCTACTAAGTGTACCTCTGCTGCCTCCAAAGACACGGACTGCACCCCAAAAACACGTGTTCACAATTAGAAAGTAAAGATGTTCTTTTTTAGACAATTAGGTACTATTTTCCTGTTTGCTGCGAAGGGTAGGACAGTACAAGTAAGCAAATAGCCTAAAATTCCTTGTGTTCCAACCAATATTAGTAAATAATTTCCCACCTGTGGCCTGCATGTCAGCAGCTCGTTGCTTGGAAGCATTTGGTGTTCACTTGTCAGACTACTCTGGATATTGCTGAACCCAAGAATTACACGATTTGTGTCTTGGTTTTTATTTGCTAGATAACATCTCAGATTGTACGAATAGTTGTGTTTACAAATTAAAATTCTGTGTTTAAAACTGTTCAAATGCTTGTTCATTGTCTGTTTCCATGGACTTCCCTTGATACTGACATTCCTTACCCAGAATATTTACAAAGAGCTAATCTAGAAGTAAGTTAGTGCATTCAAAAGCATCGTCGTGGTGCAATCCAAGCAAATATTCATGGGAAAATGCTCAGTAGGATTGACCATTTCATTTAAGGCCCTGATCCCTCATGATTAAAGGTAATGGGATCTTTGTCACTGACTTTCAATGAACACTGGAATGAGCCCCCAGGTAGCACCTATCAGAAAGGGCAGCTGTTTAAAGTTTCTGTAACACTATTACTTGAGAGCCATCAGCTTTAAACAGACGTTACAGGCACAGGCATACCAGGATGCAAACGTGTGCACACAAAGCTTTAATTTTCTCAGGCTTTTTTAGCTGCAAACATCTATAGGTTCAACCATTTGTCCAGCAAGCATTGCCAGTAGTTTGGATTAGCAGTTAGTCAGCCTCAGGAACAGCAGTTTTGGTGTTAGCAATGCCCAAGCCAGTAATTCCAAGGAGTCCTTGGTGTTTGCTTCACTGTGCATCACAAGGTCAGCACTCACTCCCTGGAAGCTGTCTGACTGCCCTTCAAGTTCAGCACACCTGTTCCTTTTCTTAATAGAAAGAAACCTAAATACAAGGGATCCACGCCAAACAAGTCTTTCAGCTCATAACTTTTGTCAGCAAAATTCTCACCACACATTTGGGTTCAGACCTGAGCTTTTAAGTGTGTGATTGCAAGGGAATAAACTGAAAGGTTTTAGCTCCCCAGGAAACTCTGCTTGTAACGCAGGGGTGAACATCTAGGTTCCTAGTTCAGCAATGCCCATGGAAAGGCAGCTTCGAGCTTGTGCAAGAAGGCAACAATATGGTGTTAACATTTACTAAGAGAAACTTATAAATGACCAAACAGAAGCAGCATTTGTGGAAGTATGTAGATAATGAAAGAATGCAGAAAGGCAAGTGATTAGGTTTGAGGACAGGTCTCATTCACTTCATCCATGTGTGTGGAATGTGTTTAGCCACCTTGTTCATAATCCAGCCCTAGCCAGCTCTCAATGATCAAACCAACAGTTTAGCTTTCTCCTCCTATTCCATCAGCCGTTATTGTTTATTTGTTGTTTTTAAACTTAGTCTTCCCAGTTCATTTCTTTTAATCCCCAGAAGTGTAAGCAAGTCATAAACAAGGATAGAAGAATCTTCTTAAATGCTGGCTCATTAAGTATTTCCTAACTTAAGCCCCAGTTCTCACGCAGAAAAAAGGGGATGATAAAATCATAAGTTCATAACTTACTATGAACTTCTAGCAAATACTGCATGACTGGAACTTCTCATGAAATGCTGGACTATAATCAATAATCAGCCATTTTTGTCCATTTTCTATGTCCTCTATAGTAATATATTACTATATTTACAACATAATGTAGTAGTAATATATTTAAATATCCCACTGTAAAACTTAAAGATACTCCTTTTGCTTTGATGCCTGTTGTATTCCAATCTATCACAGTACATTACAGAACATTACTTCAAACTTTCTTGCCAGGAAACAAGCAAAGCTAGCCAGTTTTGTTACAAAAAGAGCATGGTAACAGCTAGAGGATGCTAACGTTTGCTACTTGTATCCTGTTTATGCAGGATCAGGATGGACACATACCTCCTGGAAATTCATGTGCTATTTTTCTAACAGAATTTGACCACTTACATATCATACTGATTCTGAAATCTATTTTTTTTCATTCCCAAATAAGTAGGGGGTTGCTAATTATTTTGTGATGCACCTCTGTTTTATGAACAGCAGTAATGAACTACCCAAAAGGTTATTATTTTAAAATATGAAACAGAGGTACTGTAATAGTCTTCAGCTGTTCTCCTTCGTGTACTAACCATACACTTTCATCTTGACCTTTAAAACCACAGTGCTGCCCCAGGACTGCCCCTTCCTTAGGAGTCTCTAAGGACTGTGGCTCTACACCTCACCAGGGTTAACAACCTAAATCTCTATAAAAGAAGCAACTTCCCACCTACCACCCACCTTGCTACAACTTCTCCCCAACACTCTCATCCTCTTTTTCATATTTCTTGTTTCACTTGCAAAAGCTAAGACTGTGCTTTTCTTTTACCAAATGATTTCAAATCTGTTTTTGCAAACTGCTACAAAACTGAATTTTGACATTTTAAAACGTCCAGCTCCTCTATGAAACAGAATGACTTCTCTGAGATTGGTTTTACTGTCATAGCACATGCTCTAAGCACAAGACGCCTTATAGCAAAGAAGCTACTTAATTTTGGTCAGGCTACAGGGTTAAATTGAGATGAAATGCATAGAACAAGGCATTTCAGCCACCATACTCAGCACACATGGCCATCAGTTCTTCTCATATATCTGAAAACATTTTTATCAGAGTAAAGTTGTTACATATCAATACTAGAAAAATATTGGCTCTAGTTTACTGAGTACTAGTCAGGCCACTTTAAAAACTATTTAACAATGATAACTGTTTTGGAGAATGACTTGAAGACGAGAGAGGCCTGTCCTTTATCTGTTGAGATTGTGCTAGCCTCATTCTTCTTTAGATTTAACTGATAAACTTACTCTTACATTTTGTGCTTTCCTGACAATTGTAGGGAAAAGGTTTTCATAACTTTTGAAACACTGGTGGCTGCTTAAGAGGGTATATTATCGCCTCTAACAAATTACATCCATCATTCTCTAAAAAGGATCCTGAAATATTGTGACAGTTGTCACCAAAGACTACTGCACTGAGAGGGTGAATCTGGTACAGCAGAGGTAGTTGTCACCCAACAAAATCTTGATGAAGTTTTTAACTCTTGAATAACAGATAGAGCTGATGCACCAAATCATGTTAGAATTGTTTCAGAGACTGATCTGTAATGTCAAAGGTCACTGGCGTGATTTCCTTGATTTCAGTGAGTTCTACATTAGGACTTCAGATACTGCTGAGGTCGAATGTCAGCAGTAAATACTGAACAAGTCAAGTCATCACTCCCATTGGATTTACACTAGAACATAAACAGGTAATTCTGAATGCTTTCTGCTTTATAAATGAGAGTTCAAAGATGTTCTGCATTAGCAGTAAGAATTCTTAAGTGTCATCCTTTGAAGTCTCTACTCTCTACTTCTGTGCCTTTCCAGCTTTCTAGTAAGCACTTCCACGTGATGTCTCTACCAGTTTTCCACATTCTATTTTAACTGAAACAAAACGCAGTATGGAACAAAAACAATCTGCACTATTAATCTAGTTTCTATAAATATGATCCATGTATTTTACACTACTTAGGATTCATTTTTTTAGCATGTAATTGTATAAGAGCGTCTTCTAAAATCTTAGTCAAGTACCACCCCTTGTGCAGTTTTTGCCCCCCAAAACATACATGTATGGTTTCATGTTAGCACAAAGGAAGATGTAAAGAAAACAACTGAAGAAATACATGTATTTTGCAAAGTATCTGTTCATCACAGCTCAGCTGGGTGCTCCTCAGTATTGAGAGTTTTCCAACTGACACACATGGAGTAAACAGCTCTACAGCTGTTGTAACACCTCTGCTACAGAGATGGCTTCAGGCAAAGCTAGGAAGCAGATTTGAGTACAGTGAGAACAAAATGGTGGAGGTTTAATTAAAGGAGATACATGCACAGATATATATGTACACATACATATATAGAGATATATGTATATAGAGAAGATGCACATTCCCATTTTGAAAACAATGAAAAGACTGGGCAAGGGTAACACGGACTGCTCAAAACAAGAATTGATTTGATAATGACACTACTTATATGCTCCATACCAATTCAAGAAAAATTTCAGGTGTTATTCATCAAGATTTTTTAGACTATGTTAAACTATAAGGTAAACTATAAGGTAAACTATAGGTTTTTATCCTAATTTATTCCCACCTGCAATATCACTTCTAATTGTTACTGTATATAAAGAGAAAGAAATAGATTATAAGCTCTCTCAAAATTTTCAGTGATCACTCTGCAGCAGTGCTAAGGTAGAAAAACACAAGAATTCCTTAACATAAACAACCGAAGATCCAACCTAATTTTGAAAACCACTGAGGAAAGCACCAGTCCAATATTCAGGATATGTAGCTCCATGGTCAAAAAGTAAAGAAACAAAAACAAAAGAACAAATTAAAAAAATGGGGAGTGGGGTGAGGTGTGTGTCAAGAATCATTACTGGAACTCACTTGCGAAGTACCTTTTCCTTTAGAGACAAAACTGTAAGAAGAACAAAGCAGCACATCGGCTGGTCTGCCATTACTTTAGTTAAAACACTTTCTTTTTTTGGGGAAAAATATATTTTACGATTGTCATCTCCATTGTGCAAAATAAGCACAAGTTGGTTTTATTTAACAGTGAGCCCACATACTTCATTATAGCAATATATTAATATTACTTGATTAATAATGTCCAGTCTAAATTGTATGAACAAAAGAGGGAATTGGATAGGTAACCTCTCCACTAGAGCAGTCAAACACTGCATACATTATCAATCCAGCAGGGACTCCTAGTAATTAAACTTCGTAATACCTTACGAATTCTAGCATAGTTTTAAAAAAAAAATCTTAAAAGGGGTAGTTTAAAAGCTGAAGATACTAAAAGATACTAAAAGCAACTGACCTGAAGATAGAAAAAAGAATTCATTATATAAATCAATAATTAAAATTAGAAACAATAATAAAAAGGAGAAAATACAGAGGGTTATACATCAGACTGCTGTACAGTGGTCTGATATTTCACCAGTTCTTATTTCATAACGTCTTATGAAGTTCATTTTATGCTCTTCATAATGAATTTTTAAATGAGAAATATTTTTTCCATAATTTAGCCCACAGACATTTGAATCACAGACTTCCACTAATACATTTGCATATAAACAATTCTCTTAAAATTCATCTGCTTCTATTACTTCTTTCTCACCTGAAGTCATAAAGCTCCATATGGGATGTATAAACCCTTCTGCCCAAGGCCATGTTATAGGGGCACAGGTACATATTCTTTCTCTGCCCGAGAGATTCAGCTGAGGGAATGTTCCAGGACATGGTACAAAAAAGCTGCAAGAGAAAAAAATGAGCTACCATTAGCAGCTGAAGAAAATGGAGAAAAATTGTCTGAAAAAACACTGCTATGTGCTGTAGGGGAAAGACGGAAATAAATAACAAGAAAAGGAAAACAGAGTTTTGGAAAAAGTAAGCTTCAAGCACAGCCCATTCTCTCCAAAGTCACTGGAAGATAACCTCTGATAGCATTTCCAATTGCAGACAAAAACACTGAGGTAAAATAAAACCAGGATCCCAAAGCTAAGGGCATCCAGAGGAGTTTGGGACCTAAATCCCAGCAGTTTGCTTCTGGAGTTCATACTGAAGACATCTAATTTCCCACCGCTACTGTTAGCTGCCATAAATACTACGAAAGAAGGCTGAAAATTTGCAGCACGGTGCCTGGCTGCGGGGACAAAAACACAACCACAGTGCTGCAGTTTAGGCTGTGACACAGATGCTTCACAACTGTTCTTCCTCTGAGAATATCCTCCTCCAAAGGACTGCAAATGCACCTCTGGTAGCTGACAAGCTCTACATAAAATACTATGCAACCAGGCTGAAGAGCAAGAGGTTTCTCTCTTAGCTGTCAAGTTCAACCAAAAGCTGTAATAGTGTTTTATGACCTTGATGTACACAGCATGAACTCTTTTGTGCATGACCATTCCACTCACTCTGTAAGTTGAGAAGATCTGATTCTAAGTATTCATTTACTGACCTGTAACAAAAAGCTTTGAATTTAGATAACAATCAAAAAAAGCAGTATCCAGCGCTAAAATAAATAATTACATATTTAGTACACTGAATACTTACTTAACTTTTATAACAAAATACTGCCTTCTCCAAGTCTCCCCAAGTAGAGGAGAACTTTATATATTATAATTTTTTAACCTTTTGCACTGCACTTGTTTCATTCCTTCTATTAGATTGGCACAGGACTGTCATAATTCTAGTATATTCAGAATTTAGATCATTGAGACTGAATTTATCATAGAATGTCATATGGTCAATGATTTTTTAAGTCTATGAATCTTTAAATAATAATAATATTCTGGCCTGAACCATCACACACTCTTACAGACTACAAAAGAAACAGACTGTTTTGCTGCAATTTCTACTGATCCTTTTACTCATTATTATTTACTCAATAGTTTAAAAACAAATATAATTTTTAAACCAATTACTATTTCATTATTTTCAGACATTTCGATCAGAGTAGAGAACTTTTTCAGAACATTGTCAATACCTCAAAATATTTTAAAATATCCATCTAAATGACTGAAACTGGATTGTGTATCATAAATCAAGACAACATGAATTCAACAAGGTAGTTTGTATGTACCATTTTTTTCTTACTAATAATTGTATTAAAAAGCTTGGTTCAGCTTCCATTACAGTCGGTGAAATAATGTATGAAATGACTATGGAAACGAGACTAAACCAGAGACACTAAATATAGAAGTCAATCACCTATGTTGTGACAGTATTCAGATCTACACCCACAGCCCTGCAAAACTGAAGAAAAATCATTTTCTTACAGCATTATATGAATACAACAGAATCTTACAAAACCAATGATAAATGTGCAAAGCTATTCAGCATGCAGACAAATGCTAGAGAACAGAACAGAAAATAGAGAGATAATTACAATGACCTTACATAAACCAGACGTATTCTTTCAGAAACCTAACAGCAGAAACAGCAGGGGTCTAAGAGGAAGACAATGAGCATTGTTAAGGAAATGGAGAGTTCCACATGAACAAAAATTAAATAGACTGACACAGTTCACATTAGCGATTGACTAATTTAGGATATGCCAGAAGAACCCCAGACAATGAAGAGCATAGGCAGGGTAGACGAAGTGCTCTCTCATAATACAAGAAGATGACAAAGTTAATGAAATCACATGGCTACATTTAAGTACATTAAAAACTGATTAACAGGGTATTTTAAAACAACATAAAATTATACAGAACAATTCATTGTAGGAGAAGAGATTAATTTGACTAAAAATGAATTACATATTTCAGAGCTTGCACTCACATTTATAAAACTCATGTGATCTTCAGATTGAAGAAGCAGCTGGACACGGCTTAACACAAATGGGCATTTTTTTTTCTTTTCCAAGCTGTTTGTTGTTCAGGGAGCAGTAAGATGTAGGACAGTCCTACTGGCACAGAAAGCTCCAAAAAATGGTCAGTTTACTGTGCTGCAGAAAGTTACGCCATGTCAAGTGAGCTGGAATAACTGTCCATGTGCCTGCTCGTAGCCCATATCAGAACCAAAGCACTTGGCTTTAGCTTAATTGCTCTTTTAGGAAAAGAGGGACATCAACAACTAAGTAACAACTGAAGGGAACTGAAAAATGATTGTTTTTAATAGTCAAAATACATAAACATCAAAAATTAACTCTGCTTGCTTGATGTAGGGAAACATGACACTAGCAGAGTACTCAGAGACAAGTTACGAAAGTATTTAGGCCACTGAACCAGCTCTGTAAGATCGATAGAACTGCATATGGAAAATTATCTGACAAGAACCCAACTAAGGTCTGAGATAGATGCCACAGACCAGGGATTTGCCAGCTCCAGTCTGCCAGTGAAGGCTTAACTCTTGTGCGCTGCAAGTAGGTGGACAAATACTGACTAAAACCTGACCCTGAAATGCATGATTCCCTTTGCTAGGTGACTGGCCACTCCTCACAGGCCTGAAAAGTGCGAACAAAAGTTTGCACTTCCAGCAAATATTAGGTATTTATCAAGATCTTCAGTACCTCCAACTAAGAACGACCTGCCTGGAATCCCTGAAGGCTTGGTTTGTTAATTTGCAGAGTTCATCAGGCTTTAACAAGCAGCTGCTTTTAGCAGTTCCTTACAGCAAGAAAGTTACAGCACCCTTTCTTGACCCTCCATTGCCCCTTGATAGCAGAACAGGCAGTGTTTTGACTACTGCTATTGTGTTGGGGTCTGGTCTTTTCCGATATTTTAAACCAAAGCTGACATGATATGAGAGGCAGCTAATATCACACGGTAAATCAATTTTCAGGCTCTAAGTCAAGAAACTCCAGAGAGCAGTCCTACAAGCCCTAGTATGTAGGCCTCTGCACAAGAACAATACAATGTCAGCCTCAGGCAGATAACACATGAGGAAACTTTGATATCAATCATGAAATAAATATATTTCCCCTGGCAAAACTGGGAGATACCTATGTCAAGACAGATATAAAATCAAAATGATAGCGTTCCCAACAGATTTCTGAAGGTAAGAAATGTACAGTGCCACTGCTTGTCAGATGGAGACGTACACAAAGGTTAGAAGCTGCCGCTTTTTCAGACTGAACCTGAATTTTTCCAAATGCCTCTCAGAGCTCAGCTGAAAAGCATCCAAGTCAAGTACAAGTGTCTGGCTCTAAGTGTCAAGGCTTGATTCTTCTAATGTGACAGATTAAAGAAAACTAATCTAAGCATATAAGCACCTTGCTCCAGCCAGCCTACCACAGCACCTGGAATTCAGACCAAGAGAAGACCACTCTCCTGAACTTTGCCAGCAGCCAGATTATTGAACCTCATGACTCCAGTGAGATTTGGCAGTCTTAGCTTCCCAATGCAGGCTTGAATATTCAAGGATAACAAAACTCATTGCAAGAACTTCTGATGCTATTTATAGTTGTTTTCATGTATGTATTACCTTTCCTCACTCAGTATGCGAATAGAAATGTTAAATAACAGGAATGCTAAGACTTTTTTCTTCAAGCTGAGATTGCCATAAGCAATGGAAACCTTAGTCTACAGTGATTTCTTGTAGCTTAAAGGGAACACAACAAAGGCAACATCATCGGGATGCAGTACAAAATATTTATGTCCTGCATCCTAGAAATGAAAAAAAACAAAATGGCTGTTATCTCTCAGGAATTGTGAAAGATGCCCTTCCCAGAGCAATCAGTCACAAGCATCATGTTTCCTCTTCATCTGTTTCACAGAGTATCTGAATACTTTTTAATCATTTAAACTAAATGATACATTTTATATTCTACATTTTCCCAATCTGCAGTAAACCACAAGCTTCCTTTTTGACTATACACCTCCAAGCCAGGCAATAATGACACTGATGGCACAAGTTACAATAGAGAATACCACATCTACAGCTACAGGTTTTGATGTTCCTCTAGTTGGCTGCATTTTTTCTCTTAGACCCTTCCTTTTGGGAACAGGTCTGTCCTCTCTCTAACTCCAACTATTCCCTGTTATGGTTCTCCAATAGGGATTTTCAAGTCATCATCCCTAAATCTTTACCAGTTAACTTTGAGGCATATGATTTCACCAGACCTTTTCCCCGGGATCCTGTCACAATGTTGGATTACTGCAGCCCCAAAACAGCCAACAGCAAAACATTATTTATTCCTTCAAAAGATACACAGAAAGCACACAGGAAAAGGATTAAGTTAAAAAGAAAAAAATGAACTCTCAATTTTTTCCTGCCTGTTTCAATACATTCAAGCTATTTAGATCAGCCTTTAGGACTGTGAAACAGATAGAAAAACTATGTCACTCCAACTTCTCTGTCAAAAACTTCAGCAACCACCAACAACTGCTTCCATGTCTTTTTTTCTTGTGGCCTTTTTAAACTTGGACTTAATTTACCTACGAATCTTTGTACCTCACCTGGGAACATTAACCTTGCCCTAAAAAGACGGAGTGCTGTCTAACAGCTTCCCCGTTGTTTTAGCTAGGATTTGTGACTTCCTGCAGTGTGCCCATCACTTCCCAAGCCACTGTTTGTTCTTGCTTTGCTTCCAGATCTCAGCCTCTTCTGAAATAACACTTCCCAGGAAGGCAGGGTAGTATAGTCATACATAATTCAGTACGAGTAAAAGACAACTTTTGTCAACAAATACAGATTTTGCTTTCTTTTAGTCATTTGCATTGTTTCAAAGTATTTTCACTCTACTGTCATCACAGAGTAAATTTTAAATTTGAAGAAGCATCTGATGCTCCAGGACTCTGAAACATCCTACTCTACCAGAAATATGACATACTTCTCACCAGTGACATTGCTCAAAAACAGTATGTTTTTTCTACCCAGTCAAGCATGTTCTTAGGGCAAATATCTGAGTAGCTTAAGTACATCTAGAACTCTAATATAAAACATGCAACATACCAAACAAAAACTGGCTTACTCGTTTTAATTAAAGCATTAATTCACTGCATTCAGATGTTAAGACTCTACCTTATTACACTATGAGTATAAATCTTACTAGTTTCATAAACTGTAATGGAATGCATCCAGTAATCAATAGGGACCAATCTTTAGGTTTGTAAATTAATTTTAACAGTACAGCTCTTGTTAGTAATGTATCTATAATTTCATTTAATTTGCATATAATTTTTCTCTTTTATTGATGAATTTAAACATGTATTTCACCTTTTGTAACAGCCATGTGACCACTTACACTCTTCCTTGTTCTATTTGCCATTCCTGAAATAAATGGAGCTTTATGAATTTGAGATCAAAAGATTTAGTCCCCTTGGCTATTAAAATATTTCTGAGAGTTAATGTTAATAATAGAAAAGAGACTGAAGAGCTTGAAATTAGGGCAACACTCTCATATTTCTGAACTGTAATACTTTATCTGTTATTGTTGCTCAATTTAGTGTGTTTCTCCTGTTTCAAACTAATGTGAGATATAAAGCTGGGAGCTTTTAGAACATTATAAAGGGAAAATCAGCAACGATTTGTGAGCTGGTATAGCAAAGGTACAGTAAACAAGGGTAAAAGTGGTGGGAGTTGTCAAAAGAAAGACAGACTCTCACGGATCTCATATTCTCAGATACCAATCTGATATCATCAATCTACAAACTGAAATGCTGAACTAAGGCCTTCCATTGTCATAAATTAAATATGTGACTTGCTATTTTTGAAGTAGTTGCTGAAGGAGACTGTAAACTGTATTTGTGCAGAAATCATCATGGAGGTCACTTTGCACCTCTCTGCTGTTCACCTCTTTTCTGTTTTGGGAATACAAAACCATAAACAGTTGGATGGACTTAAGAAGTTCAAAGGCTACAGTATAATTTTGACCTTGCTGTTAATACATGAGGAAGGCAACATCTGCTTCATGTTTCCCCTGTGCAAGCTTTATACTATTAGTAGTAAAAGTTGTATAAGTTTCATTATTAACTACTGTACCTTACTTACACACTGGTTTCAAATAGACCCTGGTGGACCAGAAGTAGCAAACAGAAAAAAAATATTGTGAAGTCATTTTAAAAATCAAAACAGCAACAATTCTAAAAGAATCTCTCCAAAATTTCATTAATTGCCACACTGAGAAATTTCTATAGCTTTACCTAGGATATAAGCAAAAGATGTCTGTCAACTGCATCAAAAGCAATTAAAAAACATCTTGTTCCCTTCAATGAATGGGACAAGAAACAACACAATCCCAGCCTTGCAGAAGAAGTGGGACTGAAGTATGCTAACCACAACAGCACCATCTATAAGCACAACAAATACCATGAGAAAGAACATCAGAGCTACTGAAACTACTGGAAACTCAGCCCAAAATCCTTTCCTTCTGTATCTTTCCTTTCCAGCCCACAGGAATTTTGTATTTAAGGTGAAAGTTCTCTATCAACTCAAAATTTGGGATTATGTCTTCCCTACTTATTTCAGCAGTAGATAATTTCCATTTTGATGCTCTTTTGCTTTCTATATCTGGGCAATGTAAATTCACAGTGTAATGTAATCTCTCTGTATTGATGCACATACAAAACCAGATGACAATTATGCGTTGAACATACAGTCTTAGGGGTTTAACCCACTGCCAAGTTTTTAGTAGTTTTAGCTTTGAGATGGAAGAGATATAAGCAATTGCAAGTCCTTGAATAATCATGAAAGACTTCTTAACAAGAAGATGAGACCGGCTCATTGCACTGTTTTCTGTGAAACTCAGGCATTACATTATATCTTTTAGAATACTTTTCTGCAGCTTTTATCTCTTCCTACCTGTCTTATACTGACATAGTCATTTCACTGTTTATTACTAAAGCTGAAAACTGTAAATGAAGGCTGTAAGAGGAGGTCCTGGGGTTGTACACTTCCTTGCCTGTATAAAGAAGTATCATATGAGAACTCTGCTATTAGAGGTTTCTCCGCAGTAATTTAATCCCAAATAAATACAGACAAACAAACATGGTAGAATTGTCAGCCCATTAAAAAGCACCAATGAAATATGGTAAATGTACAAAAATATGCTTGAACAGAGATTTGTGATGTCCTACATTCCCTACCACTTATAACACTCCCAAGTGCTACCTTTCCAAGATGCATTATCAGATTTCAAACAGGGATAACAGTCATCTGAAAAGGTTTCATTTCCTGAATAATAATTCTTTCAAATGTATTCAGCTGAGCTCTCTCACCAGGTATCTATTCAACAAACAGGATGTTGAAAATAATCTTCTCTGGCAAGCTGTCTTTCTTTCCAAAAGACTCATGCCTTCTCATAAACAATTTCTTGAAAAATAATTCTCAACATGAGGGATTAATCATAGCCCAAAGCTTGCTTCTGACATGTGATTAACTATTTCTATCTGACTCAAAGGACACGGGGCAAAGCACTTCAGCATTGCTGCTCTTCACTCGAGCCCTGTTCTTAAAGATCTGTAGTAGGAGAAAAGGAAGTACATCATTTATACTGTAGAAGCAAAAGGCCACAAAATAGTACAATGAGAATTTGTACATAATGCTTTGATTTGTTGCATGTAATTTAATTCTACACATTCTATCCCAGAATTAAATTTCTCTGCATTTTTCTTTTCCCAAAAATGCAATTTATGCAGGGCATCCAATGCTATTATAAGGTTTCTCACATCATAAGCACAACTTATAATGCATCTCAAGCATGATACACACCACTAACAATTTCACCTGATGAAAACTATCCTTATGCCTTTTTTCATTGAAGCATATTAATGAGTTCCCCCAAAAGATTAGCATAGAGCCTAATAGACCAAAAACCTATTTCAACTATCATTTTACAGTCTTTCAATGAAGCAATGTGAACTTTTCCATCTAAATGATCATTCCCTTAATAACTCTGGAATAATCATGCCCTCTGCACTTGTGCCAGGCCATTAGGGTATTTTCACTATTTAATGGATTTATATTTTTACGAAGAACTGTACCAGGAGATAAATTATCCTTTGAAAAATGAATACATCTAACTTGTACAAAAGATGTTTGTTGTTCAACCCTTTGCAGTGAATGGCTTCGACTCTCTTCTTCCCAACATGGAGGTATAAATCAGATGGAGATGTAAAAATAAATAAATAAATAAATCACTGTTGCTAGTAAGAAGTATTTTGAACCACTGAAATTAACTTTTCTTTCATCCCTGAGGCCATTTTCTCATTAGAGTACCCACCACCAGGGGAAACATCTGGACACTCAGAGAACTCCTTTTGAGTTGGTTGTTTGGATGCAGCTATATGCTTCGTGTTCCAAGGAATGGGCAGGTTTCAGTTGGTTCTACTTAATGGAAAATGTTCCTAGCCCTGTCCTGATAGAAGTTCTTTCACCAACAGTTGAAGAGACAAAAGCACAAGGAGAACAACGTCTCGTTTTCCTACAAAAGACCATGCACATGCTCCACATGAGACAGCAAGTATGTCACAGGGATGCTGTTGTGTGTCTAGACTCCTGACCTGTGTTAGTGCATGAAGTTACTCGCACTCCTTTCTCTTTTCAGCATAAACACACGGATCCCAGAAAGCCTTTAATAAGGAGCTGCACTTTTTAAGCCAAATTTCTGTCCTTCCACAAGTTCAGTAACTTTTCTCTCTTGCCCAAATGCATTAAGAAACATTTAAGTGAAGACAAAAATACAGTAAATTAAAGGAATTTCTAAACCTGAACTTAGAATTGTTCAATTATTTGTTCTCCCTCCCATGAACTTCAGCTTTTTTTATTTTTTTTTTGAAGAATACTGTATTTAGCTATTTGCAATAAGAGTTCTTTTGCCCTTGTCTATGCTGCTGTCAGACTATTTCTTTGTCTTCACACTTCCTTTCTTCTATAATGGATCTCTCATTTCAAGTGCTTCAGTACTCACGTTCTGCTTTAAAGATCAAATTACAAATTAGTTTTATCATATAAAATGAGTTCTTGCCACAGACTCAACATTATGTTTCCTTTTCCAGTTACATTTCTAATTCTTTAGTCATGTAATTTGCCTAAACCATTATCTTGTATTGACATAGTTGGCAAGCTGTACAATGCAAAAAAACATTTTATTACTGCACAATTTTCAATATACAAGCTTTGCTACATTGAATTTTATATAGTCTGCTTTAGCAAGGTCATACCTGCATTTCCAGTTATTTCTTACATCAGTTGGTGTGATTAAATTGAAAATATAAATCACTGAGTTGTTGAGTCTTGAACTATAAATAAGGACACTAATAGGCCATTTTCTATTAATTTCCCTCCTGCATAGTGGAGCTATTTGCCCAGAAGCAGATTTGAAAAGTATTGTAGAGTTTAGATTCTGTAGAAGATTTTTTTTTCTTGCTGACTCACTTAGATTTTATTCCTAGATGAAAAGAATCCAGAAAGAGCTCATATCCAAGGAGTTCTTTTTGATTAGTTCCTTAAAACTACTCAGCAGAAGAAGTCCTTGCAACCCTCCTACTGTGTGCTGCTTCTGAAAGTCACTACTACAGATTTCCAGAGCTTTATCAGAGAAGGGAATTCTAATGATCTTTTGTTATCACTGCAACCCCATTCCCTTGTGTTTTGGCTGTGATTATTGCCATGGAACTCTGAAAAGGGAGTATTTCCAGTCCATCTTGACAAAATAATAACTAATGAAATGTTAAAAAGAAATCATACTAAGATCACTACTCACACAAGCAGCTGAAGAGGTAAGATGAAGTAAGTCTACAGATATTAAATACTAAGATGTGATCTCAAACATGGGAAATTAAAAGAAAGGATTCATACTGCAGTGCAATGTTCAGATAGGTCTCAAGGAATCACCAATGCATTTCTCTTCCAAAGGCAATGGTAGCATCTTGCCTACTCTTGACAGCATTTTTCACATGGTCTATTGATTTGTTTCCTCAACTTTGCAAGTCTTCTTGTGTTTGTGCAAGTATTTTCTCCTCTTTTGAACTATTTGACAGCCATATTAGCCCATTTCTCCCCTAGACTGGCTGCACACCCAGTCCTCCCAGTTCTGTACCATCTGCAAGCTACCCAAGGGGCCCTATATCTCATAATCTGGGTCATTTATGAAGATGTTTTGCAGTACCAACCCACCACCTGGAGTGCACTGTCCATTTGATGCATCCTCTGCTGGGTGCTTCACACAACTACAAATGGGACTTTAAAGGCAGCCACCTGGGAAGTCAGTAGCATGCAGTCACAGAAGAACTGAAAGTTAGAGCTAAAATAACTTGTTTAGATCACACACAAATGCTATGGCATAAGCTGATAATACTAATCAGGGAGAAGAGTTCATTTATCTGGGGCAGCTTTCTACTACCTTAACTATGAAACCATACTTTCTGTCTTCCTGAAATTCCTCTTCTGCTCATTGTGCAAATTCTGCAAAAGTCTACTCAGGAGCCCTGATAACCCCAGCCTTTCTCAGTATGTGACATTGATTCATGCCCCATGCCCTACAGGACACATAAACCTAACGTGAAACACCACGTACAATCATGCAATTTAAAAGAATGCTACCATAATGAAAGCATTTCAGAGGGGTGTTTATATCTCATTAAACAACAAACTGCTCAGGAAGAAAAGCTACTTCCAGATCCAGAGAACCACTGAAAAGAAATGTAGCCATGCAGTTAGTGAATTATTACTCAAAAGAGACTGTCAACAAATCCTCTTTCTAAATCAGATCATTGTTTAGTCCAGGGGCGTTTACACCAGCTACAAATTTGATGTACAATCTTTCCTCCAACTCCTCTTACTGGATGGATTTTCTCAGGGTATTTATTAGAAAGTCAGGTAACTGATCACAGTGACTCCTAAAGCAGCCTGAAAGATGACAGATCCATATTATGGTAATATTAAAATTCTTCTATCCTGACTAGAAAAAGCTTTTAAGAAAGCTTTCTCCAAAATCATTACTAAAGCCTTGACGAAAGACTTCATTTATTTGTTAAAGACATCTTCTGTGAATTCTTTCTGGTAGTGGAAGTGTTGGCTTGACATAAAGGCACTGTTAAGGGCCCAAATCTTCAGACTAAAATACAGCCATTTTGCTTGCTTCTTTCCCTTCTTCCTCTTCATTTTCCACACCATTCAGAGAAAAACAGGGGAAAATGACCAATTCCAATGTCAGCATTGTCATTGTCTAAGTTTATTTTAAAAATATTCCGGCCTGTACTTATCCAACTCTTTTTTTATTTTTATTTTTAATTTTTTAAGTGTCTACACTCTGCACTCTCACCATCATTTTTGGTCACCTATTTTGTGTAAGCTGTATGATTGTTTACTATGCCCTGTAAAAAGAAACATACCTTTGTCTAAGATCAATCCCTCTCCAAGTACATAGCCCTCCCTATAAAATATCACACAAGTACCTCAGACAGCAGACCTATGGAAATAATCTTTTTCACTCTTGAGATGATCGCATGACGAGAGGCAACACAATGAGAGGATGATCATGAAAGTCTCTGAAGAAGAAAACAGTCTTGTTCTTAAAATGTGGTCCAAAAATGATTGCACAGTTGTTTTTGCACAGAGACCCAGCACTCTCAGTGGTGAGTTAAACAGACACTAATTTTTCTTATGCTTTTGTTGTTTCCTTCAAATATGCAAGGCAGGAACATCTGTCAGACTGAGGGATGAAAAGAGATGCTGATATTTTTCAACTATCTGAAACTGGCAAAACTCTGCTATAAGAGACATGAATGCCACAGAAACGTAAGCAGTGACCACAGAATTACTCTGAGCATTACTATAATCTAAATATGAAGAGGAACTCATAATATGAGCAAATTCTGCTGGGTTCAGTTTGTATGTCTCTGGAGAGATACTCTGCAAAGAAGAAACAACATAGGCAGCTTCTTCAAAGCAAAGATGTGATCAGAGATCATGTTTATGTCGCTGAGTGATGCAAATAATTATGCCCCAGAGTTAAAACTGTGCTGAACTTGCCCAAACTAAATTGATTCTTGTATGATTTGACATTCCCTGGCTTTTGTGAAACCAAATATAACATATTTATGAATCAGACAGATGTCTTCAATGTTCCAGTGCTGTCAGCAATCTTGTTGCTCTGTTATTAAATATTTCATATCATAATATACAATTTGTTCAGAGAGCTATCTGGTGAGAAACCTCAGAGGAAAAATCTTAGTCCACTGATGTCAATGACCACTCATGTTACATTCCAAAGGAGCACTAGAATGGCCATTTAAAGTGTAATAGTGGCTACAGAATAGTAATTTTATTGAATGCAATTTGAAAAACACCTACTTCTGATAGTGCTGGGCCAAAACTGGTTATGAAAACATTGCATCTTATTTCTGTAACTTATAGAAAAATCTTGCCTGGTCCTATCAAAGGGCATCTTCCACTTGTTTTGGTGGGACTATGCCATCAACATAATAGCTGTCAGGTTAATCGAGTTAGGCTTCTTTTTTTTTTTTTTTTTAATGCGGTATTGTTTTACAATTCATTAAATAGAAGCTTGAGCATCTGTGTTTAATTTCAAGTTCTCCACAGACCGTTAGTACATTAAAAAGATTAGGCTTTGAATCAATAGTTAGATCTTACTTCCCTAATGCTATTTCCTCAAAAAAAGAAGAAAATAAATAAGCAAGCAAACAAACAAAATCAATATTTCTGTTTACTTTAGGAGATCTCCAATAAGCTCTAATGCAGACTCCTTGCCTAACAGCTGATATGCTTGCATATAGAATGCAACACAGGACAGAAAACAAGCTCTAGCTTTTCCTGGCGTGATCAGATTTGATCACAGTATCAGTAACTAAAACTTTTCTTGTGCAACTAGTACCAGTCCAATAAAGTACAGAATGAAAATGAAGAAAGCTGTTGAACAGCAGGTTTAACTAAAATAAATTTGGGGTTGATCCAAATATTGAAGTTTACAGCAGTTTAAAAAATAAAATAAAATTATAGGCTAAACTAGTGATACTGTATAATATGGTTCTGATGATAAGAAGAAAATGCCCTGGTTATGCACATAAATACTGACTGCTCCTGATGCAGCTGTGAACCTGACAGATGTACCGAGCAGGAGTTCTGCACCAAGTGTTACCAGAAGAAGTTCAAAGACGGCTTATAGGGATATGTCAGCTGGAGAAACGGGAAGGAATTGAAATGATTTTGACTCTTGTAATCGAGGGAAACTGGTGAGTACCCTTTCAGTATAAACATTTGCAAGTGTTAGTTCATAAGCTCTGGATGGCAAATCGGATGCTTTTAGAGCTTCCTTCAATTTTCTGGTAACGAGTAAGCTGCTTTGGTACAGTCCATTTTAGTATACAGCAATAATTATGAATTTATGCTGGTTGTCCATTTATTGTTTGATTTATAATATTAGACTAGCTTTAATGTATTTTCCTTTTGTGTGTTTCATTTTCCTTGAAAAAATGTTGCTTATAGGTCAGTTTAATCTAGTTTTACTTACTATTCAGCTAAATCCCTGAAAGCTGCAGTCTTGTTAATGAGTGCTACAAGGATATTAATAGCAACTGATAACAAAGCCACTAGGTCAAATGAATGCTTACTTAAGACAGCACTGTTTGTCACCAAGATAAAATGACTTGTTAATGTTGTGCATAAAATCAATTGATTTTAGTTTTTCTGGCATCTGTTTCAGTTCTTCTCACTTATTAGTGACTCGCATTCATGGCTCTAAGAGAACATTACTGAGAAAAAGGCTTGCTTCATCTCCAGCTGAAGCTGATCAGCTGGTCAAACTTTCAGAGGCCCAACAGCTGCTAAAAAAAATGAAACAGTTAAGACAAGTTCAGGTACAGAACTAGAAACCCACATGACATGAATGCTACTATTTATAGCATCATATTCTCCAAATACATAGCATGAAGTCTCAGCACAGATAAAAATATCTAGACACACCTTGATAAATTCTTCATCATATCCACAAAGCCATAATAGATATTGTTCTCTTAAACTAGCTGCAACTGCAGCATTTTGGTGTCAGAGCCTTAACCAAGCACACAGCTCATCGTGCATGAACTTGTCACCAGCAACAATCAAGCTTCATTTGAGCAACTCTGCTTGAGCCGCTGAGAAGGCCAGACAGAAGCAGCTGGTAGACAAATCCGTTGGAGCTGAAGCAGAGGTGAATCTTACAGGACACAAATGTTCAGGCTGTGTACTGAAATACAGTGCAAACTGGGAACTGTATGAGTTTGCATGAAGTCAAGAATCGCACGAGATTGTTGTAATGTAAGACAGATGGCACACAAAGTATGACCTGCCAACTGTACTGACTGTATGACCAAAATCTAGAAACGAGCAATAGTCACAGCACCACATTATTCTTTCTAGAAATCCTTTGCATGTTATTAGCAGTACTGTAACTTCTCAAGTAAAGTATCTTTCCATCCGATAATAAGTAATGAAAACAATGTACCAAATCTCTACAAGCATGATATGTGGAAGATAAATCAAACTAGAAATACAAATGACAAAATAATTGTTAGTTTCAGGCTATAATGCAGACACAGTCAATAAACACATAGTCATTCTTTCATGGAAGTTAGATGCTTCAAGTACAAAAATGAAAAACACAAAATAAATCAAATTGCAGCTAGATGATAACATATAAAACATGATTTACAAAAGACAAGAAATTGTACAGAAATAAAGATGGCAAAGTTCAGCAGCAGTACAGATGAAGTAACTATGGTGACCCTGACTGCATGAGAAAAATCTGAACAATTTCTTAATATTTGGAACTTAACATACTGTGCAATATGCACATTTCCTCCAATATACTTTTAAATTTTCACGCAGAGTATGGTTTGTCCTACAGAAAGCATCTGAAACAGACTGTTCTCTTCAATAATGGCACACACAAATTGGAAGCTGGAAGAAGAAACAAAGGAGAATGGCAGAGTCAACAACGAATGATGGAAAGGGAAGGGCAATGCCAAGTGGCTGAAGTAATAAATATTGTTGTTTTTTTCAAGAGTAAATTACTTTTGCACCTTTAGGTTTCCACTGAGATGTATTTTGAAATGTACAGAGACTGTAAAAGATAAAGTGATTTATAGAATACATATACTCAGAATGCGTAGTAACAATAATACACGATCAGTGATTGTGGTATGCTTCATAAAGACTGCTGCAAAGTCGTGTCTTTCACATTAGGAGAGCCCTGCACAATCCAACCTGAGACTGACCTTCAACACAATCTGTAATTGACTATTTGTTCCAAAGGCAAAGTTAGAGCAACAGGTACAGTATGCTGAAGGGAATTGCTAGCTGTGGATGCCACACAGCAGGCCAGAAACAGAGATTTAAGGATTTAAGATTAAAGAATAGGAAGGGACTTTTAAAATGTCCTTCTAGAACAAGGCTGAACAAGATTACCAACAGCTGAAAAAGACGACAAACCATTCCAGTGGCTCTCCTGTTACTCTATAAACTGTATAGTTAGAGAGGCCAAACGAAAAGAAATTCAAAGTTAACCAGTAGCTGGAAAGGGGAATCCCACTGCTTGATTTGTTTCTTAACAGAAAGCACTACTGGGAGGAATACATATTCTTATTTATATACAACTCATCAATTTTCTAAGTGTTGTTATACCTCTTATACTTACTTATTTTCTATTAAAACCACTACAATTGTCTATTGCTTCTCATAAGGAGAATTTTTATGCAAGACACCATTACATCCATAGATACAACATTTTAGAGCCATGCAAAACTAAAGATTTCAGTTTCATTTGGAAAAATGCATCTTTGATTATATCACAACTGGAATGAGTATGATCACTTCATAAAATCATCATTGAAAATAAATATATTACCCAGGCAGGAGCAAAGTGGATCCATTCCACTAATCATTCTCTCCCCTGCATACAGAGGCAAGAAATAAGAGTAACAGAAATATTTCAGATTGGACTAGATCATACTGTTCCAATACCTTTCCTTTACAGTTTCATCAGCTACTTACACAATTAAGTATCTTACTAAAGTTTTTCTGAAGCTGTATTTAAAACGAGTACGATTCTCTGTTTCAGCAATTCAGAGAATCTAGAGTACAGCTTTCTGATAATGTCTGCACAGAGCTGTTTACTAAAATTGACCTTCAGGTTACAAAAAAACTTTTTTTTTTAATACTTCATTTTGTCTCTTAAATTATTGCATTTTGAAGCAGACATTTCATTTTTTAAAAAAAGACTTTTTTACATGATAGCTCCGTATGAAAGTTTATGAATATTTTCTCAGCTATGTTGTTTCCTCAGCAATTTTTTTCCCATGATCTAAGTTGTCTAAGATACCAGCTAAAAGCTACCCACCACAATCCAACATATTAGCTTCAGAATGAAAAAACACCAAGCAGTGACTTGCTGTTTTGAATTAAGGAAAGATTTCATTTTATTAAAGCATTATCTTATTGTGCTGTAGAAAACTTTGATTACTGCTTCCTGCTCTAAATTTCTGTATTTTCTTACATTTTGCATAAATAGAGAATTCAAATGAAGGCAACAAGACCTGCTCAGTATTTTCCTTCTGTTGTATCCAAAGTTTGAATATTGCATAAATTATTGGGAATGAAAATTACAGGTAAGAGGGAATTACTGTAATAACTTATGAAAGAAAGCTAAGACCACTGATACTCAAAAACAGACTTGCCAAGAACCTGTGGAAGCAGTGGAGATATGTGTATGCATGTGGTACCTATGAAGCAGATGTTCTCCAGGAAAGAGAATCCCCAGTTGTCCTTTAAGGGAGTGTTGCAGCTGTTCTGTACTATTTGATTCAAGTATTACATCATTAGTTTTAGATTTATTTTTTTGGCTAGTTTTGGAGATAAGATGATTACTTATTTTATTTCAGTTGAGAAAAGAAAGTTAAACATTAAATAGCCCTGGAAGGTAAGAATAGTTCCAAACTGTAAAGGAAAGAACCATATGCTATATGTGAAATGCTGTGGCCATGCTCTAAATTTAACATATCAAGATATGATTAAGTATCCCCAGGTCACCTATAAAACACTCAGAACTGCTCTCAAAATTAGTGACAGTCATGAGATGATGGCAGAGGCCTTCAAATGAAAACAGAGGATGATACTGGAAACCCCAGGGATATAATTGCTGATAGTTAATTACTGTCACTACAGGAATGTGACCAAGGATCTGTCTTACGGATAGTAAGGAGAACAAAGAGCAGATATACATATATAAATAATTGTATATGGTGAAATCAAAAACCAACAAAGAGAAAGCACATGACCTTCGGTACTGAACATGCAGAGGTTCTATGTGAAAAAACATAGAGTGCTTTTGAATATGAAGCATAACGAATACACAAAATTCATTCATTATACTCAGCCTGCAATTTTGCCAGCAATGACTATTTGTATTCACTGGACTATCTGAGTGCTAGTCCAGAACGCCCATTATGTCTCGCATAATTCTCCCAATACAAATTGTTTCAAGATACCATTGTATTATGGTAAAAGCTACGGATCATAATCTTCGTTTATATTGCAGAAAGGAATATTTCTTTCATACTGTATTTTGTCTTTTAAAGGTTATTAGCTGGACCTAGCTTGATTTAAAAAGAAGTTGAGAAAGAGTAAATAATTGTATATTGGATCAGTAAAAATACACATTTAAAAATTCCCGTGTTATTAATATCTCTCTATATTAATATCCATGACAGATCTGAAACACTCCCCATCTTCTAAAAAAACAGGCATTAGGTAAGCTCTAAATCTTAACTGCAAGACTAGTTTGTAATAACTAGAAGAAAATTTAGCATGACCTATTAAGGAAAAAAAACACAAGAAACACAAACTTTTACTTTTTTAATATGCAAATTTATATTCTCAAAATTAATACTAATTGGACCATATAATATTCGACAGTGAAAGCACTACCTTTACTATTATTATTTTTCCTGCAAAAACGTCTCCCCTCAAGAACAGAACAGGTAAAATGACTTCAAAATTACATTAAGAAAAGCTTGTGGTTCATGGTCTGGAGTCAGCATATCCATCCATATGTAACATGGAGTTATGCAACTCCATATGCATGGAGTTATTTTACTGAGAGTACTCTAAATCCCTCTCACTAAAATATCAACTAAATTATCTTATAATTCAGATTTCATATTTCTCAGATCAAGTGAATCTCAGATACCCTATATTTATAATGGTCTTTTGGAATTCAGAAGAAAATAAATACTTGTGACATTGAATATAATTCAGAAGAACAGTTGCCTAGACAATAATTAAAAGTTAAAGCTGTGATTTGCAATGACTATCAAAGGAGATTTAAAATAAATCTTTGCAATCAATATACAAAAGAGTCCCTTAGAAGCAATAGCTTAGGCTGGTAATATAAACAAACCCTCAAGGCTACAATAGACATTAATTTAAGACCAACTTCCACGATGCTTATTCCCATTAGTTATTACCCTTTCCTGCAGGTCCCATTGAAATGCTCAAGTCTCTACAAAATAAAGGTGCTACAATTAAAACTTGCCTACCTCACAGCAATTTCAGTACGACTAAGCAATTGTACAAGGTAAGAGATAACTAAGAAATACTTGGATGTTAACAAAAGCAACAAAAATATTTTAAAATTAATATTTGACAAATATTTGTTTCTGAAAAGCTATTAGTTCTATGATGCCATCACTTTTCTAAGCTCCTTTCATTTCCTGCTCTTCTGCATTATATTTGGTTAACTTTTCCAGTTTCCTGCATACTTGATATTCTTTGCTTAATGAACCTTTAATTTATATGTCTATGGAGAAAAAAAATACATCACTGCAGTTGATACTGCTTCATTCCCTGAATAAATGACTGCTTCTTCTCCTAAGAATGGTCCTTCTAATTCAGGAGACGGGGTCGGTGCCATTCCGTTATCAGTCATATTGCTGCTGATCCCATTCAAGGAACAGAAAGAAGAAAATCTGTCTCAACACTTACACAATTATGACTAGTCAGAAAGAACAAGGAAGTATCATCCCTAAAAATAAAACCTACTTTTCTTTTGGCTATTCTTCTATTGTGAATGAAGCCAAAAGCAAATGGAAACAAACCTTCTGAACACTGAGGAACTTCAGATACTAACAAACTCCTAACTCATTTCTAAACACTGAATTTAAGGGGTGGGGGAACAACAATATTTCTCCACATTACTCTTCTTTTTGCCTAGACCTCTAGACCTTATGACAGATGAAAACATAAGACTACTTATAGAATATGCTATGAGTAACTGCCAGTGACGAAGAATACCAAATATAGCTGTGATGTTTGCTTTTCAGAGTAATCACTGTTCAGGCAAAGTGTAACGTGATTTTCAAAACCTTTTCTATTTGGCATCCTATGAAAAAAATACTGCTCTCCTATTCAGATTTCCACCTGACTACAACTTACCTTCATTTAAGCTTTCAAAAATACAGTTAATGATGTACATATGGTTTCAGAAATGGGAGGCATATGGGAAGCAAAGGAGGATTGCTACTAATTCTAGCACTGCAGTCATCTTCTTGTGAAAGAAGAACCCCAGTATCTCAAATGAAGTGACTGAAGGCAGCCCTCTAATGGGGACTACGTGAAGGTATTTTACACACATAAAATAAGAATGTGAATAAACTGAACAGTATTTTCCAGGTTAAGAAGCAATTATTTCACTATTTTCCATTATGCATGCTTAGCTTCTTACAATCATGAACGATTAAACTTGACCATGACATTTACAAGTCCCAAGTGCGTTTTCATTGCTCCTTACATGCATAAAGGTCACAAAGGAGCATTAAGTGTGGGTAATTGCTGGAACATAAATATGACACTGCTGGAATACAGCATACAAAGGAATACATCTATTAACAAATACATAGGAGAAATTCCAAATTGATGGCTACAAAGTTAGACATGTTGTTTTTTTTTGATAAAATACTTGCTCAAGATATGTCACAAACTATTGACTGGGTGCAGATTGCATGAACAGCTGCACGTCTTATGGTAGGAGATAATGATGTATATGAAAGAACTTTAATTTAATATTAAGCTGATATAATGTGACTTCCTGATGTTGAACACAGTATTTTTAGGCTAAGAAATACCCCTGCTTAGTTACTGAAGCAGCAGAGCTTGACTTTAGTCTCAAGCACTCCAATTCCATCAGTATCAGACTGTAGAATTTTTAGGTTTGTCTCTTAATAAAAGTTATATCAGTAGCTTAAACTGTAAGAGTGATGAGCACTTACCACTGAAATAGTTAATCTATCAATTCTCTGTTATTCTTAAGTTCTGCAAAGCATGGGCAGCACCATGCTTCCATAGAAGATACAGGTTTCTTCTTCATAAAAAAAAAAAAAAGGACAATCTTTTTTATGCTGTTACATGGCCCGCAAAGCAATAATCCAAGCTGTTAAAAACTCTGGCTAAGGCAAATCCATAGCACCAGGACAGTCACCACAATCTTTTGCCACAGAAGCAGGAAGGAACCTTTCTTTTCATTCCACTACTGTTTTTCTCCAACCCTATTAGGCTGCAATCTTGGTTTAAGAATCACAGGCATATTCCATAAAAGTCCTGTCTTTTTCCTGGGGAATCTTTTAGCCAAATTGTCCTGAACATAATACAAATGCTGCATTCATTAAACTTTAATCATGACTGAATTCACATTTTTATCATTCAGGTGAACGTTTCAAATATTAGGGATACAAAGATTTTGCATGAATATTTCATTATCTTTTTAAACTTGCCAACACTGGCATTTGGGGAGATGTTGAAAAGAAGAAAGCAATTATACATCTTTGAACAATATATTTTATAGTGACCTATGCTAGCCACTGCTTTAATCTTCTCTTTCTACAGCAAGCCCTTTAGCCATGACTTCTGCAGCATACTGCATCATTTATTTTACCTTTTTTAAGCAACACATCATTACTGCCTACCTGAGTTTATCACTGAGCTGTCTGTCATTGTGGTAAGGACCAGCACCTCCTCCTTCCAGAACTGCACCCAGATCCAGGCGTTGCATCTTCCTAGGAGTCCCACATCTTCAAGGTGTTGCTCATGTTGCTGAAGTGTCCAGCCCTCCTGCTGCCACTTCTTTTGGACTGAAATTCATGCTTTCATTCCCTTAAAACTTTATTCAAGCGTATGTGAGTTCCTGAATAAACAGACTACCTACTAGATTATGTCAAACTAACCAGAATTTCTTTGTCTGAACTTCTATTGCTAATCTTACCCCTCCTGAAGCGCAAACTTTCCTGCCCAAGGCAGGGGGCTTGGAGCTATACAGTTTATATGGCTCCTTCCAACACACACCATTCTGTGGTCCTATGATTCCCTTCTTTCAGCAGCTCTTCTCCATCCCACAGCCTTACTGAATAACCCCTGAACTTTCATTTCCTCCAACAGCAGGAATGGCTGAAGTAGACAGAGGTGAGCTTGATCAGCCAATTCCCTTAAAGCTTCCAGCCACACGTAAAATGAGTTACTGTTAATTCTACAGTGAATGTGGCTTCTCCTTCAGGCAGAATCTAAGGAAGCTAATGCTAGACCTAACACTGACAAAAACTATAGCTAAAATACCACATCTGAATCCCCTATGAGGAAAAGAATCCTCACATATCCTTATCTGTTAATTATAATTCTAATTAGTGGCTTTAGCAACTTCTGTTGCATTGCTCCCTCATGTTCTGGAGACACCTCTGGGAGTAAGAAATCTGCAGTTGGAAAGGGACGCTGGGGCAGTCAATCGTTCCATTAGATCACATGAACTGCATAGGGAAAAAAATTATAATAAATGCATTCAGTTTGCTGCTCTGCATGCTGTAGCATGAATACCTCTGCAAAATCACAGAGGATATGTTTTAGAGAAGAAGCCCTAGCAGTGTCTTCCCACTACCAGCTACAATGCCAAGGAACTAAGGTAATATACCTATCACAAGACCTTTTTTTTTTTTTGTATGAGCCCTTTTTTAATGTGATATCATAATAAAAGATAAAAGCAACTTCCTAGCTCCACCATATCCCAACCTTCACTTTCAAAAGCAGTCATTTTTTAAGAAAGGCAATGAAATATATTTCCCTCATACCAGAAGTGCCTCCTGTCTCTTTTATTACCCACCACAACAGCAATAGTTAAGAGCATTTAAGAGTTGCATGGTGTCACCGATACCCCTTGCAAAGGTGATTTTGCATTTGCAACACCAATACTTAGTCTGACAATCACAGTTTACCTTACTTTCACTGACACTTCCTCTTAGCTCTTCCCTCTGACAGACAGAAAAATTTAAAGTAATATAAAGTAATATAATTCACAGTAAATACAGGTACTGAAGAAGGTCAAGAAAAAAATCACATTGTGCTGAAAGAACTAATAATAAGAAGACGAGCTATTAAATACAGATTTCCTCACTAAAACAGACGTGCGAATGAATCTAATGGGATTTTTCATTTTTAGGGGAGTAGTCTAAAATCTTTGCAAGCCTAGGGAAAAATACATCTGAACATCTAATTTAAGGAAAGTTTCTGCAATGATATCCCTGACTGACGGAGCTGTGAAAAGAAACAGTCATAAACTTAAGACAATCCCGTCTTTCTGCTGAACGACAAAACTTATCTTCGTGCTTGATAGGGACAGAATTTTTTCACTTGCGTTCATTTAGGGTCCATTTAAGGACATTTGACAGGTGCCTGCTCAAAATAAAATAAGTATTACTCTTAAAAACAATAACGTGAGAGTCAAGAACTAATTTTTATCACCCTAGTAAATTCTTCTGATTTTTAAAGCCCAAAATGTACTATGAACTTCTTATTTTAGAAGGGTAATGCTGAATCCCTTCATCAGCTTGCCACATTCCAGAGAAAGAAATTGGGTAAATTCCTCAGCTGACACATATGCAGTGAAATGCATGAGGTTTTGTGGATTTACAGCAAAGGAAAACTCAATCCAGAGACAGTTAAATGACTTGCCTGCAGATACAAAATTAGTCATCAGTGGAGGTGATACAAATCTTGACAGCTCCCTGGCTCAGCCCACTTTGTCCACTGTGAGCTTTTTGCAAGCATGCTGGCAGAGGTTTGTTATTCAGCAAAGCGCTCTATCTTTGCAGTTAATTTTCTTGTCTCTGTAGCCATTGTTTCACTCCTTATTGCTCTAAGTGAGAAAGTGGTGTACAGCCCTAAACGGCAGAATGTCACTTGTGTTTTTAAAGTTGTTTTGAACTTCAGTCACAAACATCCGGTATTTGAGAACATCTAATAGTGGAAAACAGTTAAAATGCAGTAAAAGGAGTCAAATGTTTGAGATAAAAAGAATAATATGAAGATACAAGAAAAAGTAAGAGGAACTGAACCAGCTATGTTCTCATCATACTGTCACAAATGTTAAACCACTTTAGTTCTCTCTTTAGTCCTGGTTTAACTTTTGCACATCACAATACCTTCTGTTCATGTTGTAATGGAAGTCTCGCATTCTGAACAAGCAAAGATGGTAAGTACTCCGTATGTTAATTATAGGACAAGATATTTTCAATAAATTTGTGTTAGCCTGAAAAATTTTTTCTACAGCAATGGATATGCACTTTGCTGTCTGGCCAATCCCTATGAGTTTGATTTCAATAGAGTTTTTCCTTACTAATGACTTAATGTCCCCAGGATTCACTTTCCAGTATTTTCTTTCTTTTAAATGGAAAACAATACTTCTTTCCCAAGATAAAATTATGCTGGTCTAATGCTTCTTGTTAAAAACTTATGTCTAGCTGTTTATAAACACAAGGACATGCCCCATCTGAATTTAACGGGAAGGTTAAAAAAAAAAAAAGTCTTAGCCAGCTTGAAGTAAAAAATAAAGACAGAACGTTTTTTCCTGTTAAAATAATCTAATTCCAGCAATTGTGTGACACTCAAAATCACTGTGAAATAGAGGAAAATTTTGAAACATGGCAGGCCAGATACTTGGGTTACTCACACCAGAGAGCTGCTTTTAACAAAGCAGCAAGCTTTTTTTAGTAGAAATTTATCATCTCAACTCCCTACAGATTCCATCTGCCATGAACATGCTTCAGCACCAAGCCACAAGACCTGATGGGGAATGTTGCCTCACTTCAGGAGACTCCAAAGCTCCAGCACCACACACACACATCCTGAGAGGCTGAAGCTGTCTGAGTTGCTGCTGAAGGGGCTTAGATGTAGAGAGAAGACAGCTGGCAGAGCCAGCTGCATGCTGCCTGGCAGTGCAGAGAAAACTGAGTCTCCTGCCCTGAAGATGAGAAGCAAAACACAACAGGGGAGCGAAGGAGCAGGAGAGGATGGCAGCCCTGGAAAAGACCCTGCTGGTGGTGGTGGGATGGGACAAGTAAGTAGCGACTGCTGCAAGCAAGAGCCAGCTCCCTCACTGCAGTTCTGCTTCCTCCCTCAACCACACAAGTTCCCACCCTGGCTTCAAAAACGTTGGCACTAATGAAGCCATCATCGGAAGGTTTATCTAATTGCTGCTTCTAAGAGTCTACTGCCAGAGGGAGGTTGCTTGTTTTCAGCTAGTCAGCCCCCAGAGGAAGCTGGCTCCAGCCTCAAATGGGTAAAAAACAGGTACCAATTATTTGTCACAATATACCAGTGTAGAATTGTGTGGTAAATTAGAGAAATGCCAAAGGCAAAGCATTTGCAAATTGACAGGAGAATCACGTAGCACCCCCACAGAAAAGCAGCTTCTATTTTTAGCAGTGGCTGCAAGGCCTTACCTTTAGGGCGCTTCAGTAACAACCCCGTTTCTCCACACTACCATGGGAAACTCTGCTTGAAGCTCTCCCTCCGGGCACAGAGAGTCCAGCTGAAGGGGAATGTTCTTCACTCTTACACTGTGGCACTGACTTGAAATCAGACGGCCAGGTACAAAGGTGGGATCACTGAGGTGAAAATGAAAGTCAACTTCTGACTCAGCCAAAGTCACTGGAATGAGTAAAATGCAACACAACTCCAGCTGTAGTCCACTAACACACACAACTCATTTTGCAACAAGCAGAATATGAGGAGAGAAAAGGCCTGGCTGCTTCCTTCCCTGTCAGACAAAAAAATCCGGTGGGAGAATATTTTCCCACGCTAATGTTTTCTGTCATTGGTAAACTTTAGAAAAATAACACCTAACATCAGCTTCTCTTCTTTTTCCTCCCAGTTTGCCCTGGACTTTATACCACAAATCTGGTATGCAGTATTTGGCACCAAATCAGCAGTAAAAGAAAAATTATTTTGTTCTCAGCTTGGAAGGAGAGCCCATGATTTGGTTTCATTTAAGTTTCTCTGAAGTGATTCCACTATGAAAGCAGAAATTGGTGCCCTGTACATGCACGTTGAAACAGGGCCCAAGAACAGCTTCTGCAGCACCGAGGTACAATGACTTCCACAGGCACTGGTGACATTTTCAAGAAATAACACAGACAGAGGAGTGACATTTACATGATTTCACACCTATTGTAGAGAAAGGAAAGAAAATAGAAAGATTTATTCTGCCCTTGCATTCAAGTCCATTTTCCACAGGTGGTGACCAGGTGAACACTTTGAAACCAAGGCAGCAGTGCCTAACAGACCACTGTTGTGATGAAGCACTGCAACAGGCAGATCTTTTGGGGTTAGCATTGTGTCCTTCAGTCCCACATGAAGACTTCAACCATCTCTACTGCTCTGCACATCAATTCCAGCTCTTCTCTGCTGTCCTCTATACAAACCTAGGCTATGCCCTGTGCATGTTGACACCAACAAAGCATATGAAGAAATGCAGAAAATTAGAAAAGAAGAAGAAACCCACACCATTGCCTTTTAAAATTGCTAAGAGTTCCAAAGAGGCCATTACATCTTTGACTTTCTTCTATGCACTGCATTTATTTTTACAAAACACTTGCACATTCTCTTACATCTGCTATGTAAGAGAAATCAACAGCAATATGAAACTATACTTGCTGTTTAGCCTAATGAAAAATTGAGAAAACATGTTCTGTGTTAAATTTATGTAGATAACTGTTTTCTGTAGGAACTTTGACTAAATGCACAAATTATTTTTTTCTTGAACAAAAATTTTTCTTAATAACTTTTTTTTCTTAAGTATTTCTTTTCCTTCAATTATACGCTTATTTTAAACAAATACATATACAGGAAAATGATGTATAAGTGAATGTAAATTACATTAACTGAACAGTAAAATAAATAAATAAGGGAAAAAAAGGAAATGGAAACTTGATTTTTTTTTTTTGTAAGAAAGCAGTTTGGAGGCCCAAAATTGAGACTACCAACTGCATTTTGCAAAAATTTACATTACAGTATTTCTCACACAATTCATCCCACTGACTGACTAAATCAAGATGTCAAACAAGAAACAAAACAGGAAATCTTGCCAACAGAATCAACTCGTATGGAAGGAGCCAAGCATGATAAATGATTTGAACACACCCTGCTGGAGCACATCCTGCACGACTCACTCACCTGAGCAGCTTCCCATTGTACTCCCAGTCAAAACAATGTGACCTACCAACCCTCAACGACTTCACATGGGGCAACCTGCCACAGCCACCTCACACAGAACTACACACCACAGGAAAGGTCTGGCCTTCCCGGGAATTGCAATTACAAAGGCTTTGGCTTAGCTGAGTGTTTTCCTGGAAAGGGTAAGTGTGCTTAATTGAGCTAAGTGTAAAATATGCAAATGAATAAGGTCCATAATAACACGTAACTTCAACTGGTAGGAGTGACTTGGCCTTTTTAATTTGTATGTTAAACTGGGCTATAATATACCATGCAACTTGCAGAGATTTGTGACTTGGGTTCATTTATACTTTTCCTTTCTCTAGAAGGTTTCTATGGAAAACATCTCTTGTTTTGGAAGACATTCCCTCAGAAACACCCCCACCTTTTCATTTCAAAGAGAGACAGGCTGTCAAGGCATATCAATTCGATCTAGACCTACGTCTCAGTGTCTCAATGAGGTAAGCTCTGCTACAACTGCTCATACCAGTAAATACAGCTGATTATAATGATAGCAGTGATTATCACTTCTTACATTCTTGTTGTCCTTGTGGAAAACTAGAACTGGAAAGGAAATGGTGAGATGTAGAACATACTTCTTGGTAATACAAAGCATTCAAGTCTCACATGATACGGTATCCTGTGTAGCTTGACTTGTTTGTTGAAGATGTAGCTTAAAACCTATACCTAAAGATATATTCCACCATATTTCTAATGAAAACCACTATGCTTTTAAAGAAAAAAAATGAGGTTTGGGGATTTAGATAAATATAGAGAGAAGTAAAAATACATAATTCTTTGGCTCAAACCTTTTCATGCAAAAGCATACCTTAAGCCTAAAAAGTAGCTTATTCAACACCAATTGGCTCATATTTAGATTCATATAGTTTATAGATAAAGAATGAAATCCTTGTATTTTCCAAATATTTGAAGAGAGACGGCTAGTTAAAACAATGCTTGAGAAGCAAAGTCTTGATAAAATATAACATCTTAAAACTATGTGCACTTTCACATGTTTACTGTATATTCACAGTTAGTCTTAACAGTATTTCCCATGACACTTTCCTGTCCCTGAACAGTGGCATATTTTTCACATTTTTAACATGACAAACATTTTGCCATTGAAATTTTACTGCTTCACTTGTGAGTGTAAAGATTTATAGCTGGTCTCAGAAGCATGACTAGCACAAGGGTATTGCTCTCAGAAATCACTGAGAAGTTGTAGATTAGAAAAACATTCACATTGACCATTTCTGTGATTTTAGCCTTTGTTAAAATCCTGAATCTATGATTAGAATTTGTCTGCATTAGTAGTCCTTTGGTTGCAATAAATTAAGGATCCTGTTGTGTTGAATGAAAAACTGTGCAGCTCAGACACAACAAAAGGGGTATATCATAACCCTACAAAACACTCATTCTTCAAAGGCTTTGGTCCTTTACTTAGTATCTGGCCATTTAGTTAAAGGGGACTCATTTTCAGAACCAATCAATACTGTGATTTTCATGGACGTCATTAGGAACACTGTGCACTTCAAATCACTCACACTCTAAACAACATTCCAAAAAAAATCTTGTAACCCAAAATCATGGAAACCCTGGTGCAACTGCTTTTCAACCACAAAGAAGTCTGAAGAAGGGGCTTTCTAACTGGAGTGCTCTGGGGACTTCAGTTCTCGCCCGGGGCACTGTGCACAGGAGCTGTGTTCACTGCACCCCTCATCATCCCATGACATCTGAAAATCAAATCTCTCATCTCTAAGGGGAGCTTCTTACCTGGCTGGTGACAGGTTACTCTGGAGAAGAGAATGGAATTTCCATACCAGCTTCCTTTGCTCAATCTGGGCCACTGTGAATTGAAGACAAGAGAGAAGGGCCATAAATACATCATTTAAGAAGTAGAGAAGCTCTGTAGCCTTTTGCTTCACAGCCTTGTGGAGCTGTCAAACTGCTGCCGGGCAAGATTTTACATACAAATGAATGCTGCAGGGTGATTGCCCCAGCATAATTATGGCTTCTATCCAGCTCCCACTTATCTCCTCCCCAAATTGACAAGAGTAAAAAATGGTATCTGAATATGGGGGGAAATGAAAAGGATACAGCTTGGGATTTAAATAAATGAAGTTACTGCCTGTGATTATAGGACTTGCAGAGTAGATTAGCCTGCATGCCGCCTCCATGCAACAGTACTCTACCACTACCAACACCTCAGGTAACCCCCTGCTCAGGGAAATCCCTCTGGTAATGCCATCACTGTTAGCTTCATGTAATATTTAAATATAAAAAAAAATAAATTGCGAGCTGCTCGGGGCAACTAGTTGTGGACAGATCACATCTTTATCTCACTTCAATGATATAATTCTTATGGAGAGAAAGGATTATTTATATTCTTATTCTTTTCATTGCTAATTTTCCTAATAAACTGCCAAGATTAAGAACTATGTCAAAAGCCAAATTTCACATATTAAGGGTGAGGAAAAATTCAGTAGAATTTGATTTTCCTCATCGTTGGTTCTTTCATATCCCAATAATCCATTTTTGGGACAGATTCTAATCTCAGGCGCAGCATGAGCATCCCAACACACCTAAGAAAAATCTGTCACTGTGCATCATGCGTGCTATTAGAATCTGGCCCTTCTATTGTAGCTGGAGCATTTGCATCAAGTTCTTGTGACTTTTTATAATAACCATATTTTCTAATATTTGCAACTGTGCACATTTTTGCCTGAATTGCCTTCCATTCCACAGATGGCAATTATGAAAAGCCCTCACATATGGCATCTACAAAAATAAATTTGTCTAAGGCTATGAACATACAAATGCACCACAAAGCACAGCGCTCTATCACAGTCTCTGTACTGAGAACTTGAGCCCTGCCTTCTTCCCTGCCAATGAAGTCAAGAAATAACATCAGATCCTGCATCAGAACCAAGCACTGTGGATCACAATGACTTTTCTTCCGTTTGCCTTTTTTGAGAGCAAATGAAGTTTGACTGTACCCAAGAAACCCTCTGGACATATGCTTAATTTAACATAAAGAATTAGCCCCAGAGATAGCAATGACATCTAACCATTTAGATGGATTATCACCACATTTTGTTTGGATTTTATTTATTTTTTTAATATTGGCTCCATATGAGGCATAATACAGTCTCTGCAGCAGGTGGCCTTTTTGAACCCCAACTTTCTTCCCCTTTCCCTAAGCTGCGAGGCCAAACCTGAGTCCTGGCCCAGCCCAGCTCCCCCTCCGCCTGCTGGCAGGCCACCTCTGATCCCTGCAGAGCAGAGCCCGTGGGCTACAAGGGGGCCACCAGGAAGGGGAAAACACACACTGAGTATTTGCTCTCGACCATTATATTTCCTTAGAATGTCTGCAGAACAATTCTTAGTCTTTAACTTTTCCTTCACAAAGACATATTCTTCTCCTATGAAGGAAGGCTGAGAGAGCTGGGGCTGTTCAACCTGGAGAAGAGAAGGCTCTGGGGAGACCTCATCACAGCTTTGCAATACTTAGAAGAGGGCTTATAAAAAACACGGAGTGTAACTTTTTGCTTGGGCAGATAAGACATAGGGGAATGGCTTTAAACAAAAACGGGAGATTTAGATGAGATATTAGGAAGAAATTCTTCACTCAAAGGGTGGTGAGGCACTGGCACAGGCTGCCCAGAGAAGCTGCGGATGCCCCATCCCTGGGGGTGTTCAAGGCCAGGCTGGATGGGGCTTTGGGCAGCCTGGGCTGGTGGGAGGGGGCCCTGCCCATGGCAGAGAGTTGGAAGTGGATGAGCTTACGTGTCCCTTCCAGCACAAGGCATTCTGTGATTCTATGAGTCTACGATATTCTCTTGTTTGCTAATCTTCTCTTAAACACTTCAGTTAACTCAATTTCAGTTTCAAATACCAATTACTTTGTTTTCAAAGGGCTGCTCAATCTAACCTCTATGTATATGTCTTTTTTATTAAATCCAGAGATAAAACACTCGTGCCCTCTCATTTTGAATTACCCATAGTTCCTTAGTCACAGCATTTCTTTAACGTTGTCCTCCAGTCTAAATAATATTTTGCTTATAGCTATGGAGCCTGTAGAAATGCAGCATTTCCTTTATTACTTTCCATGCATCTGAGATCAATGCAGCTTACTGTATTATTAAATGGTCATACAATTTCAAAATGTTAAGTGCCGGATATATGTATGCTATTATTTTGCCTCACTTTGATGCTCATAGCACTTTCATTTTGATTTTTCACCTGCTGCTGACTGGACTGTCACCCAATGCTAGCCTTAAGATTTACACTTGTATTTATGTAACAGTTTTCAGGGTTGCAGATCCAGCTCCAGAACCCGTTTCAACTTTAAGCAGATATCTAACTCTATTTTCTTTTTCTTTTCTTTTCTTTTCTTTTTTTTTTCTGGTTTATTTTTTTTGCAGGTGAGTTTTTTCTTTTCATTTTTTTTTCATTTGTTATATTTTTTTCCAAAATTTCTCTGAAAGACAAAATACAGATTATTCTATTGAGGACATTGGTATTCTGGTGCTCATTTTCCTGACTTTCAAGTCATCTGTCTGACTACATGCTATTTGTTTGAGAAAAATATATACCAAAACGGCTGAGTCCAAAGCCTGCACTGGTGTAAATCTGCAGAACTTCCTTGGAAGCAGTGGCACTCTGCCAATCTCAGTTAAATCTACAGCAGGTGGTGATTTGACCTAAAAGTGTTAACCCTTCTACTTGTCTTAAGCAAACAGTTCATTAAAAAAGGTGAAATCTTTTCCCGTTCCTCAGTAGACACTTTATTATCCCAAATAGCCACCAGAAAATTGCTATCTCCTCTTATGTTGCTGGCTACTGCTCTAATGACTTTTTTTTTTCCTTCTTCTTTTCTAGCAGCTTTAGGAATGCCTCATTTGCCTTCATCTGGCCACTTGTAAAGGCCCTCATCACTGAACTTTTTGTCCTACAATATTTCTGTCCTGCTGAGTCAGCATCCCCTCACACAGTTAAATCATCTCTATCCTCACAGGAGGCTACCAGACCCACTTCTCCTACTGCTTTCCTCATCAAATACAAAAGAAACCTTCAAGTCTCTGAGCCAAATACAGTTGTCTCAATACCAGGAGACTATTTGCTCTGGTTTAGACTAATGAAATCCTAGACTTCAGTAAGTTGCATATGATGCACATCAGCCCACAATGTAGCTCTCAAGTAACTTTCTCATTATACACCAATATAACTGATTTTCCCCCTTTATGCCCCTTTCCCTCTATCTGATAGTTACCACCTTTTCTTAAAGAATATTCCTCAGATGTACAGTTCTCCCACCTCCTCTTTTTTCAACCTCTGAAAATATACTTCTCTCTTGTTCACAGCGATACTGCAATTTTCTATTTGTTCCCCAACACCTTTTCAACTTGGTTCCCCTCATCACAATGTTAATGCTACTGAAAGACTAACAGCTTTGTTTGCCATGCTGCCTTCTCATGCTGTTCAACATCAAAGCTATCTCAACAGCTGCTTTAGTTCCTGTATATCTAAACCACTTAATTTGCATTACTCCATTAAAAAAAAAAAAAAAAGAGTAGTTTGTTTTTCAAGTACATGCAGAAGAACTCAACACTGTGAATTTCAGCTGAAAGAGTCATCAGGCTATACCCATCCATCTTGCTTAGGTTCCTTCAAATAAAGCCATCAATATGGTGTGAATGTTCCGATGAGGTAGGCTGGCCTGTTTTACACACCAGTCCCCAAATACAGCTTTGCAATGGTTAAGTATTGGCATGAGTTCACCATGAGATAGAGCTCAGAGTCAGAATGGCATTCACACTCTCCATTTGGTTTTCCATGCATCCAGGCAGCAGTTCTCAGCTCGCATACACGGGGGAGAATTTAAACCAGAAGCCTCCGAAGGCATGGCGACACATGGTGGCAGGAGCCCCAGGCCGTACAGAGGGAAGACGCATTTTACAACATTACTGTGAAGATTTTAAATCAGACTATAAACACTCATGGATGGGGCCGTATTTTACTCCAGTCCTAAGTGAAAGGTGAGAGACTCTCTGGCTGTATAGCGCAAATAACACTGATAAACGTTGTTCTAACACTCTGCTTTAAATAACTGTCTTCAGGAAGAGTAAAGATCACCTGTCTAGACAAAAACCCTGATGTTTTTTGTGTTTTTTTTTTTTTTTTCTTCCTTTCTGTCTGGACAGAAAAGATTCAAATATCAGTGAAGACTACGAAATGGAGAAGAGAGGAAAAAGCAAGAAGGCAAAGAGGAGTAGCAGATTTGACTTTTTCTTGAGTACAAAGAAAAATTAAAAATAAAACACTTCCTAGACATGTTAGAAGCACAGGAAAATCAGATGCTGTTGTAACCATGACCTAACACCTAAACTTGTATTGATCACTACCTGCATATTTAAACCAAGATCATACTGTTGCCTGGAACATCCAGCGCTCCTGCTGTGACCCCAAAAAAGAAATTCTTTCAGTACAAGTAAAGTTCACTGTATTCCTGCAAGCTGTAAGTTCATCAACCCGTTTCTCTGTGAGAAATGTTTTATTCAATATTCTGTATTTCATTCATCTATTTGTAATGAGAAGTGAGCTCACATCAATATTAATGAACTTAATGACTGATGAATTGAACGCATTTCTTGTCGAATGACCTGTTGTAGATATTTGAGCAATGCTAGATGCTACTTTTCACAACCTCCTTTGGTAGCACATCAGCAGAGGCCTGACAGGTAGGATGCTGTCTGAAGTAATTCACATCATGGGCAATTCTAATAGGACTCCTCACAAGATTCTAATGGCTGCAGTATCTCTTTGAAATGTATGAAATAAAGGTTCCTAATATGACTCTGTCATTGCACATTTATCAGCTCAAGTTAGCAGTACTGGCACAATCCTAATTCTTCCATACGGATGTGGGCTGTGCATGTGGCTTGCTCCTCACTTCATCTAACAGAGAAACGCACAAAGTATTACTTACTGCACAACATAGTTTAAGTAAGGTCAGGAGGTCACCTTTCTCCAGGATGCTGTGATAAAACAGGCTGGAACAAGCTCCTGCCATGTCAGAGACAGAAGAAAAGAATATTCTAATAACCACACTCAAATACAAGTCTGAACCAGAATTTTAAACACACAGTTGTGACTTGATCTTTCTATTGGAATTCAGTATAGCTGCTACTTAACATGTGAGACTTAGATCAATTACTAGAGCTTTTTTCCTGTCCTGTAGCATAGACTTTTTTTTTTTTTTTTTTTTTAAAGTCCCAGATCATTTCTGGCTCCTGAATGTCCAAATGGGAAGATAGGTCTGAACAAAAAATCCACTCAAAACCTAAATAGCTGCACTATGGACCACCTGGCCATGCTAAGTCCGATCTTTCTGAGTTCCAGCCCCAATGGCAATGGATTAATATTTAGGAATGAAGCCACAGTTGACTGAAGTAGTCCAATTATCATGAGAAGCAGCAGGCCATCTGCTACCTAACAGTGGCCATGGAAACGCGTCACTTTTGCATACCTCACTGCCTTGCATTGAACTCCGTACCTCTGTCCTAACAGTCAGAGCACTGCAATCTGCTGGTGTATTTGTGAAATAAAAGAGTGCACGCAATGGCAGCATGTTCACTGCAGTATTTCCACAAAGCTAAAAGGTGTTCTAGAGAAGAGCATTCCTTCCTTCCTTCCATTCCCATTACAGACAAGGTTTGTCTGCTAGAACAGCCCAGTTCCAAACACAGATGGAAGAACTTAAGTTGAGACGTCAACTGCTTAGCCATCCTGTACAAACTGTGAAGTACAGGTTATCCAGCTTTCCACTGATACAATACCTGCTAAATGCAAGACAGAAAGCAGTGCAGTTATCCTACACAGATGATCTTCAAAATCCAGTTTTCCAGAATTTGAACTGTAATTAGGCTTACAGGTCACTGAACTTCAAAAAAAAAAAAGGGAATGCAATAATCTTATACCTCACCTTAAAATTAATATATATATATATGGCAATGAAAGAGGCAGGGCAATTCACTGCAGCACCATTTCTCTTGCCCACTACTCTGCCAAATACTCCAGCTATGTGCAAGGCTAAAGCACACGTGCAATTCCTATTTCATGCTGTATACAGTAGCAGAGTTTGATTTTTCAGCCATTGCTGTAACATATTAATGTATTACTGATGACATGACTCCTCTGCCTTTGGTCAGACCAAATGTCTATTCAGCACAGCACACTCTGGCAGCAAAATTGCATCTAACCATCAAGGTGTAGAAACTATGTAAATTGAGACATTCACAGAATTATCTGAAATACCTTATAAGTGGTAACAACTAGTTCAGCACCCTTTACATTGTACATTACACGTACAGAGCAGGACTGGTTCCTCCCATGTACAATGCTGCACATTTATCAACAGCACGTAGCATTTATTATTTGATCACCCAATCACTTGTTGTGAGAACCCAATATACTTCTTCACAGCCACTTTAATTTTCACTGCCACAGATAATGTCATATTCAGCAAATGCCATCTCTCTGCTCTTCTTTCCCAAGACTACCAATAGGCAGTGAGATTTCTCTGGGACATGCTCGCAGTCTCCCTTCTAGACTAAACTAGGTATTCAGTCCTTTCTTTGACTTCACATCTTCTATTAATTTGAAAGACTTAATTTCTTTTTATCCCTTGACTTTTTAGTTCATTTAAAAGCTTCCAGTTAGTGCTTTCATGTGAACTTTTTGGAAATCCAAATACAATTCTATACCTTATGGCATCATCTAATGACGTATGTTTTAAAGAAGGAGGAAATTAATTTTACTGTATCTAATTTTCATCAACAACATTAAAATGTCTTAATACATTTACACAAGCTATGCAGAAACAGAAAAAAGCTACTTCCTTTGGTCACAATACAGAAAATAAAATTATCACAATAAAAATAATCAGAGTCCACCTTAATGATGTTAGGGGTTACAAACTTCTTTTCCAAAGAGTGTGATTAAGCTTCCTTCCTACAATGTATATTTACCTGCAGTGTCAACTGAGATCTGGTGGGATACTTGTACAGAGAATAATTTATTTCCTTGAAAGCCCATGGACAAATTCTCCCCCCAGAACAGCTTTCCTTCATTCTTTCCCCTTGCTCCCAAGAAATACACTGTTTAAACCCTCTCATAACAGGAGACACAACAATACACAATTTAAATGGTAGCCATAGCTTCTGGGAACTCTACAAGTAATACCTCTTTTCACAAGGAATGAAAATTACACAATAATGTAGAAAAATGTGAGAAAAATATCCTCAAGCTCACTAGAAAAAAACGAAGTGTTTTCCACTTAAAAAGCAAGGAAGACAAACTGTGCAGAGCCTTGGGAGCAACAAAAAAAACTGCAGGAACAAAATATATAAGATATGGCAGTGTGCCAAAGAATCAGGAATAGACAATAATACAAGATGGAAATACCTAAAAGGCTCTCATGGCCAATATGAACCAGTTTCCAGACATAATAGAAGACAGTTGGGGTATTAACTCTGGCAACATTTCCCTGCTTGCCATGCCAACAGAATAATGAAAAATGAAACAATGATTGATTGAACTGCACATGACTTGCCATGAGATATCAACCGTATTACTTAAGAAACTTAAATGGATTCTCAGTAGCTTTGCTTTGTAACTAGCTAGTGTTTTATTTTTCACCACTTTAGAACTGCAGTGTGGAGATGGAAGTGGGTTTTACAGCCCTGCTTTACTGTATTTCGTGTTTCAGACACTGGGATGCTAAGGCACAATGCAGAGTATTACAAACAAATCAGTGAAAGCCTCATGCCATAAAGCCCACATTTGGCTTTTAATTGTGTAAATGCTGAAAACAGGCTGAATACACATCTTACACAGAAATGCTACAGGGCAGGCAGATTCTGATGAGCTGGGCTGTAAATGGGTCCATATCCAGGGCTCCATAAAATGTTACAGGTCCTTGTTCCGTCATCGTGAGTGGTATCATCAGGTGTTCAGTGTTTTCTCTTGGGAAAAATACACAAAACAACCAAGCAAATAAACTCCACCTGTAGTCTCTCTGATACTTGTTGCCAACATTGTGAAAGGCAACAAGTAATTGATTCTAAAATACAGAGAATCCCAAGAAGCTGATGGGTAATGGCTCTACTTACAGCAACGCTATACGTGCAACTTCCCCAGTGTTAGCCAAGATTACCAAGTGAGTTGGCAGATCCCAGCACATTTTTGATATTAAAATGCTGGGAAGCTACTTAAATATCGATGCATGCATTATGAAAACATCTTTTTGGCATTTGCTTCCAATTAATGTTTCTGCTTTACTATGACCAGTTTTCCTCATTATATTCAAATGTGATGGCTATGCGACTGACTGAATATGATTATGGAAATGCTGGCTCACATTTCCTGAAATGGGTATTTGTAGGAGACTGTCAATGGGAAATATTTAGAAATCTATCAGGAGATCAAGCACATTTTAAAAGGACATCTGTGTACAAGAAGCAATCAAAATCAACAGTATTATCACACAGGCTTATCGGATAATGCAGCAGAGGTGCAGTTGGTGAGCATTATGTTGCGTTAACAATATATGGTTCAGCTGTACAATCCCATTGCCAGACCTCCCTGTATCGCTGGGACAGGAATTGATATCACATAACAAATATGAACTTAAAGCTAAATCATGTGGCTGAGCCACATGTAACTGGGTATCAAAATGGGAGCGATTTGCTTCCAGAAGCCAAAAGGCTACACACAAGATCTGTTATTAAAGAGAGTTTGCAATACAAAAACAAAGACTTTCCTGGCACAGACAAAACAGAATCACAGCCATGTCTATCATCCAAGAGGTTTATTTTAGAAATTAATTCCATAAATTTTCAAACATTTGTGCGGGATTTAGCTCCACAAACCTATTAAATAAAGCATGAACATCTACTAATCTAGTTGGACTTCTTTTTATTTTTAATGCTATTTGCTAGTTTTATTCTAATTGCTGCATTTTACTTTCATTTTGAGGGAATCGTGCTCATTAAACAGGTGTATTACAAATATTTCATTTTGAAAGGACAGAAGGCTAGGTTCAACCTTCCTAATACATTTGAGTCAGCGCTCATTTCTGATAATCACTAGCATCATTTAAATTGCAATCCCAGCTCATTTACACATGCTGAACTGCCTGCCCACGCTAACTAGAGTTTCAGTAGCAGTGAAAGTTTATTTGTCTTCAGCCTCTCTCTGAAACATCCCAGCCCATGGGGTAGAAATACCCTACACCTTAGCCTCTGCAGCATGGGAGGATACCTGGTCTTCTTCTATTGCAAGAACATGGACATTTTACCCCACATGCAGCCCCTGACTACAGTGAGAATTCCTTACTATTGAAATACCATAAATTAAGCTGTGTAATTAAGTAGCACTAGATAAATCGTCAGACTTCAGATTTTATTTTCTGTTATGGTTTGTGCTGTGCTCAACCCATGACAGAACACAAAGGTTGTGAAATATGGAAAAAAAAAATCAAACAGTAAGAAAACAAACCCATTCTCAGAAGTATGTTTCTCAAATTCTCTCCCAAATCTGTCTATATACAACATATGGCATCATTACCTGGCAAAAGTATTCTCAAAATCTGCATCTATAAGGTTTCAAGATTTGTGAGTATCACAAAACAGACACAATGAAATCCAGCCACTGAAATTCTAAACCTATTTCTGCAATACTGAGAAATGTAACTATTTTTGACATCAGTTTAAAACAGTGTATTGCAGCTTATAGCTGTGTAAACAGTGCAGTCAACAGCAAAGCTAAAAGCCAAGACTCTGAGGGTCCTGAACCTCTGAGGGTTCCTCTGAGGGTCTTGCTCGACATGTTTTTTTTATACACAAAGGTAACTTTTCATTATTTCTTGTAAGATAAGAATTCTACATTCACAATCTGGTTTGTAAATGATAATGTCTGTTAGAGCACAGACAGTTTTCTCATAAAGAAAGCCTAAATAAGTCAAAAGGAGGGAAAAAGAACATCAGACTGGTTTGTATAGCTAAACTGTGAGACTTAAAATAACTGAGGCCAATAGAAGTATTACTTTCAGATGTTCGACTATCAGATACTATCTTAGAAATACACATACAACTGTAGGAGCACTAACGGCTCAATGCTAGAAACAATAAAATTAAAATCGTAATATTTAATAGACCATTAGAAATGAGAAAAGACAACTATAAAACCACAGATCCCATGTTTGTAATAACTCATTAGTGCCAAATTAAATTGTGAAACCTGCCTGCGCTTTTTAGCCACCAGCAAAAGTGAGGCATTAGCACTGAACAGTACGCAGTGCAAATCATGCTGTTTTCTTTCCACTCACAAGCTCCTTCTGAATTAACCATTAGCCTGTTCTCAAGATATTTTTGGTTGACTGTGTATCAGAAATGTCTGTTGTCTTTTTTTTTTTTTTTTTTTTAATGGCAGAGTGACAGATTAAGAGAGGCAGATCCTCAAGCTCAAATACTGAAACAGGTGCACCTGTAAACTGTGTTTCCCTATATATTTCAGTGAACAGTCCGCCAAGGCATGCAGGTGGTAAACATGACCAGTAACCCCAAACTGAATTACTTGTTGATGAACTATATTCTGATAGATCTTCTTAATTTGTAATGAGCATCAAGAAAATCTGGTGGAAAGAAAACAGAGAGCCACCGTACAACATGAAGGTCAAAGCATATATGAAAGACTGATGAAGCTGATGTACTAAGGAACATCACATGTGAAAGAACAGTTTGAAACTAACCAGCTGAGCACCCTAGCCAGGTCAGTAAGATTTGATCCATGGGAATTGATATTCTGGGCAAAGAGGAGAAATATACTGTTAGCATTATGTTTTCAAGTATGCAACAAAGGTGGTGACAGTAACTGCAACAAGAGGAAGGAGACAGGAGACATGGGAAGAATGGAGAACTGCAATTATGTCCAGTGGACAGTGGTAAATGTGCTTGGGCAAGCCACCAGGAAGAACAACTCACAGGCAGTCAGGAAACTCAGAGGAAGAAGCAGCTCTTGGCTCAGCTGGAAGCAGTGCACAAGACTAGTTTTGTGGTTTTTTTTTAACAGAAGTAAAATCTGTAAAGGCAGTATGAAGTATTCAGAGACAACTTTGTTCAAAACAAATAAACTGTGTCTACTAAAAATTTAAAGAGAAACCAAAAGAATTTGATGGTGCAGAAAAGCAGAGTGAGAGAAGCTGCAGGAACCAGAGAGGGCAGTAAACACTATCAGGTATAATGTGTATGTAGCACACCTAAACAAAAGCATTGGAAGAACAGGTTTTAAAATGGATAAAAAACACAAGAGATATAATCCTGCTGAGCATCTGTACGGTCAATAAATGATCAAAATATAAAGGAAGTGTTTAGAGAAGATAAAGCCACATTTTTTGCACATGTTTTGGGTAGAGGAGATTGGAGAGATTTGTATGCTAGTATCCATCTCTATAGTGGTATACAAGAAAATCAAAATTAATTAAAGACGACACTGGAAAAAGGCTTTCCAATGAGCAAATGAGCAGTGACATAACCACCAGGACAACATCATAACTTCCAGCAGCATAAAGGAACTCAAGATTTCACTACCGACTGGGCTATTCATCTTCTGGCTTAAATTTGCTTTGGTACCAAAGGAGATCTGGGCAATTTCAGACCGATAAGCCAGGGAAATTGGTGGAAACTATCAAAACAAAACAAAACAAAAAATAACAGAGTGAGTAGTGATACAGACAAATACATTTTCTGGTGGTATCAAACCTGGTGATATTTATGTATACAAAACATTCAACAAGTCCTTTGCCAAAAGATCTTAAAGAAACAGCTGGCAGTACAAGCAAGATATACTTCTTCAAATGGATTTTATAAAATGTTTAAAATGCAGTGAAGAGAAATAGGTTTTTATAGCAGAGGTAAATGATGAAGAAAATGGCAGGTAAGATTTAACAAGCAAAACAGATTAGCAGGGAAAAAGAGACAGAGAAGTGACACGGCTTCCTTTTATCATCCTCAGGGTCACACACAGCCTGACCTCTGTACTTAGCTGTCCAGTGCCCAGTGCAGTAGGGCATGCTCTCAGGAGGAAAGAAATATATCCATATAGACAGCTAGCTCCCTTTCATCTCCAGAAGCAATCCGTGTATACAGAGCTTGAATTTACCTTCTGTCAAAAAAAACATTTCATAAAGATTTAAATACCTGATGACCAATGGCAAGTAAACCCTTTGGAAATAAATTTTTCAGCCATCAAGATCAGTCTGGTATATTCTATTTGAAAGACTTGGTGTGAGAAACCTGAAATACTAAAGAAAGTGGTTTCATATTTCAGTTCAACCAGGATCTTAATTTTATCATATGTATTTTAATTAAAATCAAGACTACCGGCTCTCCCAACTTCAAGGAGAGCTACTTCTCTGTATTTAAGCCTGAGTGACCTTTCAGCTCTTTCACATCTAACACTCACACCAGATCTGAAAGAAAAATAGATTAGGGCAAGCAAACCAACGCTTTTTGATTCTTCTTACTCACTCCGCACAAACCTTCTCCACTTCAATTAGCCTTTCCTTCATTATCAAACCTGTTCTTTGTTTATCTCCAGACTTTAGATACACTTACAACTGCTGCATCAACAAAGATTTATTTTTCTTCGGTCCCCTGACAGTGCTCAGAGCAGAAGCTGAGTAGGCGCTGGAGAGGGCTGAGAACATGGAGGCTGCCCACTTTGATGGCTTCTGCTGCCCATGTCTTGCAAGGTTTCTTGCAAGGCTGGGCCAGACAGCAGGGGAATGGTTGGTGTCAGTCCACAGACTCTCCCCTCTGCCAAAAAAAAAAAAAAAGAAAAAAAAAAAAAAAAACTTTGGAGCTGGCAACGCTGGGAATGAACGAGGAGGTTATATTATTGTCCTCTGACCTTGAAATGGCAAAATTCAATTTAACCCATGTTGCTGAAAAGTCTCGAGCAGCCTCGTCTGAGAAAATTTTTGGCTAACATTGGGTCAAATGTAGAGGACCCTAAAAGGAGAATGGTGTGTCCTAGATATACATCCATAAATTAAGCAACTGCTTCTATGTTCTTCTGCAGATCAGTAATATACCAGCTCAAGCAGGTATCCCACTTGTCCAATACAGCAGCAAAAAGCCAAGCAGAAGTGCCTATGAACTTACAATGCAGGAATTTGCTTTCTAAGACTTCTCAGATAATACTGATGAATAATAAATCAGACTATCTCTTTGAAAGAGATTCTCATTCAGTTCTGCCAGTCCTAAACAGTTCTAGGTCCACCGGGAACTACTATGAAATAAAAAATAAAAAGAAATAATAAAAAAAGAAATTAGAACTTCTAGATTAATATAAAAGAAGTATCTAATCCACAAACTAAAACAAGAAAACTAAGTTTACAGTATGTATTTTTTCTGCTAACACTTCAGGGCCATAAATATGTTTCACATTAGCAAATTAGATGTAATACACTCACGTTTAAAATAGCATAAAGCCATGTGTTTGTTCCTTCTTGCTATTCATCTATCATCGGTGTTTGTATTATTGTGCAGTATTATAAATACATATTAAAATATCATTTTAATTTGACAGTAGCTGAAAAGATGCTTACTGATCCTATCAAGGGGATTAATAAAAGAAAAAAAATCACAAACTAAAAAAGAAGAATCACTCAGTTTAACATAGCAGTATGTTCCATGTCATCTCCGTCAGTCACAAATGTTATGGGAATAATTACAACAAAATAATTAGATTATCATGTAATTGTTTTTAGAGTAAAAAAATCTTTATAAAAGTCTTAGAGGCTATAGAAAGGCTCTAGATAATTTCACTGGAGCTGTTAGTAGGTGTTAACTATAATGTCAATTTGTGTCCAGTTGTGTTATTTGAATAATGAATAAACACAGCAAAATACCTTCAAGATATTTACTGAGAATGTAAATCAATACTTCTTACTACTAGAAAGCTAGCAGTATGTTGGCCATAAACCAGCAGATTCGATGCATCCTGAGCACAACAGTATAGGAGAAGAAAGTTGCTTTGTTTTCACATGCTATACTAGCACCCTAAGCAATATACTTAGAGCATTCACAGGAAGTATTGATGGGCACAGGGGAGATGAAACACTTAAGTATACATCTGCTGGGAAGAAACCAAGAATCCTCTAGTTTTGGCAAATGGCAATGAGAAATGGCAGGGACAGCTGATGCTCTCCTGCAAAGGAGATGAAGCAAAGACCCTACCAGGACTTTCACTTACATAACACACTGGAACAGCTGACTGTCTGAAATTGAAAGTGGTAGCATTAAGAATAGTGTATTTCAGCTCTACAGACATTTGGTATGCGTCTTATATTTAGAAGCTGTACTTCTGTCACTGCCTTTTTAAAAGCTTGAATTCAGCATCGTTTGTGTGCAGCTCATCACTGATTTTAGAATTGTTTCAGTTTTCAAATACAGAAATGAGGACTATTTCTGTGACTTCCCCTTTGGATACAGAAGAAGTTGGAACACAGCTATGCTGTGGGATTTCAACAATCTTGTAAAGGTCTGCATAAATTACAACTGGCCACAGTTTTAATTAAATACAACCTTTACAAACAGTGAATTCTCCAATTGGACAAACCTGCTCAGAACGCTCCTGTAGTTACAGCAGGACAGGATGACAGCACTACCATTCACCTAGGCCCTACACCCATGGAAACAGTTCCTTCTGCATATGCCACACAGTACATTTTCTTCAACACATTCTTGTAACAGGTACCTGAAATAACACATCTCTAGCTACGCCTCAGCTCTTCAGAAGACTGGCTGCTATAATCCCCTGCAAGTCTGTTTCTTCATAGAGAAACATGTCTTCTTGCAATATACTATCCACACAGCATTACTTTTACTGTCAGTGATAACAGCCATAAGGAAAATACTACGTCATTTGATCCAAAGGTTTTAATATGACAATCCAGTCTGACTGGAGAGGATAATTACAATTAAGCTATTCATGTAGAACTTGAACCTGAGCCCCTATACTGGGACCTTCAATCCATCTCTAAATCATGTTCAAATCTGGAGCACCTATGCAAGTCACCTGTGTTTTCAAAGAGTTTGGAGAAGAAATTGCTGGATCTTGTAGTTCCGTATGATACGTGCGAATAAGTAACTCACTGAGAGCAATGAGGCTCTTCACGTTCTTGAGGCTTTTTTTTCTTTTAAAAATTTGTTCAAATTATACTCCTATGAGGAGACAGTACTTTGTGCTTTGCAGACAGCCATTCGAAGATCCTCCCTAACCACTACAGTCTTCGTAAAGCTTAATTCACACAACTTTCCAATGCTGTTCAACACTACTGGCATTAACAAAGAAAAATGTATCACTGCAGCTAGAAATGTCACTTGGGAGCTATCTTGTGTAAAAGAAAAGTTTCAGTCTAGTAAAACAGAAATGCTGATCTCAGAGGCACTAAAAGAAATAGAGATACACTCCAGAGGGAGTTATGACTTAATAACAGTTCTGACAGGTTTGATGAGATTGCACGAAATACCAGAATTTTCCTCAAATATTTCTCTGTTGCCAACCATAACCTACCGGATGAATTTACTAAAGCTTAAGAATTTCTCTGAAGTATTAGCAAGAAATAATGACAACTGGGACAGCACTGCAGCCTGGGTTTTTCCAAAATGAAAACATCGAGTAAGAGGAAATATTTCTGTCACATCAGACTAGAAGTAGTAGTAGAAAACCCAAATCTAGTCATTTAAAACCTGATAATGGCTGGTAGTAATCACTACAACATATACAAAGAGATTTTAAGGAAGAACAGAGAATGGTATCATCCTATACTTACTTCCTTGTTGCACCCACTTACTTATGCAGCTAGTGTGGAGTTTTGCCATTCTGCAAATACAGTATAAATTTCATTCCTCCAGCTGAAAGAATAGCAATAACAAGCACAACATTAGTACATGCAGCTTGTCCCAAAGCTCAAGGAAGTACATGAGATAATTGATCTCCTTTCTATAAACCTAGGATGCATTTAAAGAAGAGATGAGATACAATCCTATGGAAGGTTACAACAGAAAAATAGGAAATTGGGAGATACTAGCTGATTTAAAACAAAAAAAAAGTTCATGTCCTATGATGTAAAAAACACACATCTAAGTAGAAAATGAGTCGACATTAATAAATCAACTCTTAGAGCATCATAAACAAAAAGAGGAGCTTGTGGACAAAGTAGCTGTGCTTTTATTTAAGCAATAAGGAATAGAATTTATCTTCATATGCAAAATGTACTACACAAACAGTATGACATGCATTCTAAAATGGATTTATATTACCATACAGCTCTATCAATGTCTGTCTTTTGCTTAATGCTTCTTATTTTCCTCCATCACACCCCGGTTAGGAAAATTCTTTCAACCTTTGGCATACCTGACCATCACTCCTGTATTCACCACTGTATTACAGCATCACAAATAACAGCAATGAGCAGTTTATATAGATAAAGAACTTCATCCAAAATTCTAACATTCACCTCTAATTTCCATTTTACATACAGAAGGAATAGAGAAAATATTTATTTCTTGTTATGTTATGAGCTACACTGAAGTCACTCTCCTAACGCTGTATAACATGCTACTATCTGAGCCATCAGCCCTGTAGGTTAATTATGGCACTAAGCTGAACTTGAAAGGAAAGTGCCATTTCTTGATAGAAAGTAGATTATGCATTCCCTTCTATTGCACTGGCAGGCTGTGTTTGGAAAATGAGCATGTGTCCACATGCAGACAAGCAAAGGATCTGACACACAGACACCACCATAGTGTTGCACTGCAGTTTCAGTAGGCTTTTCAGTTTTTCTGCTTTTTCCAGAATTATTTAGTCCTCTCCAATGCAGGTGTACGTAAAAAAACATGAGGGACAGAAGTCAGCACATGGTGAAGCCTTAGAAAACGGTGTTCTCTGAGAGAAGAAAGCAACGCAACCACTTGCTGGGTAGTTTTCACTCTGCTAACCTTGTGAATGTTTGTTTGATGGGGCTGCTTACGGATTCAGTAAATTACCCTTCTCTACTATTCCGAATATTCCTAATTCTATAGCTGTTCTCAGATCATCTACATAATCTTTAAAATCTATTTAAAGTAGTCAAAGATCACTGAGTCCAACTGTCCAGCCACTTCAGGGCTAACTAAAAGTTAAAGCATTAATGAGGGCACTGTCCAAGAGCACTGAGAAGCAGGGGGCACCAACCACCTCACTAGGAAGTTTGTGCCAGCGTTTGACCTCCCTCCCAATAAAGAAATGTGTCCTAACGTCCAGCCTGAGCCTCCCCTGATGCATCTGAGATAAGGGATATACAACAGTCTTTATCATGCTAGAGACATACACTAGATCCATGCTGTCCATGAATGCATGTTACGATTTTAAAAGGCAGTGTCATTTGCACATGTTGAATTAGGTTTAGAAAAAATGTGTCTAAGTGCTGGAGAAAGCAATTTCTGTAGCGTTCCTTGCATACTACTTGGACACATGAAGACGAGTGGCTGAATGCTAAGCAGTATGTTTGGCAGCTGGTATATCTTGAGATCACTGTAGGATTTCTTGGCACAACTAGGCTATTTGTCTGATGAAATTTGGTCACTTTTTTTTTTTTTAACCCTGAATTTATGTTGCCCAGGAAAAATATGCTGACATTAAAGCAGTGTTTAGATAATATTCAATGATTCAGTGCTTCAGTGGCAAATGTGTTCCTTGTGTAGGCATGAAAAATATCAAAAACAACCATCTTGTTTAATCTCTGACTTTCCGACATGAGATGTATTATGAATATTCTAAGCATAAGGAAGGCAAACTAAAAAGAACTAAGCAATTAGTAGATAAACTCTAATCATATAAATAAGTATAATTATACAGAAGGGAAATCTTTTCAGTTCAGTAAAATCGGTGGGATGTTAAAACATTCCTCCCATTCGCAGAAAAAATCTTCCTACCATGCAAATAAACAAGTGCATGAAAACCAGTGAGCTAATCAAGCTGATTTTTCTATATATAACCTCCTTTCTCTGTAAAGGAAGAGAAAATGTTAATTCTGTTTTTGTATACTTGAGACTCACATAGATGCTACTACTGCTAGGGCCTGTGCTTTCTAATGAAGGCCCTGGGACAAGGGTAATAGAGTAATTGCCAACTAACGTTGTGCTCTAGATGTAGTTTGTTAAGCAGCAAGCAGAGGCAGCAAATGCAATTGACAGGCTACATTCAGAGCCATGCTGGTTGCAAAGAAATGGGTATTTCAGGAAGACTGGGAGCAAATGTGCTCTCCAAATCACTTCTACAAAAGGTCCCAAAATAAGAGTGTATGTTCCTTTATATGGAGGACATGTATTACAGATAGGATTCAGACCCCTCTGCACTCTACCAACTAACTACTCTCTGTAAACAATTCCCCACACCATGTCATTGACAAGCAGCAAGCTTTTTACATTTTCAGATTTTTCTGCTTGTCAACTTACAGTGTGTGTAAAAAACATTCAATGCATTTCTTTCAATGATTTGTTTGGCTGTGACACCATAGCTGCATGAGTACAGAACAACTACTGGGTAATTAGAGCGCAATTTGACTGTTAAGAATATTATTCCAATGATTAAGTTTGGATTCTACAAATTCTGGAAGAAAATGCTTAATACTATTTAAAACCTCTTTCTCATAATACCTGCACTATAAATGTAAAGCCTCAGCAGTTCCTATTACATTGATTTGATATAATAAACTAGAAATACTGATAACCTTGTTGATAAGGCAATCAGTACAATTTATGAGAGTTAAATGCTTATTACACATCTAGTGTTTGTATTTAGTAAGAAAAAAGCAGTCCGCTCCCACATAAGAACATCTTAACACTGGAGAACCTCTTAGCTTTGAAAATCCCAATTCCTGACTACAAATTACAAGGCTTGTTTTGCCAAAATTGGCAGTTATCAAAGTGATATAAAACAGTATAAATGATACCAGACTTCTAGAGAGGATTGTCAGCCACTGGAGTTACTGATCACTATTACTGACTTGTGACAAGCAGTAGCTGCCACAGCTGGAGATTATGCAGAGGCACGTTGGGAGTTAGACCATGCAGCATGGGGAGCAATAAGAGGTCTCACAGAATAGGATGCATGCATAGGCTGGTCAGTGGTCACAAAAAAAATAATAGTGTTTTCATCAGACAGTCAAACAAGTACACATTCACCTCCTGGACTTCCTAAATTTTGGCAGCATGTTCCCCTAACTACTCTACTCATACAAATGCTCCTATGGACTTGATGCTCCATGAGAGGACTGAGGCAGGCAACAACTGATATGCTGGTTTTCCATAATGCTATGCTCTTGCCCACAGCCTGACTAATGCACCAGGCAGATCCCACAGGAACTGGTAACAAACCTTGAAAATTGCCCTGAAAACAGGTAACTATTCCTAGGTGGCTGTCTGACAAAATGAACGTGTATATAAGACAACATAACCAGCGATACAAGAGTCTCTGAGAGCACCAGTCTCTAAGAACAACAAAATGCTTTTTCTGACCATTCCTGAAAGCTTCTGCTTCACCTTTGGTGAAGTGTCCTTACCTACCACACTTCATGCAGGGCAGGAGGGGGGAAGCAGAACCAACGTTATCCAGTCTGCTCTCTTCTCATGGCTCATTTCACGTTCTCTTTTCCTTCAAATTACTGCCAGATGAAATAAAAACTTGGATGTCAGTCTTCAGTGAAATCTTTGTAACTCACAACAGAGAAAGTATTGCTTGTAGATTAAAAAAAAAACAAAAAACAAAAAACAACAACAAAAACTTCTTCTTTAGCAGGAAACATGACAGTGAGATGCACTGAGGCTGTCCTTCAGTGACACAGCTTGAACATCAATATTAGAACAGTGCAGATATCCCTCCACTGCCTGTGCATGGCTAATCACAGTAGATTCCTTCATCCTGTATTGAGTCTGCCAGAAATCCCTGTCTTAGCCTTTAGGCAGATTCAGATTTCCAGGGACATCCCAGTGGAATCAGCATGAGCAAATGTGACCAAAGTGTTATTTCTGTTTAGGGATTCTGATTAGGGATTCATCTGATTGTTTATGGGGCTGAAAAGATTAATGGTACAGGTTTATCTAGCACAGAATAATCAAAACTAATTCAAAAGATTTTCAACTTGACATAGAGGCACCTTTTTCGTTCTACTTTACCCTAAATTTACCCTAAACTACAAATGAACCAACTTTAGAGCTCCTAACTTGTAAAAATACATGCAGCATATTGCAGAAATCAACCACCATCCACCATGAATTTACACTGCAGTTCACATACTTTTTGTTTTGTTTGTTTGTTTGTTTTTGGTTTTGGTGTTTTTTTGCTTGAAGAATTAGCTTTGTACTATGGAATTTCTTAAACATAGTAAGTGCCCAATCTTTCTCATTGTATCATTATCTTTGACTTTATATCATTTGCTGTCCTACAATTTGCAGGCAAACTTAAAGCCTGTTTAGGCTTTGATTAGAGCATCACAGATGATATGAAAGAAGTGGATCACACACAGCATGCCAGATCAGATTGAGGTGTTAACTCTGCAGGTACACTGATACAGCATGGCAATAATGGAAGCACAGCCTGCTTTTCAGCACCTCTAGCAGCTCTTCTGCGCTGACTTGGTACTTGGAAGAGATGGTTACTTTTTTTGTGGACACATCACTGCAGACACATCTGTTGATTACGTAAAGAGCCTTAAAACTGGCTGTAGACCACACCACGGTACTGACAGGTACAACTTTGCTAAATGTGCTAACATTTTACCAGGTATATTGCAGAGTTGACCAATGATTTCTTGCAACTTGCTGATGCTTCCTTAGCCACACAATTAGCTCACCCAGCTGCTTTTATAGAAAATGATGGGATCCTGCTGGGCACTAGTGAGGAGCTGGCAGAATGTCTGTTCTATTATGCACTGTTCTTGAGCAGCATAATTCATGGGGGTGTTTTAGGTCAGTACCACTTAGAGACACAAAGGAAAACTGTCAACAGCTTTTACTTGGAATTTTGCAAGAATCGGTTTTCATTTAGGAGATTTGTCTTCTACAGGTTATAATGATATTCCCTCCTACCTGCTCACATCCTCACCCCAGCCTCTATCTACTACTTGGTTACGATGATAAATATCACAAACCTAGGAAGATGAAGTGACTGATTTTTTTATTAGATTGCAACCAGCATACATGAACTATACTTTTATGCAAAACTTTCTGTTGGCACATCAGAGTGCGCTTATTTTGACAGGAATTTAAATTCCTTTTTGATGGCTGGGTAATTTAAACACCACTGGGAAGTATACAATACATCATGTCCAAAAAATGGACATTTTCAGAGCCTGGTGTAAGCATAAGCTTCTGCAGCTGGGTTTTAATTGAAAGTTTTCAAAAGGTTAACCGTCATCCTGGACTGTAAATAATATAAATGAAACAAAATGTTCATGTAGCCAACATCTAATTTATTTACAACAAACAAAGGGCTACATCCAGCTGGAATTTTCTTCCTTCCCTTGACTAGCTTGGTAAAACACGATTTCAAGGGTTTTATTTTTTTTCTTGGAATGGAACTATTGAAAATTGTTTTGAAAAAGATGTGGCTCATAGAACCAGCTGGGTCTCTAAGACTCTAAGACTGAATGTCAAAAGAATGGCTTATCAGAAATGCCTCTCCTTTCCCCAGGAGAATACTGCAGGCTCTAAGGTGAACCAGCAGGTATATGTTTTAAACTGCACCAATGTAGACTTTGGCTACACTACAAAATAAAGTGAATACTGTATGACATAGTAGGGCAAACTTCTAAAACTTGAATCTAACTATGCCACACTGCTAGTACCAGAAAGAGAAGGATGCCTATCAGATGACATAGAATATCAGTCAGTTTTCGGAAAAGTTTTTTATAAAATAATTCTGAACAATTAGTAGCGATGGTTACACGCTGACTCTGATTAATGCCCAGAAATAAAAAATATAATTAAAAAATTGTACACCAATAGTTAATTATACACAATTACCTATTATTTCGTACCTGCTGCTTTAGTTCCAGCCAGTTATCAGAATGCAGAGGATAAACAGGGATAAACAGGTCCTTTCCTCAAAGTTGCATGCAATCACTGTCCTGTCCCTGTCAAGAGAGAAATACGCATATGTATTAAATAGTATTCAAGTTCCATTTAATTTCTGCAAACATTATGGCATTGCACTCCCTTACTAACACTGCATCCCTTTTTATCTCCAAAGAGCTTGCTATCATACTGGTAATGAAGATAATCAACCTGGAAGAAGGTTGCACTTTTGTGAAGGAAAAGAAAAGAACTATTAGCAGTACGTTAAAGCTGCATTGACAACGAACTGCTGTATTTACATATACATACATATATGTGTGCGTGTGTATATATATATATATATATGTATATATATATATATATATGCATATATATATATATAGGCTCTTACAAGGTAACCAGGAAGGCAAACTATTACAGAAACCATGCTGGCCACAGTCCTCAGGAATAAAGATGACAATAGCTATGTTCAAATAGCTCATTCTGCATCTTGCATTCCTTAGAATTAGCCTCACGAGCTGAATCCCAACATTGTCAGAAATACTTTTTCTGTCTTGTGCAGTCCAGCAAAGGAGGAGATGTATCCAAAGTAACATGCCAGGTACTTCTGGCAGAAAATGGCCACTCATTGCCCATGCAGTCAGACTGCTATGAATATCTCCATCACTAATATGATTAAAATGAGAATGCTGTAAAAAGAAAAGAGAAAAAATTGTTGTCCAGTGTAGAGCTGAATAAATATCAGCCATCTGTTTGTACTGAAGATTTCCTATCAGTTTAGAGACAAGCTACTCACTGCCAGTATGTTCAACAATTTGAGAAGTCCTATAAATGTTCTTCCTTTATGCTTTATGACTCCACTGAAGAAATGAAAGGTGCTGGGATGCTAATGGCAATGGTCAAACATTTCTGCATTCAAGGCTCCTGCAGAAGCTTTGTCATTTCTCAACGTCAGCAAGAGTGCATGGGTAGGTCCAGTGGGAATTTCTCCCAAGGCCCCTACAAGCCACAACTCAACTCTTCCACAACAAATGTGCTGCATCCAGCATAGCACTTGTGAAGAAGGAAAGCAATGTTTCTTAGTTGATCTGAATTTGTATCAGCTTTTTAAGAGTCCTCCACGTCTTGCAGTTCTTGCTCTGTTGCTAAGGAACTAATGATGGGACCAGACAAAAGTGCTCTCTATGCAGTATCTACTCAATACAGCAGAGCACTGATGCCTCTGTGGAATACATATTTATAAACTATAGTGATTACCTGGCTGCAATTCGGTTTGCATTATGCTTAGATTATTAGACATGCTGCACCTCTGTATCAAACCACTACCTTGTATTTTGTATAGAGTTTTTATAGTCTTTGGGTTTGAAACCTCATTTTTGTTCCAGATCTGTACAGCATCTGCAATAGCAACCTCATCAGTCACGTACACAGTAATATAATGACAGTATCATCATCCATTTTCTGATATCAAATACGTGAGCACTGACTAGAAGACAAGATTCTACAATGTGTTTTTATTTTCATTTGATCCTCAACAGAGAATAAAGCTGTCTGGATTTCAGGCCCATCGTAATACCAAGATCAAAGAGGGTACAGGAGAGAGCCTATTTAGGGATCTCCTCATTTAGTGGAAACTGAACAGAACACAGTAACATTGCAGTTTGACCAGCAGTTACATTTTTCTTATGTATTAGCTTCCAAGACAGACATAGGTTGTTTAAACAGGTCAGTGAAAGCATAAACTTTAGTTTCACTAGGGAAAAGAATTAAATAGATTAAGATGTTGTTACGAAGACTAGCAGTGTTTATTTCTGATGCATTAATAAAGATCCCTGCTGTAATGGACTAGGGAACAGAAAACACTAATTTCAGTCTCTACTCGTTTCTGCTATGCTCTCCCTTGATATGGAGCACTCATTTTCTATTTCTGTCCTTGCAATGTTCCTCTCAATTTTATTGTTACAGCACACAATCTCAAAACCTTTTACTTGATCTGCTAGATAACCTTCTACATCATTAAAACATATTTAAATACCTTGCAGTTATACAATAAACATTTAAATAATGTCTTTTGCCCAACATGAGATACAGCATGCACTAACAAGCACACACAAGCAGTATCAAAAAGCCTGATGGCTGAATTTACTGTTAAAACCACCAGGAAGAGATCTGTCATTCCTATAAAAGAAAGCAGAGACATACTGCGTAGCATACATATCAAAAGAATCCAAGAAAGAGAAAACAGTTTATGAAAAAGTTATTATGAAGTTATATATTACTAAACCAGTAAAGAAAGTTTCAAGGCAATTTGTAGAAGCATCTAGAAATATAATACACTTTTCTTTTTGGGTGTAGTTCATCTGGGGAAATAAGACAACTTCAAATTTCTTTTGTAGGGAATGCTGGTATTGGTGTTACACTCTAAGTATCCTCAATACTTGAAAAAAAAAACTTTGAAAAAAAAAGCTTTTAAAGTAATCCATTACTACTGTAATTTTATCTAGAAACAAATGCTAATCACAAATAGAAATAGAAATCTTAGCCATTCAGACTGGCACTGTAAAAGTATGTATTAGTTTTGTTTAAACAATAGCCACTCATGAACCTGCATTTGTTTTGGTTTGGATTTTTTTGAACAAACACCTGAGAACTCTGAAGTCCTTAAAAATACTATTTCCTTTTTCTATAGATATTAAAAAAAAAAAAATCAAAAAAAGCTTTACAGTGGACAAAAATGTAGAATTCCACCATCCATAGCACCCTCTTCTATTTTTATAGCTCTCTCCTATTTTTGCTCTACTTCTGTTTTTACTTCTTTGTAAGAAGACTATCTACCACTGCTAATCAACAACAAACTGGTATGGTTCAGCACAAGGAGGCAATGGAAAGAACTACTTGTTTGTTGTCATTAACATTTTTGTTTGCATCTTTTTTTAAGCTGAGGAGAACAGGTGGCCCCATCTATTTTCTATTCTAAAGCCAGATCACTTTCTCTCTTAAGATCTCCTCATATCATCTCTGAAAACAGGGGAACCTAGATGCATGGTTCTGTCCGCTTCCAAAGGGTCCCATGCAAGCAGGCAGGATGCACCCAGCAGCTCTGAGAACATGTGCCCTGAAGCACAGGCTTATCCAAGTGGACGAGGAAGAAGAAAATACATACAGGGTTTTTACTCTCCAGAAAGTAGATACTCCCACATTAGAAGAATGGTTTAGGCAAATCTGATCCTTTTTCATCCTATTTAAAATGGCTCTTTGAAATACGTCATATAGCACTCATCCTGATTTTGAAAATTCTGTGTTTCCATCTTTGACAGAGCAAAGAGACTGGCATAACCTGCATAAAACATTCATAGCATGCTCAGGAATGAGCGTTTTGTTATAATGCCAGAGATGTTACATGTTCATGAAAAAAGCTATCAGCTCAAAGGTGGGATAATGGCGATGATGGAAGAAAGCCACTTCTTTTATGCGTCAAGAATGTGAGGCTCGAGTTTTGCCTTTGATTCCCCTAAATTTTAATTTCACATCGAACTTCCCATTATCTTTTTATTTCTACAAAAGATAATGTACAGATGGAGAGGGCTGGAAAGAGCATGATGAAGTGTAATTAGCAGACAACACACTGCTTTACAGACCACGATAGGTTTATCCTTCTTAGAATCTGTATGTTGCTGAAGGAAACCATTTATACTCCTAACAGCTAACCTGTGCTTTCAGGAGACTGCCTTTACCTACACAGCCCCTTCTGCATCTTATTGTGGAAACACATACATAGAGGAGACCCAGAGCTCTGCAACAAGCAATTCAGAATCTGCTTGTGCAAATAAAGCGCTTTCAAACCACTTGCAATAAAAGCTCAGAATATTATTGTTACAAATATGATTATACATTGATACCTCATTACAAATTCACATAAGGGGTAGATCCATAATCAAAAACTGACAAAATAAGTAGGCTATTAGAGTAATTTCTATCTAAAGGCATTTTAAAATAAATCTAATGCTATTGCCATTTGGAGTGCCAAATAACTGCAAGAGGAGTGCCATTGGAAAGACATTTCTTCTTTTTCTATTGTATCAGCTATTCAAAAATACATACATTTGGTTAAGTAAGTCTCTCTTCCTAATTGTGCGTCAGGAACTAATGCATGCTCCTTTGTGAGCTCTGTGCAGTTTGTCTGGAATACTAGAAATACTCAGGTCAATCAAATAGCCTTATAATTAATGGGCATATTTTTTTCTCCAAAAAAAGAGAGAACTGTTTTGCATACAGGTATCTGAAGATGTGTTAATTTATTTTTTAATGATTTCCTTCCCTGCTCCCCTCCCCCTGCCAAGCACCGTCCAGTTTGTTTTTCAATTTGAAGCCACAGAAGGCTGAATTGTGTTTGATAAACTGGACAGATTTGCAGGTTTTGTACTGGTCCCCTTCTGATATTCTACTCCAATTTTTTTTGTTACTTTCTGTTTGTTTGTTTACTATGGCTTAATAGAATGTTGCAAATTCAGCTGGTGCAGTCTTTTTTCAACTCCATCATGGGTTCAGAGTCTTATATCCTTTATCATCTGGTATTTTTTTCTTTTATTTTTGTTTTGAAATTTCATTTCAATATTTTCTCTCTCATTTGTGATTTGATTATTAGTGTTTACATCTGTCTATCTTAAATTATATTATCACTGAAAGCAATTCACAATACTATAAAACTTGTACATTTTAAAATTCATATAGAATGTTTTTGTTATATCTCTCTTTTTTTTTAATGGGATCAGTATTTACTTATTAATAAATCCTTCTCACACTACAATACCTTGTTCTTTTAGCACTTACCTTTACACAAACTACAACTCTTCTTTTATTGTTCTTTCTTTTACGTTGGAACATTTTTAAATTTCTTTTTACATTGGAACAGGCTGCCCAGGGAAGTGGTGGAGTCACCATCCCTGGAAGTCTTTAAAAGACATTTAGATATAGAGCTTAGGGATATGGTTTAGTGGGGACTGTTAGTGTTAGGTCAGAGGTTGGACTCGATGATCTTGAGGTCTCTTCCAACCTAGAAATTCTGTGATTCTGTGATTCTTATAAACTCACTACTAAAATGAAGACAGGGCAATTTACATACAGTAGAAAGAAATCTTGGTGCTACAAATACTTTTGTAATACTGAGAAGAGATTTCATAGTTTATTCTCCATGTTTATCAATATGGTTCTCTCATAGTCATTACTTGGAAGGTATATATGGCGTTAAGTGTTTGTATACAATATTTTATGATTTCTAAGTCTTCTGGTTATGATTGAAAAGTCTTAAATCCCTGAAATATGCAGTTAAATGCTGTATAAATTTTGACAATTGCACTTGTAAATTAGCTGGAACATTGCTGTTACTTCCCTGAACAAAATGGGAGGCTTCAGGAAGAAATGTTTCTGCTCAGGAGCACTGTAAGTGTCACTCTGCAATGTTCTGCTTTTCAATACAGAAGCGTAATAGCTGATCATATTCCATGCCATGGTAACAACTACTGTCTGTAGTGGGGGAGGGGAGGGAGGAGGTTTTCATTTTAAATATGCATGAAAATCTCCCATTTTCAATGCCATATACAGGTTTCCAGTTAGAACTTTTTACTACCACTTGAGTATCCAAAAGAAATGAAAAATAGTGGCTAGTTACATTAACACAATCAACTGAAAATGGGTTTCTGTTGTTTGTTTTTTTTATTATTATTATTATTATTATTATCATTACTTGTGGCTAATCTCCCCCCTAAAACAATATCACAACCATGAAAACATACCAAAACACTAAAAATACATTGAAATATAAATTTCATCCCATATTTTCCTTTTCTTCCCTTGGAAAACTCACAAACATCCCTAGCACACTAGACTATCTGCTATTCATTGCACTATCCATGCCTTGCCAACAAGCCACTATGCCTATTTTATCTCAGCCTTTCAATAATTATGACTGAACAGATCTGAACCGAATTCCATTCTCTCTTCCTATCCCAGATTCCATCATATTCTGATTCTGGCCAGAGTTGTTTGTCTAAATCTCTCTACAACGTTTTCCCCAGTCTTTTCCTGGAGGTCATATGTTGGTGGAAAGTTCCCATAGAGATTACACCATCAGGAACTATTTATCCTCATCGTTACACCATCTCTTTTGTGATGATTTACACTTTAATTTCTGGAAGAATTGCAATGCAGTGCCCATTTAGGGATCAACCACCTGTCAACCAACTCTGTGTGAATCAATGCCACAAGACAGCATAATGACCTTCATTCCACAGCTGCCTCCTGGGGAAAAGAATTATCCCAGTGCCTGTATTTTTACCACATTACTGACACTGAGTCATGGTGTGAATGCAGATCAAATTCGAAGAAAAAAAAAAAAAGAAAGAAAAAAAAAGAAAAATGAAAAATAAAACCATCTAAGTTAGAATAACCTCAGAACATCTGAATGGTGAGTACAATCTGAATACAGGAAAGGTGAGGAGGGGCTTATAGGAGAAGCAGGGAGGGTCTTTTTATCAAGGAATGTCATAGGACATACATTATAGGACATATATCATAGGACAAATAGTAACAGTTTTAATGTAAAAGATGGTAGGTTTAGATGAGATGTTAGGAAGAAGTTCTTCACTTTGAGGGTGGTGAGGCATTGGCACAGGCTGCCCAGAGAAGCTGTGGCTGCCCCATCCCTGGAGGTGCTCAAGGCTAGATGGGGCTTTGGGCAGCCTGGGCTGGTGGGAGGTCCATAGCAGGGGGGTGGAACTGAATGAGCCTTAAGGTCCCTGCAAGCCAAACCGTTCTGTGATTTTATTAATTTAAAAAAAAAAAAAAAAAAAAAGGAATGTGCAGAGATGAAATATTTCATTTTATGTTTTATTCTCAAGTGCCACGCTGACAGAAGGAGATGCAGTTTTGAGGAATGACATAGAAAAGCCCTTGGAGGTAAGTTCACTGTCCTCAAACAATCAGAAATATGTGTATAGAGATACTAAAGAGAAGATGGCATGTAAAAGATCTAGCCAGCATGTGAGTCATTTTCTCCATCAAATTGAGCTTATTTCTGGATTCTCTACCTAAGAACACTAACAAGAAAGCACAGAAAAAATAAGCTTGTTTGTTTTATAAGCACATATTTCTACTGTAAACAACCCTAGTTCCTTGTAGTAAGTTCAGATTCAGTCCTGCGTTAGGTTTCATAGAGGAAAACATTGCCTCCATTACGCTTTTGGGTAGTTCACTTTCCAGTCCATTTGTCCTTTAACTGCAAGGTTGTGTTTCTCTGCATAGTAGTTCCTTCAAAAACTAACTCCACTCTTCCCTGTAATCCTTGGAAAAATACATGGATAACAAATCACTGAAGTGTTTGCAAATCAGATTATGGCCTTACCATCTGAAAAAGAATATGTCTACAAGGACGGAGAAACAGCAGAAATGCTACTATCCCTAATGGCACAAGAATGAGAATTAGTAGAACAGTTTTCATACGTATTGAGTGGGACATGAGAAAACCTTATATATAACCATAGGAGAACAGAGAGCATATCTGATTCAAGTGAGCAAGGAAGCCAGATTTCCTGAAAGAAGAAATGATTAATTGAAACGTCATAATGAGAAAAAATGGAGGAAGACTCTCTTCCCTCTATAAGAGGCCGTGCTTTCTATAATCTCAAAACCAAGTTAGAAGATTATGCAACTAGCTGTGGCAGCACTAGAATTTAGTCTTACTTTTAAAATTATCATGAGAAGAGAGCTGATCTTCAGAGTGAAAATACCTCAAGGTCCAGCTTTATCGCTCAGTAACTTTCTAACAAAACAGTGAACTTCTTACAGCATTATGAAACGAAGAAATATGTACTTTGCTCAGAATAGGGGGAAGATTTATAAGAACTTCAGGTCAGATTCTTATCTCAGGTCAAATAAATTTACAGTAACTCATAGAGTTATTCAGGTGTAACCAGATGAACTTACAGGTATAGATGCCTGATACATGAGAGTTTCAGCCTTGCTGAGTGATGTTAACAGTTATGAACTTATCTAAGGCTTGATAATCTGGTGAAACTTCCATTAGCTTCAGTGACAGTTTGCCCAGTGAGACTGAAGAATGATTGCCAGTTTTGGCACAGTTCTTCACACTTTCTAGATATCCCCAGTAGTCATGACAGTAAATGCACAAGCAGAGTTGAGAAACAATTTATCATCTGCCAATCCAGCTATCAAATCTCTCTCTTTGCCCTGGCAATGGTCACGCATTGTACATACTAAGATCTGTTCCACAGCAAAAACTGGAAGCGTGGGAGCAAATGTAAACATACTAAATGTAGTTTAAAAAAAGTAATCTGGGACTGAAGTAGCACAGACACTCTTCCATACCATAACTAACACATCTGAGATGTATTTTCATTTAAATTGCACAGGTGCACAGTATTTGTTCTGTTGCAGATTTCAGGAAGTTTAATTCATCTTATTACAGATCAGCTATCATACTACTTGTATTAGTAACTCATAACTGGCTACATTTAGTAGAGAATTAGAGTCCAAACCTTCTTCCTTATGGAAATACCAGAAATGGTACTTCTTCCTCTAAATATCCCAGGCACTTTAAGAAGCACCTAAAAGCAATTATCATTTAATGATGAAATAAGCATAAAAAAGCGTACTTATTCTCTTCTGAATACTATCAGGAATACAGATCTGCAGTGCTGTGCAGAAATGACTGGCATTAGTTTCATGTTTATAGAAAACAGACGTATTGCACATATTTCTTCTCCCTATAGCAACACAGCCTCTTCTGTATCCAAAATTTAAAACATGCCTTTGACTACGGGGTACCAGTCTGCATCCTCAATTTAAATCCACATATAAAGGGAAAGAAAAAACAACAGCCTGAATCACTGCCTGATGGATGCAATGAGCATGGAAACCTAGTGGATCTTTCACAATTCCACGTAGTTTCTCCTCCTCTCCAGGAGATGTTTTTAAAAATATACAGAAAAGATCTGGTCTTACTGTTTCTACTGTTCTTGAAATTCATAATCTGCATTATACAGAAAGCATGAATAGACTGTTATAGCACTTCAGCTCAAAAATAAATTAACTGCTCTGCACCCTTGGTTTTCTGTCTCCAAGGTTACCAGTTGTGTTTTTCATGAATGCTGGTGTTTACTTCCTGCACTTCATTCTTGTTTACTTGTTTTGCGTACATAAAAAGAGAGAGATTGAAAGAATACACATTACAGATAGTTGCCATTTACAAATGGGGACAGGAGGTTACGTGCCAGAGACAAATTTGCCAAGTATCTTCCTTCTCAGCACAATCTGTGACAAAGGCTCAGAAAGCTCCATGGCACATGGCAGCTGATGTTCATGACTCTAATTAAAGTCCTGGATCACAAAACCCTGCCAATGCCAGTTTTTCACACAGAACTTGGTGGCACAAAAGTGGCAAAAAATGCTTAGGGGAAGCAAAAAGTAAAGGAAGATTCTCAAGATTAGAAAAATATTGAATCCACAAAAAAAGCAGTGCCATAAAGAACAATTGGCACCAAGTGAGCTGCAGAGTAGCCATCTCATTTTGCAAGGTCCCTGGGGCTTTTCCCATCTTCCTGATAGGCTGGCAGAATATCTTGCAAGTAAAATCTTACTCTCATGACTGAAACTACTTTGGGCCATCAAAAAGATGTTGCTCTGAGAATTCAGAACACGATAAAAGAAGTTAGCATTCACACTGATAAAAAAAAAAAGCCACTACAGAAACAGAAAAAAAAAACACTTTAGATCCACAGAAATCTTTTACGGTAACAGCTTCAGACTTCAGCATCTTTGAAGCAGATAGACACGCAAGCAGACACTATGATTGTGTTTGGGGCCAAAGCTATAACTAATGAGGCCTGCAATTCCACCAATTTCAACTGAACCACAGCGTGTTACTTCTTTGTTTTTTTTTGTTTGTTTGTTTGTTTTTGTTTGTTTTGTTTTTGTGTTTTTTTTGTTTTTTTTTTTTAATACCTGCTGAGGGTCTTGCCATTTGGCAGAAGGAACATAGACCACACAAAGGTGACAGGTATGCCCATCAATTCAAGACAGCATCCTGTAAGACAAGATGAGCATTTGAAATAGATGCTCGAGTCAAAAGAGGGTGACTTTCAAAAATGCTACAAATACCAAGTCTGCTGTCTATATTTATAATTTATTATCCATCACATTTATGAAGCAGAGCAACTGAGCAACTATAAGACTACAATCATCAGGTTCCCACATGCACTGAAAAACAGGGAAGGTAACTGAAGAGTCATTTCTTGCTAAACTGAACTTACTTTATGCTTCTATTTCCTCATATATTTTCAACTTGGTACTCAGAACCTACTAACATTTTGCTTTGGTGGATCCCATCTGTTCTTAAATTTGAGAGTGCTCTCAAGTGACTCTGAGAAGCTATAAAGCACACATGTAAATAAAGCAACACAAAACAATGTGCATGTACACTTTAGATACGTGCCACTTCAGGCAGTGAAGCGGTGTTGGGAGTATGGGTGTTTTTTCCACCACACTCAAGCTATAGGAGGACTGGCACACACCAGGGCTCCAGATGAGTTGGTTGCTGGATATAAAGAAGAGCCCTTCTGAGGTCGGAAAGCCAGCGGAGGAACAGCTTGTCATTTGCCTGTGACTCCAAACCGTCATACCCTGCCATGGCAGGTGTCTGAAATCCCTAACTGATCCTATCAAAGAAGGAAGAGTGTTACCAAGCTGGAACTTTGTATTTGCCTTAATCTTCACTCTGAAGCATACCAAATAAAGGATGTGAGAACTGTCCTTTACCTATTATAGAATGTTTTTTCAAAATCCGATACCATAAATTCTATGTATTTTATCAACTACATCAAGCATCAGACAAGAAGTATTGCATAAAGGTGCAGAAGAGTAGAAATCTGATGTAGCTATTCTTTAGAAGAAAGAAAAATGGAGAATTTTGGGGGAAATATGACCAAGGAATTCCATTCTTTGCCAAGTACGGGGGGAAGGGTCTGGATATAGGACCTTTCTTACTCTGTCTTAAGACATATGCAAAATACATTACAACCACTCTATACACAGAGAACAGATATGCAACGATAGTGCTAAGGCCTCCTCAAACTAATCCATCGCAGCTGATCTGCTATATTTAAGCTAAGCAGTTTCTTTTCAAAATTCTTTCCTTCCTACCATGTGCATTAGTTCTTGCAGATTCTTGTTATAATAAATCAGGCTGTGAAACAACAACTAAGAGCTCTAAAACAACACTAACTAAAAAAAAGCAAATTCAGGTAGTTATTTTTTGTTGAATATTTAGCAACTTTTATGGGTTTAGTAAGCATTTTATTCACAAGTATATCTGGGAAAACCAAAAGGCTTTCAAATTTATATGCATATCTAACGAAGCGTAATTGCATGATCATTTTAAAAACATTTGAAACTGTCTCAGAAAGGCAATAAAGCATGTACACAACTCTAAGCACCTCCAAGTGGCTTTCATTAACTTAAACATGCTTGAGAAATACATATACGCTCACGTACTTCACTGATTTAAAATCAGAGGTAACTTTGATTTAAAGGGGAAAAAAATGAGTATATTTTCCTTTCACGAACATTCTCCTTTCACGAACTAAATTTGGAGTACAAAGATTTTTTTTAAATGCTTTGTGGCTCTACATTGAATATAGAAGTCTTCTGTTCATAGGCCTGCAATGCACCTTAATCTTTCTTCAGCTTTTTGTCCAGTAATTGTGTTTTATGCTAAGCTTTACTGTTTCTTTTCTGCCATTTCTAGTCTCACATGTTACAGTACACACATCCAGGGCTATGCAGTGCTCATCAATACCTAAAGAGAACAATTGCAGTTAAGTCTAACAGGTTCCCTACAAATACAGTTTTACTTGGTATGGAATTAGCACAACAAAAATTTCCTTTCGGGAAAATAAAAAACTGAAAAAGAAAAAGAATATGACTGGTATCCCTGAGAGGTACGTAATGTCTCTCACATCCGTTTTATCATAGTGTTTTGGCAACTGTGATATATGTGAGCCTAAGGTAATTACAAAATACCTCATTCATCATTGAAAAGTCACAGAACAGAACCAGGATGTTTCATGTCATTCTAGAAGGTAGAGCGGTCATGAACCACTTTGTATAAAACTTCACATAAAACTTTGTATAAAACTATTTTAATGTGGAAATTGATGTGTTATAGGATGTTTGAACATCTCACAAAATGAGTAAAATGAGTAATCACAGTTCTGTTTGACTGATCTCCGCTGTTCAGAACAGTGTTGCGTTGAGCTGAATTGCTTCTCACCAATATGGTGGATTTCAGCTCAGCTAAAACACCTTCTCCTAATTGTCTCCTCATGGATTTCTCCTCCTCCACAGGCAACCTCAATAACCCATAGCTAATTTTCCAAGACCCACAAACTCATTTTAATTATTGGTATTTCTATGTTGGACTTTACCAGAGGCTAAAAAAAAAAAAAAAAACTCTATAGAATGATACAGCACAGCAGAATCTATATTTTATGCTGTTGGCATGCTCACAATTTAGCAGGGTATGTATCATTTCTTCTGTTTACTCATTTATCCTGAATTCATGTAACGCAGAATACATTTTCTGTTTCTCGTCAACTGAATTCACTTAATACTGTACTGTTTTACTTGAAATTACATATGGTTATGAAAATTTAAATGAGCAGACAGGATAAGATACTTACATTTTCTAACAGTATGCACGACTTCCTTTTAATGTTATATGCACAGACCCGATTATTCGAAGTTAAACCACACACCATGTATACCCTAAAAGCAGTAGGGACAGAGTTTTGGTGTTTTGTTGTTTTTTGTTGTTGTTGTTTTGTTTGTTTTAAACTCTGAGAAAAACCAGTTGCAAGTGAGAAACAAATGCAGAACAAATAATTACAGACATTAAAATCCTCATACAAGGCACTGTCACTTCACAATATTCCTGTTATGTTTAGATACCTAGCGATATTCATTTTGCTTTATGGTTATTCCCTCAGAAATGTTCATTATGTATGAGATTGACTTTAGCAAGACAGGTTCACAAATGAATTAAGTGACTGCTTCTGTAACTGGTTGATCTTTGAGTAACTTTAATAATTTAACTCCCTTAACTTTTGTAATCATGCAGCTCATAATTCACTTCAAAATTTTATGCATCAAAACTTCCTTTCTTGCTCCTGGCATGGCTCAAAAACAATGTCCTTGCATGATGGAATAGGGTGCTTTACTACATCAGTTTGGGGACACATTTATAACGGAGGAAAATCAGTCTTCCAATATAGAGAATATATCACTGTCATAATTTCTCCCAAAGATGCGAAGAGCAGATTTTAAAATGCAGTGCCTAAGAAATTATTCCAGACTCACTGTGCAAAGCTTTAGCCCTCTTCAAACACAAACAGCTATGCTTTACTTTTTATAAGCCACAAAATTACAGGTGTAAATATTGGCATTTCATAAAAGTAATTGCTACTACACACAGCACGTTAGGAAATAATTGTACTGAATTATATAAAAAAGTGAGAAAATATGAAGAAGAAACAGGGACAATTATTTTGTAGAGAATATATACATATATTACATAAAGAATTCATTTTAAAACATGGATGTAACTATATTATGACTGTTATTGGAGTAAAGAATGGAATATCTCTTCTACTTTGTAGACCACTTGGAACAGATCTATTTATTAAACTCACAAAAAATATATCAGTAAATTGCTGACGTTATGAAACTAAGTAATCAAGTGTCAGGAAACAAAGTCAACAGTGAACACACTATGCAAATAACACATCATAAAAATAATAAATGCTTTATTTTCTGCCCAAACAAGAAGTTGTAAGAAGAAAATGTATGCATAAAAGTAAAGAACCTTGTTATCTGCTATATCGAGAGGGAAAAAAAAATTACTCCTATGAAGTCACATATTCATCATTAAGAAAGAGATAGAAATTAAAGGGCTAACCTTGGCTGGAGGTAGCACTGGCAGGAGCTTCTATTGGCGGCTTTCTCCCAAAATGCATGTGACAGAGTTTACATGTCCTCCAGTGCCCAGAGGTGTTCAGAGATGCACGTTCACTGCCTCAGGGCACAGGCTGGATGTGCAGGTGTATGAGGGCAACGTGATCTCAAGGAAATGACAATCACAGGACCATACTCTATATCCCAGTACAGCATCCTAACCATCCCAGCCTAGAGAGTTTATCTATAGCACTCTCATTCATGCTAATATTGCTTCAGTAAATAAATGTTTTCACACAGAAAAATGCCTGGGGCTACAATATCATTTCTGCTACAGGGCCAGAAGTTCTGTTCTCCAGTGTTTTCCAGAGGAATGCCTATCCGTTATGCAAGATAAGCCCTGTCCTGACCCATGTAGCATTCAGCCACACTCTAGTGCTATGTACTACACTCTAGTAGTAGTGTATCTACTGCTTTGCTAGATACAGGTAGATGCTTAACTGGTCCCACAGTTCATACCAGTTATATACCAGTTCATACCAGTTATATACCAGTTATATACCAGTTAACTCAGTTATACATCATTATTAACTAACTCAATTATCTATTATTTTCCAATGCTATATCCTTAGAGTTGCATCACTTTTGTATTTCTAAGGCTCTAACGTTTTTCCTTCTTTGAACTGATGGCTCAAATTTTCATGTATGTAAATAAAATGTAACTGCTCTTCCTACCTCAGGAAACTGTTGACCTTAAGTTTGCCTGATGCAGGTAACAAATCTGGATTCAACTAGCTGGGAGGGCTAATTCTCTATATATCTATTTTTAATGAGATATGAGTTCACCACCTGCATCCAGAATATACACTGAAAATATGCGAACTCCAGTTAACTCCACTGTTCATGTGAAACTGAGTGGAATCCCCTTTGGAGGCAGGCCAATAACCAGGCTGGGCTTTTCTGAGTTCATATTCACAACCTGAGTATCAGAAGGAATGGGAATCCCATTCAGACTAGAAAGGAATGCAGAAGACCAAAACCTACCTTAATACAACACAATGGTAGATAGCTTATTGGTTGTATGATGGAAAGAAATGAAAGAGAGAAGGGAAAGAGAGGGAAGGGAAATAGAGATGTTTGGGCATTTATAGAAAGCTATAAAGAACAGAAGGTTGCAGCTGCTTAAGAGAACAGAGTAGATCAAATCAGAAGTCTGTGTAGCCTCCACCAGCCATTGACGCTGACGAGATACTGGAAGAAAAAGCCCTGGAATTTTCATGTATCAGGCACTGTTTCTGGCAGAGCCTCTCAGCCTCCTCCCTGAGCCACCCATGCTCTACTGCTACTTGTGCAGCAGAAGGCTGAACTAGGAAAATGTCGGCCTGCTGGTGACCGAGGGAGGTGACTTAGTGCAACAGACACAAAACAGACTGAGGTACTGTACTCTCATTGCCTAGGTCTTCTCCAGAAAAGGGCTCTGTGCTTGGTCAAAGGGTTCAAAGAGAAGATGAACTGCCAGCAATGTACAAGAATCAAAGACACTTAGAGCCAGCTCCCTACCTGCCAATGCGATCTAACAGGTTGCATCTCAGGGTGCTGAGTAAACTGAGTGGGTCCTTCAAAGGGCCACCTTGTCATCTCTGGAAAAGCATGGTGACCAGGGAGGTGGGCCCAGCAACTGGAGAACACACCTGCAAAAATTGTCAGAAGGTTCATGTGGGGAACGAAAACCCCACTAAGTCACTGGGAAATCATGGAGTCAGTCTACTCAAAACCTATTTCTGGGTGTACAAAGAAGAATATAATGACTGGGAGAAGATAATAATACAGCTGAGTCTGGATCGTATGAGTGGCGTACACTGGGAAGGTAAGACACAACAGGATTAAGGTGGAGCAAGAAAGGTTCAGAATAGCCATGAGATTTTTTTTCCCCGTGAGTATAGCCCAGCACTGCTGCAGGTAGCTCAGAGAGGTTGTGCTATCTCCATCCTCAGAGGTTCTAAGGTTTGAGACTTGTAAAACCCTAGGCAACCCAGTCCAGACCAAAAGCTGACTGCTTTATGCTGGAGGAAGGACTACAACCCTTCCCAAGTCCCTTCCAACCTGAACTATGCTGTGATCCTATCCTGCTTGCAATCTCTTGCAAACTAAAAAATCTGAAATGGCTAAGAGTTATTTTGTTAAATGACTCAAAGGTTACAAGAATAAGAATGTATTCAGCTGCCTTCACAGGTATGAGACAGAAAACTTCAGGCTGGATTTTCAGCAAACAGAGCTGGCATGGCTACAGTTCGGACAGTGATTCTACATCTCAGAAGTGCTCAATACACTTCTGCCTTCATGGAAAAATGTTTTAGATTTTGTAAACCATTGCTCCAGACACTTGTCTTGTGTCCATGTCCACATCTGTCTGCCAGCTAGGAAACTGTTCTCTGCAGAAGTCTCTAATTGTCAGTTTGCTGCAGAAGAAGAACCTCAAATCAAAACCATGCAGTATAAGTTACAAACTTAATGCTAATCTCAACACTATACAGAGTAGCAATGAACTTCCCGGTACATATATGTCAAAGAACACAAAGAATATTCTTTATACTGCAATGGAGCTTTATTCTAGCAAGCAAACAAAGGCTAAATACTGTAATTAAAAGAGAGCTACATGGAACTGGCAACTGTAGTCTATTTAAACTTGGATTTCACCACCTTCTTTCCATTGCACAAACATCCATCATCTACCAGCTACCATCTTGTGTCTTAATTTACATCCACTGTACCAAGTCTGAGTCACACAGTGCAAGTTTAGCACATAAAATGGAAACTCCTTCTCCTAGACCACAGTAATATTCTTTTACCTAATCCTTTCATACTGTACAACTCTCCATTCTCCACTCTTCATCTGTTATCATTCCCTCTCCTTAAACTTTTTACAGTATTTACAAGAAGAAAGCTATTCTTGCCAAACTCTCTTTCCTTCTATTCTTTTTTATGTTACTGGGTGCCAAGAGACACTTAACGTCACACAGCTTTCACATCTGAATCTTCCTCTCTCTGGGCTGACATTTCCTGTGTAGCAGAATTATTTGAAAGTTTGGTCCAAGTCTCTTTGGGTTTGTCAAAGTTACGTAAGACAGAAGGGAAAAAAAAAAAAAAAAAAAAAGAAAAAAAAACAACACACAAAATACTTTGATGATGTGGTGGGGAAAAAAAAGCCCTTATGTTTTTTTTGGGGTGTTGGAAAGAATAGAATTCTGCCTTTTCATCTGACAAGTAAAGAGTACTGCTAACATATCTTTGTTAGTGCTTGTGGGAAAGGAGACAGTAAATTGACAGTCACATCTAACAGGTGTCATTGAAAATTTAAGTGTATGGCAATCAACATGATCTTAAAATAACTAATACAGTCATCTGAAGTCCTTCAATAATTTCCTGGTAAGTTATGAAACTGTGATGTAAGCTTGAGATTTTTTTTTCTAACTTTTATATCTATTTTCTAGCATTTATGACTGCAGGAAAATATTACAGAAAGGAAAATATGCATTTTTAGTTAAAAAAGTCAGTGTTGATTTGTATGAATATAAATAATCATTTCAATCAGGAAATTGGTGAAAAGCAACTGCACCCTATTGGGGTGTGATAATAACTACCCATAATGAATTTATATAGTCAAGTTAAACTGTCTACTAAAAAGCATGCTCACTTACATTCAAAAGAAGAATCAAAATTAAAATTTTAAAGGGGAGAAACTTAAAAGACAACATGAATGCTTTGTACCAACTCTAGACAAACCGTAACTCTGACTTCTATCCCACTTCCAATAGCCAGCCAGAAATAAAGCCTGTGGTCTAAACAATGCATCTTTAATTGCAAGGTATTCAAATGTTTAAAACAGAAGACTCAAATTATGGTCAAATACTCCATTACTATCACTTATATCTTTATGATTATCTGAAGGGCTTCCTGCAGGGTTAGGGAAGCAGTTTCTTGCTCGAGTGACTATGGCTTGAGGGATTCTGACTGTGTAGCAATGACAGCACTGGAGCCTCTTGCAGATAGCTTTGGGTTCACATGGACACGTTTTGGTCCTAGTTTGAATTTTCTTCTACTCTAGTGAAGATCTGTCAATAACTACTCGTTATTAGTCACTTGGTGGTGTTTTTTTTTAATGTATTACTCTCTACCTAATCAGAGACTGAACAGAAGGACATAAATTTATTATGCCTAATGTTTATAATTTTTTAAAATTAGAAATTTAAAGCTATTTTACCTATATGAAATGTAGCTAAATGATGTTATACATCATAAATCAGCAAAGAGTTTCAGAAAAATAATTAACACCATTTAAGGATATACTTAACCTTGCGTTTAATAAATAAATATATATATATTTAAAAATAATTTATTACTGCTGCAGATTTTGTTGATTTAAACAAAAACCTGTAGTCTGATCTGAAAAAACTGATGCCAGTTTTTGACAACATCCCTTTAGCACATTCCAGGACATTTAGCCTAATGTTAAAAATATGCAGCCTTAGTTTCTTTAATTTCATTTTTCTAAAGAGCAAGTACAAAATTAGTCAAAAAAAAAATACAAAACATCAATCAGTTGTGTAGGTGTTCAACAGGCTTGTAACCTAATGATAAAGCTGTCTGTACCTTTTTCAAAAGTAAAGCTAGACTAGAGAGTACTGTGTGAGGTCAGCCTAAATCACAATACAAGCAAAAGTATTATTTTTCTTTCTTGAATTCCTTTGCTGGAAAACTGCAACAAGCAACTACGAATGAACTGAAGACAAGGGGGCAGGTAGCCACAAGATGTCTAGAAAAGCACAAAATAACAGAGATGGGAAGAATTCAAACTGTTTTGTTCCAAGATGGATATGGAACATAGTGGTACTGGTTTTGAAATAGGACTTCTTTACTAAAGTCTCACTACTGTACCTCTCTTTACCATATTTCAAATTTCATTTGCTAGACATGAGTATTTGAATACAGATAATTAGGTATTTTAAAATACATAAGTTACATACACTTTTTATGATTTAACAGTGATCTCAAATGAAGTGTGCTCTGAATGTTATAATCCAAATTTAGTAAAAGTTGTCCTGCACTGAGCGACAGATTTTTATCAACTATGTGAATCATCTTTATTACTTTCAAAAAAATCACAAAACTATGTGCTATTTGGAACAATAAGGAAGCAATCTTCCTGTCGCCCTTTAAAATTTGTATTGTTTTATGATGATAAGAAATTAATCTCTTCCTGTCTTTTTTGCTACTTACAAGTTCCTATTTTTACACCTTTTTCTTATCTGTCTTATTGAACCAACTGCAATAAAGAGCAAGGATGACATGAGAGAAAATAGAAACCTCCCTAAAGGTGAATGCAGCTTACCTGACAGGCAGAAAATGGGCAGAGACAACTGAATCATGCAATTATTAAAGTCATCACCAGCAGTCACAGACTGCATTGCCCAATAAAAGGGTCTGTAAAGATATTGATTACTTCTGGGACTGGAGTACCTCATCGGTGCAGTTCACTGTAAAAATAATGTACTATAAGGAACACCTAGGCCTAAAGATTGAACTGTTAAAGATGGTAAGAAATTCCCTACTTGCTCAGATCTGTGGTACATCTAGATTTTGGGTTTCATTGAAATATTAGCAGCTAATGAACACATTTGTCTTTCTTCATTGTTTCAGATATGCCTACTTACTTCTTAGAAGCAAGTTATTTCATCAGTCATCTTTTAAGAGAATTACTCCAACTCAGAACCTTCTATAGACAAAAAATTCTTAATGTGAAACCTTTGGGATAGAGTACCAACTCTAAGACAATTTAGGAAAGCTAATAAAGAACTTATACCTCAAAGAGAACAAGAAGATGTCAAAAAAAGCAAGAAATGAGTGCCTGCAACCACCTGCTGTAAAAGATGCTTGTTACTCAAATCCAAACCAGTACCTAGAGAAGAGGAAAAATCAGTACTGAATTATTCTACAGAAAATTTTCCTACTTAAAATGTTTCTTAATTTGGTCTGTTTCTTAAATGTTTCTTAATTAGATATGGGTTTGCTGAAATATTGAGAAAATTAAGATCTTGTCATATAAATTCAAACTTCTGTGCCGACAGCATTTAATCATTGGAAACAGACAAACTGGTGAACTTAACCTATTGCAAATATCAATGAGATGCCAATTCCTCATAACATCAGGGTTCATTAATGTAGGAGTTGGCCATACAAAACAGCCTTAAGATTTTTAAAATTCTTCCCCAAGCATATAATGAATGGGCATATAATGAAAGCATATAATGAACTCATCAGGCAGATTGGCAGTCAATGTGGTGCTTTCTGTGGCAATAAGAGCCACGCTCTAGGCCATCATTCACAAGGCATCCATTTTAATGGCATCTGCAGTACCTAGAAACCTACCCATGCTCTTCTCAGTTGCCATTTAGGGGGATTGTGCTCTTCTTGGAAGAAACCAACATCCCCAGGTGACTGTGAGGGCTGCCTTCATGACTCACTACCCTAGACTCCAGTTAGCTTTGCAGACACCAGCTAATTTAGGCATCCACCAAGAGGCCCACTGCTGAATAACGAATACTTTATACTGCATTTGGTCTGTACAAAAATTAACAGAGATTGTAACTGTCTTGCTGAGCACAGTGTATTGAAGCTACAAATACCAACTGTATCAGCATATACTTCTGAAGATTTGTGTTCATCTCAGAGAAGGGAAAAGATACTTCAAGATTTTTATGAACATGTTCTCCACTCACAGACGAGTGTTGAAATGCACAGTAATTCCTTGCATTAATTTGTTCTTTCCTGTTCTATATATGTTTCACATAAATTTCCAAATGCTTTGCCTCTCTAACTTTGAATATGCTGTGTATTTTTACTTAGAGAAATATTCCAACTGTGAGTTAATGTCACATACTTTCAAGTACCACACTTTATTTTTTTTTTTTTAACTTTAGAGTGTTAACTTAGCAAAAGTCATAGTAAACTAGTATAAATGATTATTAGTCCTAAAACTGTGTTAAGGGCATTTTATTTGCCTGTATGGTTTCTTTGCCCAGATCATTAAAAACAGATCATTACATGCAATTTACCACTGACAACCCCTTCCATGATCTTCATCTAGAGTGATAAAAAAAAATGGTTAGCTCTGAAGTCAACTTCAAGCCCCACAAGGCCAACCATCCCCCTGCAAATCTTTCCAGAGAGGATTCAAAGGTCAATCTAAGCATGGAAACGTGCTGAACTTACAGATATGAAAAAAAAATAATCTACTCTTCCCGTCTTATGTCCTCTCACCCCACACTCTAGGACTCTTTTTGCAATACATGTTTTTCTACTTCCCACATACCTCCAGACAATCCCTAAAAGATAGGTCAAGTAGTAAACAGAGCAATCTGTGTAAGTGCTTGGTTTCACAAGATATGGATAACTTCAGCATCAGTTAAATGCTCCTATAAAAAGAGGAAAGCATTGTTCCTCTCCTATATCAGCTTGCCTGAAGTTAACATTTAGTTTAACCAGAATGGAAATAAAGATTATCCACAGAGACAGACATTAATTCAATAAGTAACATAAATGCTTCAGCATTCCCTAATGAAGCTTCTTTCAATAAAGTTCTGACTGTTTCTGTGAAGTTCTTTCAGCCTAAAAATCATATGCACTACTCTGATAAACTGTTTTCTATCAAATCAGATTACACAATGGTATTTTGAAAATCCTAATGTGAGTACTGCAACTGCCATTTTTGTTCACGTAGTTTGTGCAATAACCCTCACATAGGCACTGCACCTTTAACTATCATTTAATCTTGAAATAGCTTTTGACACAAATGTCTATTTCTATGTTTCTACCAAATATTATGAAACGGAACTTTGAAGACATGTTTTTTTCTTAATAGCATTTAACTAATTTCAAGTATAACATCTAAATCTGTTACAAGCTTTTACTGTGATTATTTTCTTTATAATCTCCACATAAAGTTGAATTGTAATGTTAGAAAGCAAGTTATTAACACTGAATTTGCATTATTATTACACAACACTGTTTCCCTAAATATGATTACTAGATGTTGTTAATGATCTTAATTATTAACCTACTTCAGTTCAACACAACCACTCTTGTACTTCCTAGAATTTTAAATTGCTAATCTTGGGTTTTATTCACTGTGGGAAATCTACCATGATACATGTCCCATCAGCATATTTAATCTACCCATGTTACAGTTTTATAAGCTCTGGCACATCAATGCAATGTTCTTTTAAATATTAACACATTTCATCCCTTGTTTACTACTAATAAAAACAGTCGTTATTTACTACTAATAAAAATTCTATTTCTAAGTTTTGATGCCATAACCTCCTACATGCATAGCGATGAGAGCCTCAATGCTCCTCTGGTCAAGTTCGATAATTCTCTATAATAATTTAATATTTTGAATTTCTAAACCTAAATTAATTTTTGATTTAAAATGTATTGAAATTTGAGATACTTATTTCTCTGATTTAACTAGTTGATTAAAAACTGAAAGAATTAAATCTAGTAGATTTTAAATTAAAAAAAAATTACCAATTGGCTTGGTTTTCCTTTCACAATTATTCCTACCATTCAACAACTTTGAAAACAAACCTTTCTAGCTCATTGCAGAACTGGCAATGGGCAACTGAAAACCTCAGAAGGATGTCCAGACTGCCAGACTGACATGGGCCTGAATCAGAATATACCTTGGATCACTATACCAAACACCAGATTTTAAAAATAAATGTCTTGATAAATAACATAGACCATACCCAAACCTTTTGGCATTTTCTGTGCTCTTGACAGAAGTTTAACGTGATTTATTTGGGTAATGAGGCCAGTTCAATGTAAACAGCACCAACAGGCAAAAAATTAAACTATTTTTTAGTACAATTACTTTAATAATAACTTGGCAAAGACTTCTATTTCATGCTTCCCAGATGGCATTTTCGTAGCATCTCAGTAGCCAAAAAACTACAGCTACCGTTTGCCCAGTGGCAGATGCCTTTTTTATACAATGACTTACATGGCAAGAAATAAACATTCCTGATCCAGAAAGCTTCCCAGCGTAACTATGCTTCACTTGCATGTCATGTCACTATTTGCTATTAGATGCTTGAGGGGGCATTCACATTCAGAAACGGATCGATGTTGGTGCTTACTGAATGTCAGACTGCCTGATGCAGTCTTGCACACTGCCTGAAGGGCCATTTGTCCTCAAGCCTTTTCAAGTTTATTCCTGGGGACAGTTTATTACTCATTTCAATCTCATTTAAGCATTTACCTCATTACTCACTTACCAAGTTACCTCACTTAACGAGTTACATTTAACCAAACACAGTAGGAAAATCTAGGAAAGCACTGTCAGTTACAAGCCTACATCTCCGGGCAATATTGCCAGTGAAGCCCAGTGGATTTATAGAATCACAGAATTGTCTAGGTTTGAAGAGACCTCCAAGATCACCTAGTCCAACCTCTGACCTAACACTAACAGTCCCCACTAAACCATATCCCTAAGCTCTACATCTAAACGTCTTTTGAAGACTTCCAGGGATGGTGACTCCACCACTTCCCTGGGCAGCCCGTTCCAATGTCTAACAACCCTTTCTGTAAAGAAGTTCTTCCTAAGATTCAACCTAAAACTCCCCTGGCGCATCTTTAGCCCGTTCCCCCTCGTCCTGTCACCAGGCACGTGGGAGAACAGGCCAACCCCCACCTCGCTACAGCCTCCTTTAAGGTATCTGTAAAGAGCAATAAGGTTGCCCCTGAGCCTCCTTTTCTCCAGGCTGAACAAGCCCAGCTCCCTCGGCCGCTCTTCGTAGGACTTGTTCTCCAGGCCCCTCACCAGCTTCGTCGCCCTTCTCTGGACCCGCTCAAGCACCTCCATGTCCTTCTTGTAGTGAGGGGCCCAAAACTGAACACAGGACTCGAGGTGCGGCCTCACCAGAGCCGAGTACAGGGGGACGATCACCTCCCTAGCCCTGCTGGTCACACTGTTTCTGATACAAGCCAGGATGCCGTTGGCCTTCTTGGCCACCTGAGCACACTGCTGGCTCATATTCAGCCGATTATCAACCATCACTCCCAGGTCCTTCTCCGCCAGGCAGCTCTCCAACCACTCATCTCCCAGCCTGTAGCTCTGCTTGGGGTTATTGCGCCCCAGGTGCAGGACCCGGCACTTGGCCTTGTTGAACTTCATGCAGTTGACCTCAGCCCATCGGTGCAGCCTATCCAGATCCTCCTGCAGAGCCTTCCTACCCTCGAGCAGATCGACACACGCACCTCGCTTGGTGTCATCTGCAAACTTACTGAGGGTGCACTCGATCCCCTCGTCCAGATCATTGATGAAGATATTAAAGAGGACCGGCCCCAGTACTGAGCCCTGGGGGATGCCACTAGTGACTGTTCTAGTGATTTAGGCCATACTTTTACCATTCCAGTAGCATTTGCATTAGCACTCTGTACTGTAGCACTACATGCTATAAAAGCCAAGAACCAAACTCCCTTTAAAAAAATTGTATTTGCTTGGGAAAGCTTAGATGGCACGAGGCAACAAACAGTAAGTCAAACAGAAGTACAACACATCACTGTACTGCTCAGCACTGCGGACAGCACACCCAGAGCTTCAGCAGCCTCAGCACAGTCGAGTTGCTTTATGGCCATCATCAAGGAGAGCAGCATAAGGAGCTCCTCCTGAGAGTGAGGAGTAGCAGGGCTGAATGGACAAAGAGAACATGGAGGCAGGGGCTGGCATACAGGGTTCATCTCATTTAGTAATCATCATTTTGCATGTGGGAGATTGATACCATACTAATTAGGCTAACAATGTAACTAAAGCACTGAAAACACCAAGAGATGTGTCTCGACCAAACACTGCAACAGAAAACTGAGCTAAGCAGCAGTCTCCTGCCTGAGTGCTGGACAACCCCCGATTTGTTACAGACTTACAGAAAGCTGAAGAAATCCTTTCCCCTACAGTAGTGGGAGTTCAGCTGCAAAACATCTTTGTGTACATACACTGCACAGCTATCATTTGTGTCCTAAAAGTGTGCTCTGGTTCAAGGACACAAAGAACAACAGTTTCCTTCCCAGGATGGGATCCCAGACTCATCATGGGTTCGGCACATCTCAGCTGCAGCCATGTTCTTCACTACCCCTAGTCAAGGAGGAATCAAACAACACAAGCGGTACTCACCGCACCCCAAAGCACAACAAGGTCACTGCTTGTTTTAAATGAGAAGGGAAAGCAGGCTTGCACCACCATTACGCAAGAAAAGTAAGCTTTGTGCCAAGATAGGAAAATTAGTATTTTTGTCCCTAAGCTCCATTGCAGCCATAACAGGCACAGGAAAGTACAGCACAGCTGACCTAGCTCAGCTGGTACTGGACTGTATCTTTCTTTCCAATAAGAAAGCAAGGAGCACAATCAGAGAGACACTGATGCTCATGCTCCATAAAGAAAATCTGCCTCTCTCCACCACATGGATTTCAGAACAAGATTGATTTTGCAAGAATGTCACAGTGCATGCAATCACAGATACTCTTGGGGAAACCGATGAGGCTTTGCTCATGAAAATCAAATTTAATGTATCTTCAGAACCCTGTAATTCTAATTCCTGAACCTGTTTATTTTGAAAAGAACACGCGCAGCTGCCCCAGGCTGCCACTTTCTTAAACCCACACAGTTATCTGGCACCCTGTAGTGCTCACACGAGGTGGCACGAGGAGCCAGGAAGGACTAACTATGAGAATCCAAGGCAAAGCCATTTCATCTTTTACTCTTTTCTAAAGATGAGCACATTTCGCAAGTGCTCCAGGCATACAGATGTGACATGCACTCTGCTGATCGTTTCCAACAAGGTAAGAAATTGGTCACAGAAATCTGGAGAAATTTTTCATTCATCCAATCACTCTATCACTACTACTCTCTCACTTCTAATACTTCTTCTCTACCTCCCCTTAGCCTAGAACATTTTGCCAAAATTTTTCTCTGCCTTAGGTATCATATTCCTGATGCATTAAAAAACCACAGCCTCACTTCTCATTTTTTGTTTTTGTCTGCTACATCGTACTTGTATTTCACAGAACTGAACAAAGCCCTACATTGCAAGGGACTGCTGCAGATCACCCGGTTCAATGCTCTCTCAAAGCAGGGCCTAAGTTACAATAATTTATCATCCTCCTCTTTTTTTTAATTTACCATTATTTTGATATTTTTGAAGGATATTGCCTTATTTCTAATATCCTCTCTTACCGACACTTGGCTAGGCTGACCTTCTTCAGATTTTCCCTGAACTGCCGTTGATAGGTATTTTCTCAGAGGCACCCACACAGAGCCTACACAAGACAACATAGATCATGCATCAGCTCATTCCCCCAGCTTCACGTTATGGGGGTTTGTCTGTCTCAATCCACTGCAGTCACTTCTGTCATTTTTCTGACACAACACCACACGCTGCAGCTCTGTTCTCCCTCCCTTTTGGACAATGGCCCTATCATTACTCTTCATTACTGTCTGTTCATCTGCTAAGTCAACCTTGCAAAACTGCAGTGCAGTCTATGGGGCTTTTTTTGCATTTTGCAGCACCATGTTACCATTACAGGTGGACAACATAATTTGTGTCACCTTAAGTCTCGCATGCAATGTTTTCTCTTATACAGCCTTTTCTTTTTTCTTCTGCAGAACTGTGGCATAAATTTCTAGCACTACAGGTGTTCCAGTTCTCAGTTTTCTATTAAAAGAAATATTTGGTTACAGCCTGTGTTTCACTGCTGCTATCCCATAATTACAAAAGATAAACATAAACCAGATTCTGTTTCTTGAAGTTGTTTGTGCTTTTTTTTTTAAATTTCTTTTGATGCTTTACTATTCTGACCTTGTTTTCCATTAGCATATTGAACAGAATAATGGACACAAACTGCCACACATTTAAAGCCAAACTACACTGCAATCTGCTTTAACTCAAGTTCATAACTACATAATTTCTTCTAAATTTGTAGTCAATTTTCAAGTCAATGTGTTATTGAAAAAATAAATCTTTTCTTGGAGGGTGGCTGTATTCTCTGGTCAACTTAGAATTTGTCTCATCTCAAGCAATACTGTTCTCAATAAATAGAGGAATGGAGTAAACCCCTGCAATGAATATAAGAGAAACCTCTAGTACTTTGGGATATTGATGCCTAGTTTTTATAAGAAGCTGTAACATTTTAAATCAGTTTTTATCGTATTTGTGAGGGGGCTGTGGCAATGCCCCTATTAATGCCTGCATTAAAATCTCAATTTCATAACTGCCTTCGTGAGTAAGGACTTGAGCATATATCATCCATACCCTATTTACAAATTATTATAATTTTTTTTTGGTAAAGAATAGCATCCAACATGCATTGTACAACCTTCATCAGTAGGTAGCTGGTTTGTATACACATTTCCTTATACTATAGCATTATGAAGAACTCGCACGCTTTCTTCTCATGCAGACTCCACATTACTGGCTTTTGTAACAGCTCCCAGCTGAGTAAATGGAAAAATCCTTAGCAACTCGAGAGGCAGATAATAAATAAAATTGTCTCTGGTGCAAGCAATGATGTTTGTCTTTAAATGGTTTGAGCTGCTGATTAAATAATGGCTGCAGACAGAATTTTTCATTTGACTACTGTGACCAACTTTTATGCAAAAATTTCACAGTATTATATGATTTCCCTTGTTCCTCATCTCTTTTATATATTTCAATATGTTCCACACCATCAAGGAAGGCTTTCAATGCAACTATGACTACAGCTTCTGAATGGTCCGCAGCTAACACCGCGGATATTTCTGTGCTGCACATGGAAAATGTACAGCATACAAGTTCATAGCCCCACCCAGGAGAAATGTGAATAATGGTGCCTCTGTTCCCCCTGCCCAGTACAGCACGATATGGCAAATACAAAAAGCCAGGTGCAGCACATCAAGCTTATGGCAAATGCCTGCCATTCCCTGCCTCATGCCCTTGTGTTGGGGCACCTGGACTGCCTTCACCACATCACCGTTCCTGGGACCTGCACAAAGCTCCTTAGGAAATGCTCTGGTATCACCTGCAATGGCACCAGACCACAGGAAGACCTCCTTGGGACAATTATGGAGTCCTTTTAGTGCCTCCACACAGAGCTCCAAGTATTTAAAGGCTACAGTGAGGCTGGAGTAGGCACAAGGACTAGTTCTGAATGGAATTCCTTTTTTTTTTTTTCCCAATAAAAATTAGTTTCCAACCCTATTGTTTGCTAAATCAAGTAGGTATTTGGGTACACCAGAAACAAGGAGGAAAGTAATGTGGAATAGTGAGAACATTTTGATTGTATAGAAAGTAAATGTTACTTTCAGAAGTGCTAACCTGTTTTGTTGTGAGAAAAGAGTTTGAAAAAGCAGAATTTACTACGAAGTGACACCAAATTAACATTCCTCTTTGTCCTATTCTAGTAGCAGAACTGTTATGCTATGTTGACTTCATTTCAGTCATACCTCTTTCCTCATTCTCAATCTCTGCGCTGGTGAGGCCTCACCTCGAGTACTGTGTGCAGTTCTGGGCACCACAGTATAAAAAGGACATGAAACTGTTGGAGAGTGTCCAGAGGAGGGCTACGAAGATGGTGAAAGGCCTGGAGGGGAAGACGTACGAGGAACGGCTGAGGGCACTGGGCCTGTTCAGCCTGGAGAAGAGGAGGCTGAGGGGAGACCTCATCGCAGTCTACAACTTCCTCGTAAGGGGGTGTCGAGAGGCAGGAGACCTTTTCTCCATTAACACCAGCGACAGGACCCGCGGGAACGGGGTTAAGCTGAGGCAGGGGAAGTTTAGGCTTGACATCAGGAGGGGGTTCTTCACAGAGAGAGTGGTTGCACACTGGAACAGGCTCCCCAGGGAAGTGGTCACTGCACCGAGCCTGTCTGAATTTAAGAAGAGATTGGACTGTGCACTTAGTCACATGGTCTAAACTTTTGGGTAGACCTGTGCGGTGTCAAGAGTTGGACTTGATGATCCTTAAGGGTCCCTTCCAACTCAGGATATTCTATGATTCTATGAATCTCTCCCCCCACCAAACATTTAGGTTTTCAATGAAATAAATATCCATTATTCACCCAGCTTGAGAAAGAATTCCACCCAAGTCACTGCTTTTCCACTCAATCATTCTTAATCAATTATATTTTTAAAGAAATTAGAGAGTACCAACCAGCAAACCAAATGCAATTTAATTTCATTCAGGGATTTTACTCTGAGGCAGCAGTATGAATCATCTCAAAGCTCACAAACTGTGTTTTGTTTCATTCAGCCAAACAGCAAACTGTTTTATTATACATAATTTCCTTTTGTAGAAATGCATTCTTTGCCCCTTAGATATGTATTTCTGTTGGTAATGTTTCTACGGAAAGGGAGTTTCTCCAATTAATTCTGTATTTGTGAGTGTTACAACAACATGACACTACCTCTCAAAACAAACAGCAACAAAACTCCCAACCTCTTGGAAACCTTTATTCTGATATTGCATTTGCCACGAGAAGTGCCTGGTATGGACTCTCTTGACTTCAGTGGTGTAAGCAGATCAGTGCTGTAGTAAGATTAAAGTTACACTTTAATCTTATTACAAGTTTAAGTTACAAAGTGTAACTTTGTATGAACTCTCTTGACTTCAGTGGTGTAAGCAGATCAGTTACAAGTTAAAGTTACAAAGTGTAACTTTAATCTTACTACAGCACTGATACACATTTTAGACACCCTGACACCCCCTCAGCTTTCCTTCCACTTCCCCAGCACATTCCCCTCCAGGTGGGTGCTCTAAGCTTCCTGGTTAACCTCGACCTGTGCAGCACAGCAGGCACAGAGCAACTGGGGAGCAAACAATAGAAAAGATCACATCTTCACAAAGAAGGCAACATGCAAGTCAGATGAGTCTTATCTCAAACGCGATAACCAGCATGGAGCTAGCAGTTCAGACCAAATCAAAACAGAAAACCATCAAACAAGCCAAGAGGCGATCTCAAGATGCTCAGGCAAGCATTTAGCGAGACAGTAAGCTATCCACACGGAGCTCAGCCATGCCACGAAGGTCACACTCCATAGCTAAGTAAGTCTACAAGGTGTAATGGAGCTCACACACAGAAATACACAGATGTATGTATATATGTTATAGACTAGCACCCACACAGCCATATATTTCAAAACATACACGCAAAACAAGACAGTAAAGACATCTCTCCCATGTAGGAGGGACAAGCCCCTTCTCCCCCACATAAGTATCAGTGGGGTCCTGTGCCAGGAGGAGCAATGTGACAGAAGCCCTTCATCAAAGCCCCAAGCTTTGGTGCTGCTTGCTTCTTACTCTCACAAGAAACACTAAAATCCATTTACAGTAATGCAAATGGAAAAACTTGTTTCTATACAACCATCCATTTCAGAACCCCAAAAACAAAGAAAAGAGAACAAGAGCAGCGCTGATCCCACAGCCTCCCTGCTTGTGGAGCATCCCCCCACAGCCCAAGCCCACAGGCAGGCAGGGCCAGCCTCACTCAACTCACAGCTCTCCTGCCCACCTGCTCCCCATCGAACGACCCATGCTCCTTTATGCAACCTTCCCTTGGAAAACCATTTTACTCAAGGTCACTATCAAAAAGCATTCTAGTTTTGTTGGGCTGTTAAGGAGTAGTTTTTCAACCAATTATTAAACTGCTCTACAACCCACAGAGTATTTCATTTAACTGGAAAAGTGTTTCACTAATTTTCTAAGCAAAACGTAACATATATTTCCATACAGAGTAGGTAATTTGGCCTGCAACACATTCTCTCACTTAGTTTGAGGATTACAAAACCTTTTGAACAGCTTCCAATAGATTTTCATCACTTTCAAAATCAACACTTTAAAATGGAAAAACATTTCTTTTGGGGGAAAGCCCCAATTAAATAATCAGTAAATATATATTTTGCAGTGTAAAATTATGCATTTTAGTCTTACAATCAAAAATGTAAAAATAGTAATTCCCTGTACATCTATTAGGAAAGAGATCCTCAAATGTTTCCTGGTCTGCCCTTCCTTTGTTACTAGGTGAACACAAAAGACGCATGGCTAATTTCAAAGCTAGGAAGATGCAGGGGTTTTTAAGGACACAGTGGGAAGGAAGCCCATGGAGTTGGGAGCAGGATTCTCTGGACAGGGCCTAATCCCTGTGGTCTCCAATTTGGGGGGCGCACACCCTGGGGGGGGGGGGGGGGGGGGGGGGGGGCGGCAAGACAATCCACTGGGGTGTGGGGAAGGATTATTTTTAGGATTATTAATACATAAAACACAAACAAAGCAAACGTCTTTCCATATTATCTCATCCTTCCAATTTCTGTATGTGCATGGTTTATAATGTAAATAATACCCATGTACAGTAGCACATGGGTATATAATTATTTAGAAAGACACATATTGGGGTTGCCTGCTCAAGCTGGTTTCCCCCCATCCCCTCCTCTCTAATAGCTGTATGCAACCATAAATAGTTTTAGAGACCACTGGTCTAACCATGAAGTTAAATCAGGAAGCTCAATCTGATTTTAGTTAATTTCCTTCAGCATTACAGAACTCTTCTAAAGAACAACAAACAAGTGAAGACCAGTAGGTCACCAAATACAGAAATGGAAGAACTACTGGTTGTTTGATGTGCTTTTATATATACGCACAATTAATTCTTCCACTAAGAGGAAGAGTGTGTCTGCACTGGGAAATACAAGATCACACGCATGTTAACACTACATCCTGCAGAAAGCGCCCTTTACCGAATCAAGGAAATTACATTCCTTTTTCCCTTGCAGGCATATTTTGCTGAGCAAAACTTCATGTGCTGTAATTTGACTTCTCTAAATGTCAAGAACAATAACTTCCCCATCTGCCCCTCACCTTAATAAATTGCTCCCGGATTTACTGAAGGTCTAAACTGAATGAGAACTACCGAAGAATAACACTTGTAAGCTGAGGTACAGATACTATAAATGTAACCCCATTAATGATTGCTTTTTCTTTTAACTTGTGATCTATATTCCACTTCTATTCAACTTTTTATAAAGTCAAAAGATATTCCATGCTTTAAAGTAAATTTACTTGAAAAAGACCTATTATTCTGACTTCCCATTAATACAATAAACTTTAATATTCACAAAATCCCTACTATTTTTTTCAGCAATTTAGAAGGTCAGTAGCGAGAATAAAGGTCTTTCTTCCTTATATGCCTAGTGAAAAAACAAAGTGAAACGGGATTTTAACATTTATTAATGGGGTTAATACAAATTTCAGCTTCTTCTCAAACACATCAAACAGCCACAATCACTTTCTGTTACACTACTTAAATGAGCTTGGCTGTTTTGGTGCTTTAACGTCACCTTTTAAACATGGCACAGTGCTGAACTGACACCCTTGAAAGTACCCGGAGGGCAGTTTTGGTGGCTAATACTGTACTGTAAACTAGAGATCACCCTGTGGATCATCGCTTTTGAATCTGAACTTGCCAATGCATGGATCATGAGGAGATAATAGATGGCAAATCAAGAGCTCTTGCCTTCTATTTGTTTTAAACAGACATTTTATGTACAGTCATTATACTCATTTTCAAAGGACAACTCTAAAAATCCTTTTAAAGAAAAATCAATTTCCTGGACTCCTGTTTGACTGCAGTTGACATCTGATGGGATTGAACCGTGTGTGTCATGAGGTAAAACTTTCTTCACCGAGCCCATCAACAGTTTTCCTGGGGATGCCTCCTAGGTCTAATCCATACACTTATACCCTGATCATTAGCTCATTTCTATAATAAGCCTAGTATGAAGCAGTCTGAAATACATTTTGTAATCATTCAGTGCTCCACACGAATTCAGTTGAGTAATCCGAATAAATGGCTTGAGTGCAGATAACCTATTTGTATTTTCATTATATAGAAATCAACCTCTAAATTATTAACAAAAAAGCTTCCATCTACATGTTCTGCATCTGCAGAACTGCAGAGGCCTGTAAATGTATTTTTTGTCTGAAATCATGTGGGATACTGATTGACACTCGCTGACAGGACATTCTGCAGTAGTGGGCTACCAGAGTTCTCAGTAGCTCCAGCAACTGAGCTGTGTCCGTTCTGTATCTAAGAGGAGTATAAACCCCCCTAGAAACACATTTTTGTCAAATAATCGTTGTATTTTTGAACCTCTCCATGCCTTAAATTTCTAGAGAAACAGCAAGAATTGCTTTTAATAAGATGCTTCTGGCTGCACATATACAGCTGGTGCAAAATTAATGTTCTTCATCCCTTCAGGGTAACCAATACATTAAGTTTTTAGCAAGATTCACATCTGTGTAACAACAAGCAGTTGGTTTCTGTCCTGAGCATGGCAGAGCCACCCCATGACAGCAGAGTAGAGTCATTTCAGACCTCCTCGGCACACACAAGACATGTTCAAAGCCTCCACAATCAGGGGAATATAAGCAGTTGTTGCCAAACCCTTCAAGAAGCATAGGCAGGAAGGCAGAACAATCCTTCCCCCACTCAAAGACTGGCTGATAAGAATAAAATCTTTCTTTATTTCTCATCAAGGTAGCTGAGCGCTACAGCATAACCTACTTTAGAGTAAAAGCCTAGAGACTGCACTGCAACATGAGCACTTATGGGTAACTTCCATCTCAACAAATTCTGGTTTTAACATGCAACATAACATTTTGCATTAAGTTCTGTGACCGACTCTCACAATGCCATTTTATTTATGGAAAGGGGTGGACCCCAAGCTCACACCATTTTTTGTCAAGAATTTATGCACTACCTTTAAGGACCATTGACAGTCTGAGACATGGGTCACTTGCAAATCAGTTTTTCTTGCTGAGTTATTACACTATTACCTCTACAGCTTTCTCAGCTTTACAAAGCATACCTTCACAGCGTGTGTGAAGGATAAAGAGCCTCAATAAATTCCATTAGACAAAAGGCGCAATGAGGATGGCATATTGCTGACTTTAGGATAATGAAAGCAACATTGGATTTCTGTTTATATGTGATTAGCACTATGTTCTCATTTCTTGAGGTGAATGATTTTAAAGCTCTCATATTCCAGAAGCAGGTATGAGAAGTGGATTTCATGAAACTAGACAGGATTTTATTATTTATTACAGTAGCATCTATTTGAGCCATCTGATATGAAGTCTCATCATGCTTGATATTTGATAAGCACAGAGTAAGATGCCAAACACCCCGTGCCTCTGGCAACTTGCTTTACAAATAGAGCACACACAGACCACGTAGACGGAAGTATTAGAGCCCTGTTTAGTACGCTGGGAACCAAGTCACAGATTCTGTCTTTACCAAACTTGAATCACATGCAAGAGAGTCTACAGGAGTGGCAGGACCAAACCCATCCTTTAAGCCATGTTTCTCAGCATCACTCTATTCTAAACTGCACGTGCCCACCTCAGACCCAGGTATCATTAGCAGTATCACAACTATTACTACCTGTTTGAGAAGTCACCGCTGTTGTATTTTCTAGATACATGTTTAGGACTCCACACTGGGGTTTGCAATGGCAAAGTCACTGCTATCACATAAAATAAGATTAAAAATTAAGCTTTTTGTTTCTCCGAGTACCTATTTAAGTTTAGTTCCCATTGTGTCAAGAGCTGCTTCCACATAACCATTAACATCTCTTAATACCATGCTGGAAATAAAAAGCTACCATAAAAATTACTGTTTTGAGTGTCAGCAGAACCATAATCAGAGAGATTTCATATTTGTAACCCACAGTCTGAATCATTTTCAACCACCCTTTTTCTTACTTTAGGATCTGTTTACAAAGTTTGTTAAATACAGTCATGGCAATCTTTTAACAGATGAGAGCTGCTCTACTCTTTTATCAACATAACTGCGATTTTTTATTTTAACAACCATCAGTAATTGTGTCAGATGCACACCCTCAACAACATAAAAAAGCAAAACCCTACATAAATCAAGCAAGCTTTTTTAAAAAACAAACAACAACTAAAAAAAAAAAAAAAACCTACAGGCTAAAAACTAAGAATCTGAGAACGCAGTATTTGGAAAAACTCAGGAAACATGGTGATGGGGTTCATACTGCAAAGGTACAAAAGCCAGGGAAAGCCAAGTCCCTCAGGGAAAAAAACTGGAGTACACAGGTTATTTTCCTTGTAAACCTCCTGTTTCAAGAAAACCAACAAATAACTGGCCATAATCACCGTATAAGCATCTGACTTATGTAAGAGAACAAGGACATCATTGCTTATAACAGATCTTAACTTCTATAATAAAATGAAATACTTAATACCCAAACACATTATAGAAAAATGATGGAAAGCAGTATCTTGCTTACAGTGTTAGCAAAATCAGCTGCACATGTTAGATGATAAACACTGAAAATAAGTTTGTGGTGCTGCAATGTTACCTTTTCCTGTTTTCTCCTTTCCACTGTTATTATCTTTTTCGTTCAGCTGCAGAGCAAAAACTGTATAGTACCAAGTTTTAAGAACAAACCAAAGTCATTTTAAGAAAGGAACTGATGCACAAACACTGCTGACTTTGGTCTGCTTTATCTGCTTTCTGCAGTATCACCACTGCCACATTTCAGCCCTTTGCCTGCTTTGTGCCATGGACAATACCCCAAGCCCCAAGGCTTGGCCACCCAAGCCACCCATTACAGCTTGCAGTCATCTAGAGGCCACTTGCCAGCAGCAGGGAGGTTCCTCTGGGCCCTGCTCCCATGCACACAATCTCTTCTTGCATCCTAGCATTTCAGCGATGCTTGCTGAAGCCTGCACTGCACCAATTCAGCCTGCTAAGTTCACAGAAATCTATTCACATTTTCTCTTGCCAGGCTGAATTGGCTCAGTGAAGGAGTCAAGTAAGGGTTGTGGCCAGCACAAAGGGTAAAGGAAGAAATGAGCAGCCAGCTTCACCAAAGGATACATTCGGGGTATGACTGTGTGTGTGGGAGGAGGCAGGAGAAAGTTTTCAAAGGAGTTGGAGGTGGATGTCTCCTTTTAACACCTCACTCCTATCAGTCTGGCTCAGCTCTATTTTATGTTTGCCCTACAGCTAAGAAACTAACTGAAGTTCCTTAGGACACAGAAGGTCTCTTTCCAGTCTGCCCGTCGCTGATGGTTGGTAAGTGTGTAAAGTAGTGATTTCAGTAGTCAATGTACAGCAGAGAAACCGCATATTATGAACATATAATGTTAATATTCTAGTTAATTTTAGAACTCACATGAATACCTTAAGGAAAACAATACAGATGGTTCTCTCTCTGCTTGTCATTGTCTTCAAATATTTGAATAAAGAGTGCATCTGCTTCAAAAACATGAGGAAAATCAATCATATATTGTATTCAATGCTCAAATGTTCCAGCCACTTGCTACTGACATCTAGCAAGAATAACGTTCTGACTGCTGTAGAAGTATTAATGAACTACGCAGCACCTGCAAGGAAAGTCAAGCTAGCTTCAAAGTAATCAGCTTGGATGCTGTTACCTCAGTTAACCATGAAACATAATACCCATTCAAGAACACAAGGAAATACTCTCAGTAAAAGACACCAGGAGCCTGAAACCAAGGAGCCACCACATGGTACAGGCTGTCATAGCTACACAGCCAGCAGTACTTGAGCTGGCTTACTTAAGACAAAGCTGGGTATGGCTACGCACCTTGTGCTTGCAGCAGGGAAAGAATGTCATACCAAGACTGAGTACACTGACCCATGTCATCTCTACAATTGCCAACACAGTTCTAGCAGTGAGAAAGAGCAAACCTTGGAGAAGTAAAGCTGAGATACTGGAGCCACCTTTGACATGGGGAACTACAACATCACCCAGTCCCCAAATGAAAGAAGTCAGATGTTTCCCCATTCACACCCACCCTCACAACTGATCAGCTGAACAGTGTTACACTCAAAGTCATTTCTGATGTTTTTTCTCCCTTGTAGTTCAACTTCTATTCCTTCTTCTTTTGGTCTTACTAATGGGAAAATGGGAGAAAACTTTATAAATTAGTCTTGGGAAAATGCAAATAAAAGCTAAACTTTAAAAATACAGTTTACAAAACTTACAGCAAAATAGAGTGACAGATCTAACACTTAAAAACTGGTATTTCACTGCTGTGATTTAAAAAAAAAATAAATCAGTCAATTATTTTAAAATTGTCATGAGCAATGTTTTCTAAAATCCCTTGGCCTGCTGCTTCAGCATAGACCTGAACGCTTTGGGCTTGCTTCACACAGATACAGGGCCAAAGGCTGTGAAGATATGACAACATCTCCCTATTTGGGTAAAACCCCACCAGTAGGAGGTGAAACCTCTACTCTGTCAATGAGAGTCGAGGTATAAAATCTGCCTCAGAATTTTTAAGAGGATATGTCCATTGCCCTCATCCAGGACCCTTCAGAGAACCTCTGGAAGCCTCAAAGCAAGGCCTTGAGAGGGAGCTGTGCTGGGGACAGAGCAGCACTAGCAGAGATGCTAGCAGCTCTGCAGCCATCTGGCAGAGAACACATCCTGGCATAACCTGCAGCTTGTCTATAATGATATCATTATACTATTATAACTCACTAGGCAAAAGCTTTCATTCTGAAGCAAAATAGCCTCTCGGTTATTTCCAGAATGACTTACAGTAAACAGGAAAGAAGAGACTTTTATAGTGTTCTCCTGGAAGTTGCAAAGAGATAATTATATCAGTACTCTAACACAGGCAAATTTTCCTGCATACAAAAAGCCTACAGACAGATTCCAGCTTTTTAGTTCACCTGGGCCAAAGAGCTGTAGCTTAGGAAGATACAAAGAGAGTTTTGTAATTTTTGGTCTTCTCTGCTGAGGGCTGCTTGTGTCCATTCTGCCTATTTAGGGACACAAAAATCATATTCTCACTACTTCCACAATTATCCAAACAAAGCTTTCATGAATTGAAAAAAAAAAAAAAAGAAGTGCCTCTGATCTCCTTATTATAAATTAAGGGCTTCTAAAAGCTTTCAGCATGTCCACAATGCAAGCCTTCAGTGGCTGCCAAAGAAGAGAATGAGTCCAGGGCTTTCTTTTGCTACAGGATGATGGGGAACAGGCACTGCAAGCATGAAAGGCATGAACACAGAGAAGGCATGCTTCCTAGTACTTATTAAGTAGGTGAAAATGTTTTCACCAAAAACACTGACTAGAACAGCACTCGGAGACTGACTTACTTTCTTTGTCTAGTTATTAAAGTATCCCTTGGTTTTACTGAAAGAATATTAAGGATTTATCCAGGGAGGGATAGGATGGGATCCCTTCCTTAATTCACTGAACTTGACATACTTAGGTGTATATTATACTGCATCCGTAGATTCAGGTAACGTGAAGTATTAATTAATTTCAGGTATTTTACTTGAAAAATAATTAACTAAAATATCCTATTTCAAAACATTTTATTTTTTATAAGGATAATTCAGTTTAGTAAGTCTGTCTCTAAGGGTTCACTCGGAATTATCTGGAGCACGTACCAGAAATACTAAACCCGTATTTTTGAAGCGTCTTGCTGAACAGCAACCACACTCAGAACTTACACTTTCTGCTTCTGATCCATGCTCCCTGGAGACACACCTCTCCCGCAAGACAGGGCAGCTCTTTGTCCAGCCTGTCCCATCAGCTGGGAGCAGGGAGCTTCATGTTCAGTGTAATTCCTCTGCACAGAGCACACACGCACAAAGCAAGCTCCAACATTAGCATGTTTGGGTAGAACATGCCTCACTCTTATTTCACACAGGGCTTAGCACCGAAGGGAAATATCTCAGCTGGGGATTCTAGATGTTACTGTAACATCGAGAAAGAATAATAATGGTATTTATAAAAGCAATGAGGCTTTTACATGAAATGCACTACATCAGTGCAATCTATTATTAGAAATTAGTTTTTTTTTTTCTGTGGGAGAACATCTAGACCTCCACTTAAGAAATCTGAAAGATTATGCAGCTACTGCGAATTGAATATGTCTTCCTTAGCATCCCATTATTTACAAACATTAATGACCAGATGATAATTGGACCACTATTTTTCATAACTAAGATTCTTAATCCATTTGTCATTTAAATAGAAAATAGAATTAATTTTTGAATACTTGTAATAATCGTTAAACTGAGCATAAATAGCACAAAAATAATTAATTCTGAAGAAAACAAAATTAATAGAAGGTAGCAAAAATGCTTACTAAAATCTGCAGATATGTATTTTACACCACATTAACACAAGTTGATATGATATACAACTTCGGTACAACTGAATCAAAACATTAAAAGAGGTCGTAACGCTGTATGGGTGTGTTTGTATTTTTTGCTATTCATATTTCTTTTTCGTCTCCCCTGAAATATCCTGTGGCTGATTAAATAAACAAAGTAATGTTAGTCTAGTCTTCCCTGAACTTCAGTGAAAGCATCTTACAGAGAAATTTAACCCACCTTCTATCCCCAAAACATTTCCAGCCCCATTTCCTGCAGAACTTTGCTACCCACCATTACCTGACCTAACTGACAATCATAAATCACAGCTCTAACCAAAGGCCCCCTGCAATCTCTAAACCTCCTCTAGCATCTCCATGAGAAACAGCACAAACGGAAAGGGACTGACCGACCCTGGGGGAGAACTGACTACCATAATACAGGCCAAGGAGAGAGTTCATATTATTATCAAACAGTGAGCGGACATTTATGACTCTGCATTAAAACTATACAGAGACTACTGAAACAACAATATTGAAGGATTTTTTTTTCCCCTGAATTTTCATGATTTGCATTGAATCACACTTCATTCTATTTTACTTTGATTACTTATACAGTAATTTGAGTCATACTGAGTTTAATGGGCAAAAGCAAGCTTTCTTCCTGGAAGCCTGCAAAACAACTAAGGTTGTACTTAAGTCTCCAGAACTCTACTTTACTAAATAAAACAGGCTGAAAGAAAATGTAAAATGATCTTTCTCTAATTTCAATAAAAACTTCAAAAATAATCACAAATTTTAATGGGAATACATGCTATATCCCGTTCTATTATATCCATGTTACTCTGAAATGTTTATTACACTATCTTTTCAAGCTTTCACTAAAATAATTTTAGTAGAGATAAGAAAGAGTCATTACAAAAAAATACTTTGTGCACTTCAATACAGTAGATCACAGTGTTATTTAAAATATAAATCAAAATTTATAAAATTATGATTAAAAAATAGCAAGTTCTTCTCCTCTTACAAATATTCATAGGTATTACAGAATAACACAAAACCTGGAAAATGTTTTGTCTTCACAAAACGGGGGGAAATGAGTCAAATTTCAGTCAGAAAAATATTAAAATAGATAAGCATCATGTATTCTAAGTATCCTTTTCAAGACAGGCAGATTAATAACAAATAGAATGCACTTTTAATAGCATTTTTACAGAGACAACCTTTTTTTAGTGAATAGTCTATTGACAGAATTGGATACTTGAGTTCAAATACAAATTAAAACGAGGCTCAAGACATCAGATTTAAATAACAGAGACAACAATATTAAGGCCCTTAAAAGTCAATGAAGATATTTAAATCAATCAGCTGTTTCACAGGCAGCCAACACAAGGAATTTAGATTATGCATAATGCTCCCTTTCTAAAACCCACTAATATCAATTGCAAGGCTCCTACTGACAACAGTGCTCAAATCAGTGAGCAATCATGCTACTTCACTCTGAGGAAGCAGCAAATGACAAAGTAGCCCGACTGAGAGAAAGGCATAACAACCAAAAATTCAATTTTAAACTAAATCCAAAATACTGAGGCACTCAGAGAAAACACCTATGCAAATATTAGCACTGCTCTTTGACATCTCATTCAACACGTCAAAATAAATCCCCTCCATTTAGTAACGGAATATACAGAGCACTTCCATCAAACAAGACTTGGCATGCACAGGTTAAAGACTGCTTCAGGTCCAGTAAGAAATCAACATTACCTTTACTTTTGTTTTTCTCCCTCCTTTCCAGAACACAGTGAAATTGATAGGGTTATAACTGACAGTGTTCCACCCTGAGCTAGAAAACTACTCCAAACTGTACAATTATCTTACTCACAGGGTAACAAAACACAAATGACTGATCTAGAACCGCTGGATGATGGCCCCAGCCTCCCCAGACACATGGCCACGCCCCCAGCACGCCTTGAGCAGAAGAGGGACACCGCACCATTTGCCTTGCCCACCATCAAGCCATCCCCACACCTAGCACTAGGCAGAGTCTGCACGTCTAGGAAGAGCAAGCAGCATGGTACTGCAGAGAAGTAAGCCCCCCCAGTAATGATGTCATGCTAACAGCTGGCATTCATGGCATTAACAAAGAATACAGAATTGTCTAGGTTTGAAGAGACCTCCAAGATCACCTAGTCCAACCTCTGACCTAACACTAACAGTCCCCACTAAACCATATCCCTAAGCTCTACATCTAAACGTCTTTTGAAGACTTCCAGGGATGGTGACTCCACCACTTCCCTGGGCAGCCCGTTCCAATGTCTAACAACCCTTTCTGTAAAGAAAAGGCTTGGCCTTTCTGTAAAGAAGTTCTTCCTAAGATCCAACCTAAAACTCCCCTGGCGCATCTTTAGCCCATTCCCCCTCGTCCTGTCACCAGGCACGTGGGAGAACAGACCTTACTCCTGAAAAGACAGCAACTTAAATAAAAAGGAAGAGGTCCTAGATAACGGCAGACAGATGAGGGAGCACATTATGGATCAAAGTGAAAACCAGCAATATTGTGATGATGGCCACCTAACCTCCCTAAAGCTGTACATATGCATTGTGACACAGGAGCATTGTCACTAATGATGAGAAGAACACAGGGAAGCTTTAGAGATGATTTTTGGGACTCTACCTGGTCACATTGGTATGAGTGATGCTGGAAGAAATACAACGATGTTTTGAAAAACTACTAAGTGGAAGGACAAGGTGCCGTGATGAGCAGTTAAGCAGTGGGTATCACATTGGTAGGGGATAAGAAATGACAGAACATGTCAAGACAGACTGTGAAAGACCAAGACAGAGAGTGAGGTAATTCAGAAGGGGTACTAAGATGAAAGGGCGAAAAAAAGATATTACATAGTCAAATTGACAAGCTACAGGTAAGTGTATTCATCTCGAAGATATGAAATGATGACAGTCCAGGCAGGAATCTCATGGCTACATAAGAGAGGCTGTCTTTAAAGAGCTACATATAAATAATCAAAAATATTTCTGTTTTTAAAGATCAAGCTACCATTTTTGTCAAATTGAATAGAATTCTCGCAGCTATTTCTCCTACCACAAGCAGGGCCAGAGTCTCTCTGCTACTGCTAGAAGACAACAAACATAGTTAAGAGATGCAGAGACCATCCTATGCCCTGATCCAGAATGCAGCTGGCAGATCCACCTCAGGCAACTTCCAAGCATCTGTTTTTTCCTCTCAGAGCTGCTCTCCTGTAATTCCTCTAGTTTAGACTCAGACAGTCTCTCAGTCCTTAACAGAAATCTGTAGCTGTTCCCAAATATTTTACCATTTGTTTCACCCAAATCCACATGTTGCCATAAGCCCTGAACTCTCCATCAGGTCATTTTTTTTTGGAGTTTTTGACTCCCAAAATTTTCACCACAAGTCTCAGAAACTTAAATGTAACAAGAACTGTGACTGGATTATCTCCCAGGACTTGAGCTGGCTACATTCATATTTGAGCTGTTTGTCAGGAATGCTGAAGTGGAACTATTTATATCATTGTTCTTTGTTGTGGGTTCAACAGGAACAAGGTAACTCTAGTGCCATTTCAACCTTTTCTCAACTATGTAATTCCACCACTTCTACATGGTTACTAGACATATGTGCATAGTTATGAATATATAAGTAACAGTGAGCCTTTTTTTTTTCCTAATCCATCCACAGTCCCAGAAATAGGAAAGGATTTTTTTTTAAGCAGCGGTTTGTTTCACATCAGACAGGAGAGAACAGACTTGGAAAGCACAAACTGAGCAATGTGCTTTGTATACAAAACTAGCAATAGCCTGTGACATACAGAGGGGTACTGAGTGTCCTGCTCCTGGTCACTGACAGAGCAGATGGCAAAGCTGAAAACATCAATCTGATCCTAAACTCTTCAGTCCTCCCACATTTGCTTTGTAATACTAACTATCCATCAGACCTACAGGGTTTTAAACCCTTTGCATGTGTATCTACATGTATGAAGAGTTAAGAAGTGAAATCTAACCAAGGCTGGCCAGCACCGGGGTATGTTGCACTGCAACATCTGTGACCTTCTCACTGTGGCTGTGGACTGCAGAAGCAGTTGACACGTAACAACATTCATGGTGTAGGTTACTGTCATTACTAAGTGCCACCAAGTCCAAGCCTTACTGATATTTTTACTGCAACAGCCCTCAATATAGAACTGAAGAACAGACAGCTCTGTGCAGCACAACAGAAATTAATATTTTCAAATTGACCTCAGAGCAGTACCTATATAAAGGCAAAGGTAACATCCAAACCTGTTCCACAAATGTCGCGCACTGCGGATAAAATCTACGCTAAGCAACAACTTCATTTTTGTAAGTAGTTATTTGGCTGCAAGGCACATGGTTGACTAAGGATATTGTATTACTCTTGCTTAATACTTTTCTAAGAAGAAAAAACAAAACAAAACAAAGGAACACCACCACCCCATAAAAATGGCCCTAGGAAAAAGTTATTTACTTTTTCAACAGCATTTTGACCCCCACAGTTTTCAGCTTATGACCTGCTCTTCCAGAAATTTTCTTACCTTCATGAAAACAAAGTCATGTGATTCAGCACTTTAAATTTCTCCTTGACCTTCAGTTTACCTGCTCTGTTGAGATGCAATTTACAGTTCTGCTAGATGAAAGTGGAGTTCAGAAAGAAAAACATGGAGTTGCTAACAAAGCCGCTAAGCTAATTTTTGCCTGCGGCAACAATCATAAATCTACTGTAGATTTAGGCTATATCTTAACTCTTCCACCTGCGAAACTACGTGAAAAAAAAAAAATTGCAAAGCCACATTCAAAACAAATGAATTGCGTTTTCGTGTTTCAGCTTAAAATTTCTCAAAAATTGGGTTTATCCATATTAAGTCCTGCAGTCATAAATGAAACACAAAGTTTTGATAAAGATACACAGACATACATATATGTAACATGCTTATGCCCAACTTAAATGTAACATTTAGGCCCAATGAAGAGTAATTTGTAATGTGAAGTAACTGCTAATCAAATTACTCCTTTCTTCACTACAGTGAACACGATATATTTAGTAGTTAGCAGCATGGTAAGTGAAAATTAATTAGTAATCCTGGTCTTTACTGATAGGCAAATAGATTTTGGGTTGTTTCCCTCAGCCCTTTTCATCCCACATCTAATCATAGCAAGACACAGCCTTCTTTCTAAACCTCATTCACCCCTAAAATCTGCTGGTTTGGTTTATTCTTCTTTTGGCTAATATGGAGCAAGGCAGAACTGCCCAAACATAATCACACATTTCAAAATTTGTTCAGCAGGTCCTTTCATCATGTTATAAATTACCTTGCCTTTTGAGAGAAGCCCAGTTTTTATTTTAGTTCAAACACTAAGTGGTGATTACACACAAGCATCTACTTAAAAGTACTGTCAGGCAGGGCAACTTTGCCCTTAGAGAAGACTGGTAATTGTCTTGTACCGGTTTGACTGTGGGCAAAAACTGAACAAAGGACCCTATGGCTTTGATAAGCAGCTGGTATTTTGGAGATGTTCTAGTTTACTAAAATAATACTTTTGTAACACACATCCTCTGAAAATCTGAAATCTGGAGAAAGCAACCAGGCTGTTAGATGAAGCACAGCTGATGGAGATTTTTTTTATTTATTTATTACAGAGGAACTGTGAAAGGAAATCCTTGCATGCCTATTAAGTTTTTGTCATGCTATAGAAAACAGCCAGGATTCTACCCTGTTACTTCTCACACCTTAGAGAACTAAAGACCTGAGAGTAAACAGTTTTAGAAGAATAGAAATTTGACTGCAGATTTTCAAGTTTGGACCCGTTTCCAGTTACCTTCATTGTCCAATAGAGAAGAAAATTAAAAGAAATAAAGATTTGATCTGAATAGCTACTTCAGAGCTACTTTTATTAATATGATTGTGCAAAAGGGATGAACAGCTCACTTCCTTGTCTTCTGGGGGCTTCTACTGTTACTATTAAACACTAAAAGAAACCACCCAGAGGTGGCTTTGTTCTCACTGCTAATAACAATCCAACAAGCCACTAGAAAACAGTGTTGTCTGCCCATTCACAGTTCAGTGACAAGCTATCTGCATTTATCCTCTGCTTCTTGGAATCTCTCATTTCCACAGTAAAAGTTTCAACACACAGTAAGAGCAAATAAACATTTCCTTCTTGGAAACAGCAGTACAGCTCATTAGCAGGCAATGGAAGCCAGCACACTCTTTGGGGACTTCAGATCAAACCTTATTTCTGTTTCCTAGTTCTAGCAGCAAATGAATGTTCAAGTCTTTTCGTTACTTGCTGCTGAGACTAAGCTCCATGCCGATCCTCAGTGCTCACGGAGCAGTTCTGAGAATTGATGGCAGAGCCATAATTGAGGCAGACTGCAGAAAACTACTAACATGAGAAACTAGAGTAGAAGGAGCAATGAGCCCTCCATTTCTTCTGCTAGCTTTTACCAACTTAAGCTACAGTTGTCTCTGTAGACATGGCATGGGCCATTCAGCTACTGACAACTTGGCTTCAAGGATGTCTCATCAAAATTAAATGGCAGCTTTTTCCCTCTAGTTTCAGGTTCCAAGAAACCCCACCTTTGTGCAAAACTGCTTCAGACTCTAAAATAAAAGAACCCAAACCATAGCAATAGCAAGTCTCCTTGAATATAAGCATGGACAAAGCAGAGTAGTGGCATTAAAACATATGCTTGGAGCAAAAGAACTCAAGTTATGGGAAATCACTCAAGTTGTGGAAAAATCAAGTCTTCCACAGACTTTTCTGCCATCTGTGTCTTGATTCTTCCTATGCTTTACAGGCTACCATTGTACCCATTCCTGTCATCAGTGTCAGTCTGATTGCTCTGAACTGACTGTCACAATCACCCAGGTGTCCTAAAACAAAACCTTGCTCAAGATCACAGGTATTTCCTTCTGGCTCCCTCCCTAAATGGCACTTCGTTCCATATCCATCTGGATTACCCCAGTTGCTAACACAAGGAAATTTCAAATATGCTGCAAAGAGCCATCAACTTTTTCTCTCAGACAAGCACAGGAAAAAAATTCTGATCTTCACAGCATCATAGGATTTAACTTATACCCAGGCAAATTAAAAGCCAGTCACAAGGAAGACAGGCACTTCAAAGGTAACTTTAATTCTTTCTCAGCACACCTTACTCCTAGATGCCAACCTTTCTCCCCAAGCCACCCTCCTTGCCAAGCATGAGAACCTCTTTCGTCAGACTCTGCCTTTCACTACTGAACTCTCCTTTACTATCACCTGTTCAGAAAGGGCCTCACACTTTGCTCTAAGAAGCTAAGACATAGTTTGAAGTTAGAGCCCTGCCTTTTTTTTTTGTTTGTTTGTTTCCACTAGACAAATGGAACGATTCTTTGCATTGGTTTTAAACTGAAAAACAAACGATTCTTCCTGTGACCCCAAGGCAACCTGGGAGGTAGATACTGACCTTTATTGCCGTCCTATGCTATTTTTTTCCAAGTGGGAAGCAAATAAAAAAACCTCATGACTTTTCTGAAGGAGAAGCATATTGTGTCATCAATGATGAATCAGGTATTGATACAGTTTCCTTGATCTTAAGCAACAAGCAGGAACAAACCACACTTGCCACAAGTGCTACAGTGGCATGACAGACACACTTTTGCCCAACACTCTTGGGCAAAGATAGGCACACCAAGTTGGACAAATACGGAAAACCAGTATCGCCTTCAGTCAGACATGACCAATGCATCATTGGACTTTGATTTGTTTGGTCTCTGAAAGTGAGAAAACAGCCGCATTGGTTTTCCTAGCATTGAGATGCTTTGTCAATCAAGGAAAAGTTTTACTACTTGTTCTGGCTGGCAAGCGCAAAACCCCTGAAAGACCTGAACCTATTGTTTAAAGAGCAAGAACAAAACAATCTTATCAGTGTTTGCAGATTGTGTGGTTTGTAAGATTTTCATCTAGCTTAATTTTAATTAATTTCTTTATCTACCTCAAAGCTATCCAGATAGTACAATTTTCAGGTTGGTTGGTTGGCAGAGACTGTAAACACTGAACATACACTTTGATCCATTCTATTTCCAATCGAACTTTCATCCTCTGCCTATAAATGAGCAATGTGCAAACAAACTGCTTGTGTCTACAGCAAGTTCTGACACCTGTAGGCCACATGAACTGAAATAAGGAACATTAATATTGAAGGGAAGACACTTGATACTTCATGGGTTTTCATCAGCCCTTGAATCAACAGTTTTTACGTGAACTGAGCAACGCTATCCTTTTTAATCTAGTCTATATCAAGCTTTTCATAAATTACATCTATTTTACGTTCAAAAATAAGACAAAGCCGAAGGATATGACAGCTTATCTGGAACATTTTAAACCAGGCTTAACCAGCTGTGCCTTTGAAATCATCTTTTATGTGACTGCAGGTAGCTTCAACTACTACCCACTGAAGAGATGTCATTCAAGTCAGTATCTATCTAGCTACCAAATTCAGGATTCTGCACAAACACCTTGTAGGCATTTCTCTTCTTTTACTGAAAACAAATCTGTACTGACATCTAAGGAAAGCCTACCATCTGTTGGGAGCCAGTGAACCCTTATTATTCCTTATTTGAGATGAGCAGGAATTTAAAGGTCATTTTTTCCCCGAATGTTCTTCAGGTTCCTTTCTTTAGATAGCAAAGCAGAGACCATGTCAGCAAGAAGGTCAAGAACAGTCAAGTGAATACTCTAATATTAGTAGAATATTGAGCCTAGAATATAACAAGGAAAGCCTGGCACCATTAAAAAAAAAAAAGGGAGGAAGGAAGGCCAAGAAAATTTCACTTTAAAAAAAATATCATACATAAAATGAGCTTCAAAGATGTGAAAAATAAAGAAATTAAGTAATTGAATAAAACTGTCATTCTTTTAGCCTCTGAAAGGTACAACTTGTGGAGAAAAAAATGTGTGGCTTGGACTTTGATCTCTTAAATGAGCCCAAATCCACACCCAAGAGGACAACGTAAATGATCATTCACACAAGTATTTTGAGGTTGCTGCTGGTTTGCTGTTATCTGAAAACCTCCTCCTGAAACTTTCAGTTTTGATTGCACTAGTTCAGGCTGTGCTAGTAAAGTCTCCATTTGTTTTCAGCTGCTCTGCCCTTATTTAGGAGGGTGTCGTTATTACTGCCTTTATACAAACTGTATCCTGATTTAGTTTGTCATCAATATGAAATACTGAAGTATTATTTATAAAGTTCGTCATGAACATCTTGCAAACTACACCAAGCTTCACAGCATACACTTAGGCAACTATGAGATACAGGGCACTATGTAAGCTTTATTTTCTTGAAGTAGCAGTGACAAAGAGGTGAAGCATCTTTAGAAGTAAGCAATGAACCCCATTAGTAAGCAATGGAAGTAAATGGGATGGCCAAAGAATGTTTGTTTTAATTTGGGAAGCAACGAGACACGGAATCTTTCCTACAGGTTGCATGAAGTAACTCCATCAGTGTATTTTTGTGAAGTGTTTGTTCCCTTCCGAAGTTAAGACTGAAGCTAAGAGGTAGTGTACATTTTTAGAGATTTAATGACATTTTGGCTTGCTGAGACCTCTGATTCTTATCAGTTCCTCAGAAATTGGATACCCTGGTTAATCTGAAAAATGCACGGACAACTCTTCCTGCTTAGGACACCTGAGATCAATCTTGTAGTAGTTAAGATCTTCACTATGTTCTGCTAATGCAGGTTTTCTATTTATTCCTGCTGATCTAAAACATTAGAACTTCATTCTTTTTATGAAAATTTCCCTTATACATGTGAGCAAAGGAAGTCAATGCTAACTAACCTACCCTGTAAAAGCACATGCTTTGATAACAGGGTGCTTAATTCATTTTGAGATGCAGCCTGTGACTTCATACATTTATTGTCTTACGTCAGTATTGACTTACATTTATTGATTACCTGTTGAACAGGTTTATGTTCAACAATGGGGATGCTCAAACAGTATTAGCTGGTAATAATCACTGAATGATGATGTCTGAATGGTATTTGTTTTCTCCTATCTGTTAGGCAGTATCGGTCATTTGCAATCCTCTCTAGCACTTTATTTAATAAGCAGATCGGGAGGAAAGAAAAGAAAAAAAATAAAAAATCAACCTTTCCCCTGAATGTAACTGCTTACTGCAGTGTAAGTCCCCACCACATTCCCATGGCAGGATTAGGTAGCATCTCCTATTGCAGCTGAACTGCATGAGAACAGTTATTAGGTACACAGCAGCTCACCAGACAGCACAGCTGAGCTTGATTATCAAATGAGAATTTGACCTAGTTTTCCACACTTCAGCATTCTATATTCAAAACAGCATAGTAGTAGATACTACGCAAATCACTGCCAGAATATATTTTCATGAAAATGCTTTTAATCTTCATTTTGATTATGAAAGCTAGATCAACCCTAAGTGAGACAACTCTCAACTCTCACAGCCCACAATAAACACTCTACTCTTAATTCCCATGAGGCTGGGACTGGCCTTCTCCTGAAGGGAAGGAGTTTGCTTTTCCCAGCACTGGAGTACTAGAAAGAAGTGAAAGCAGATGATATGAAAGGATAAAGAGGATTTACCCACTATGGATTTCTAGAACTTTCTGTTTTCTGTGACGCTGATGACATTATACAGAAAGCTGTTTTTCACTAAATTACAGCTTTTAACACCCTCTCTCAGGGCATGCATCTAATCCAAGAAATATCAAGGAACACTGGAACTGGAATCCAAGACTCCGCTTTTCACACTAAGCCATATAAATCTACCTCCCAGGAACTACCTGGACTACAGCTGAAGCAACAGCACACTTACAGCAGAGTTATCTTGTGTTTCCCAGAGAACACACATTCAGGTCTTACTGGATACTGTACCAGCTCAGCTTCACCCCTACCACTCATGCTGCTGTTCATGCCCCACAACACATGCTATAAATAACCAAATTGCGTCACTTGGTGTGGAATTGTAATACGCCATTTTCAAGATAGTTAAATTCTAACTTGAAGTTACTACAAGATTTTCTGACAGAAAATATTTGCAAACTAATGTAGAAAAGTCTTTAAGGAAGATTTAAGTCATTTTTTATCCTAGCAGAGAGATCTTATTTTTCTTTTAACTTTTCTGAATAAATGTTGCTACTGTTAGATGAGTATTAATGACACAGTGCAAGCAGGAGCTTTTTAGGTTTTGGAATTATACAGTGACAATCTGTAGAAATTTAACTGTGGAAAACTGGAGCAAGACTCCTTGTGCCACTGAATTTCCTACTGTGAAGCTGAAGCAAGGATCAGCTAGATGACAGTGAGCAGAGAGCACCTGTAATAGAAGTAGGGTAGGCATCTGTAGGGCTTGCACAGAATAATAGATTTAGGATTATGCAGTAAAATGGTTGGAAGTTTACTGTATGCATACATTTGTTTCATTTCCTTCCAGTACTAAGAAACCTAAAATTTAGTAAGTCACAAATATCAGGTTGTGATTACTACTGAATCCACCAACTCAATTGGGCTCATAACTGTAGTGCTAAGTTTTACTACCCTGACCTGTAACACCATAATATTTATGGAAGGATTTCCAATAAAATATTTCATTTTCAGATATTTCATTCACTACGCAGCAATTATTTCCCATAACGCAGACTTACTGAAACAAAAGGGAACATTTTTCTACACAGAACTCAAAGGAACCAAATCTCTCTCTTTCCTTTCACTCAGCAGGAACTGCTTTTCTTTTTTGCTTCTTCTGAGCAAGCTGGTGCACTCAAAATGTTTCAGGAGAGACAAGAAAAATGTTCACGCCATGCTAAAGTCCCAGATACAGGATGCTGGCTGTACTGGCCATAGATCACACTACCAGGTGCTGACAATGTTCTGCCAGTTCAACAGTTGTCTCTAGTCCTACTCTGTATCATCTGCCATGTGTTGCCTTAGAGTGATCCTCATTCTGATTTCCTGCCTATTGCTCAATTCAGCATTCATTTACTAGTAGAGTCTCTCTGCCAGACTACCATGTGTTTTTTCATCATTCTGCTTCACTGACAGAACTGGTTGAACAAACAACTATCCATAATTCAGTCACATTTCCATACCTCAAATGCCAAGTTCGGTCCATGGTCATATATAAAAATCCTAATACTAATTGTTGTAAATATTTCTATCACAGATCAGTAGAAATATACCAACTCCGATCTTTCTGCAAGTTCAAATAAATTGTAATTTGGTACTAAAAATGTACTGGTCGTTATATGCTACTCGTGAAAATTTTTCATTCTGTTAACCCCCATGAGAGTACAGACAGGCATAGAACCTTTAGGGCCAAGTGGTACAAATGCAAACAGTGCAGTAAGGTATGCTATCTGAAATTGGTTTTGAATGAATGATAAATATAGTTAAATATGCAATCTTAGGCACACTTCTTTGAGAAGGTCCTTAAATATTTTTAATGCCCTCCAGTGTTTCTTGACCATACCAAATATGTAACAATCAAGCCTGAAGCTGCCGTGAAAACAAAACTCCCATTGATTTCAAGTGTGATACACACTTTTATTGAGAACAAGATGCTTAGCTCAGCAAGTTCAAGCACTTAATCTGGCAATTAGAATAATTTACAAACAGGACCTAGGAAATACTGAAACGCAGCTTCCATGTGCAGAGTAGCCTTCTGTAGTTAGTACGTTAAGAACTAACAGATGCAAGATGAATCTCAGGAAAAATAATCATTTGTTTTCCTAAGACCAAACCATGATGCCACAGATGAAAGCAACCTACAGTTCAGACCGCAAACTTAACTTTCCTGCCCTTACACCAAGCCTGTCTGAATTTAAAAAGCGATCGGACTGTGCACTTAGTACATGGTCTAAAACTTTTGGGCAAACCTGTGCGGTGCCAGGAGTTGGACCTGATGATCCTTATGGGTCCCTTCCAACTCCGGAATATTCTGTGCTTCTACGATACATTCCAGATCCTTCCAAAAGGAAACCTGGAGTTTTGTAAATGGAGTAACCAACATCAGAAGTACTTGAATAACAAGGATAATTCAAGGCATGAGGACTTCAGAAAGCAATGGTGAATGACCCTCCACAGTTAGATTTCCATAAGCCTACAAATAGGTTGTTCTACAGGGTTCTCTTAGTGATCTCAGCCTAGTTTCTTCAGAGAAACTGCACTGAATAAAGGTGAATGTGTTTGTCAATGCTGTACTTGTAATCAGATGAAACTGTGAAATGGAGTGCTAGTGCAGACTGATACATCTTATTTAACCTTAAGAATAATCCATCTTAATGAGTTTGCATATGCTCAACCCTTATCTTTGTGAAGAAAAATTATATAGAAACACATGTTTTTGCTACATATACTTTAAAGATTGGAATCTTACCCATCCAGTTGGATACCAGGTTGTTTCCTTGAACACCCTTCACGTGTAAGATTCTCTTTACTGTACTTGAAAAACTAAATTCATTCACAGAACACTTATTTACCCTGCTGTTGTAAGAAAACCCAGACCATTTGCTTTTCCACCATTTCCTCTGTTTTCTTGCTCAATATTGCTGAGGGAGCTAGCTAGTATCATTTCACTGCAAGACTACTTTCAATTACTTTTGAAAGGTCACGGTGACTTTGAGAGGACTGGAAGAAAGCTGATGTTACT